>NW_022589737.1:21622590-21790987 GCF_004348235.1 Phoca vitulina
TAATTCTGTGACCCTGAAATCCACATACTGATTATATAGATATTAAAACAAAAGTTCAAAAGGACACAGGCAGTATTTTTACTAAAAGTAAATGGGGGAAAAAGCAAATTGAATTAAAAAGTCAACAAAGAGTTTAAAAATTATACATGTATGCCAAACAGTGGAACACTATACACCAGATAAGAAGAGCTAAAACTGTATATACTGACATGGGAAGATCTCTTAAGATAAATTGTTATGCAAGTCAGGAAACGACAGATGTTGGCGGGGATGCGGAGAAAGGGGAACCCTCCTACACTGTTGGTGGGAATGCAAGCTGATGCAACCACTCTGGAAAACAGTATGGAGGTTCCTCAAAAAGTTAAAAATAGAGCTACCATAATGACCCAGCAATTGCACTACTGGGTATTTACCCCAAAGATACAAATTAGTGATCCGAAGGGGTACGTGCATCCCGATGTTTATAGCAGCAATGTCCACAATAGCCAAACTATGGAAAGAGCCAAGATGTCCATCGACAGATGAATGGATAAAGAAGATGTGGTATATGGATACAATGGAATATTATGCAGCCATCAAAAGGAATGAGATCTTGCCATTTGCAACGATGTGGATGGAACTGGAAGGTATTATGCTGAGCGAAATAAGTCAATGAGAGAAAGACATGTATCATCACCTCACTGATATGAGGAATTCTTAATTTCAGGAAACTGAGGGTTGCTGGAGTGGTAGGGGGTGGGAGGGATCTGGGTGATAGACATTGGGGAGCGTATGTGCTATGGTGAGCACTGTGAATTGTGTAAGACTGTTGAATCACAGACCTGTACCTCTGAAACAAATAATACATTATATGTTAAAAAAGAAGATAGCAGGAAGGGGAAAATGAATGGGGAGACAAACCATGAGAGACTATGGACTCTGAGAAACAAACTGAGGGTTTTGGGGGGGGGGGGGGGGATGGGTTAGCCTGGTGATGGGTATTAAAGAGGGCACGTACTGCATGGAGCACTGGGTGTTACACGCAAACAATGAATCATGGAGTGCTACATCAAAAACTAATGATGTATGGTGATTAACATAACATAATTAAAAAAGTTAAATTGTTATGAAAAAAGCAAGATGCAAAATATATGGTCCCATTTATGTAGCTATAGATGAATAAATATATAGATATATACATGTGTATATGAAACATTGATTTTCTTTAAAAAGAATAGCAAATGGCTGGGTGTGGGTTATAGAAGGGAATGCTGAAGGAGCATGGCCCCTTTTTATCCTGCAAGCCTCTATAGTCTGCATTTTGAGAAAAAGAGGTTTTGCTTATGAATAGACTAATACAGGCAAGAGATAACCCTCTCTTGCCTGTATTATAAATCTAATATGTAGATTTACTTTCAACTTTTTATTTGACATGTAAATACTTAACTGATGGCTATTTTACTTGTCTCAATAAATAATTATATTCATATTATTTATCACTTTATAAAAATAGCAGCCATTTACTGAGGTTTAGGTAAGTATTTTGCCCAGGTTACTTAGTATGAGCCAGAGCTGGATTCTAAAAGCCTGAGCTTATAATTAAACGTTAATACTAGTCACTAATACTTAAAGCTAACATACAGAACTGTCTCTGGTACATCAGAGATGATAAACAGCCTCACAAATTTTCACCAAGGAACTGCAGTTTAAGAGGTACCTTAAAAAACTGGAGACTGTGCAAGCACACAGTCAAGACAGCGAAAGAAAACAACATAGAGGTACAGATACAAAAAGAGGATATTGCTTCAGCAGAATGTGGCAGCCATCTTCAAAAACCTAAAATGTTCTATGGAAATCTAGATTTACCCTATATGATTTTGGAGAGCTGAACAGGGTCAGAGGGAGAAAATTACAGGGAAAACGATCTTTATGAAGAAAACTTTGTTAACATAGACATTTCTTAAAATGAAATGGACTTCCTCATAAGGTAGTAAGCTTCCTATCACTGGAAGATTCAGAGGCTAAATAGCTACTTACCTCAGATGCTATAGAAGAGATTAATGTAGAACTTTGAACTACATAAGCTCTAGGATTCCCTTTAAAAAGGAGTCTATAGCTTTTAGATTTTCTTAGTTATTTTTCTACTACATTTATCATTTACATTTGCAGCAAAGCAATAAACACGAGGTTAACTTTTCTGATACTACAACTTATACTACTATACATAATCTTACCCATATTCCCCATAGCATACATACTCATCTTCAGTTCATCTGATGAGAGCAGTTTAAAGCAGACTTTGGGCAAGCTGGTTTTGGTCACAGTGAAGTATTTAATGTCCTTTAGTGAAAGGTGTTGCTTCCTTACCTATAGAACCGCCTCCCTGGTAAACCAAGGGGATCGATGAATGCTCTCTCCAGGAGCATCAGTTGGTCATTCATGATTCTCACTGCAATGGGACTTTGAAAATAAGAGTTATAGTTACTTACCATGGAACTATATTTTATTTTTTTTAATTTTATTATGTTAATCACCATACATTACATCATTAGTTTTTGTGTATTTTTAAATAATACAGGATAAACCATGGAAAAATAAACTTCTAAAATCAACAGATTTTTAAGAAAATGCAGATTAACAGTAATGCTTTATATGTAAACTACATATAACAACGGAGGCATCTTTCTAATATTCATAATAAGAGAGACCTATTGGAAATGGTTCTTTTGTCAAGACCATAGAAAGAACAAAGACATTTTTAATTCTTTCTAGGAGGAGAGCTTGGCCTCCTGCAGAGGCAGATGGGGTGTACTATCAAGTTAATGCCACTGAGTAAAGGCTGAACAACAACAAATGAAGGGAAGTCGCAACAGTCTGCAAGAAGAGTTGGGGAAGGGGGTAGTTGCACATCATGGGCAGGGAATCCCCTTTCATACTTGGAATCTGCCAACTCTTTTTGGGGTGCTACATAGGTTCTCTGGGCTTTCCTACAACCCGAGGGAGAGAGAGAAGCCCCTCAAAATGAAGGATACATCTTGTTGCCAATATGGGCGGTGAAAAAGCTTATTCTAATTGGGTCTGAACAAATAAATGTGACCTGGACTGCAGTGTGGAACAATTTATGCTTGTTAGATAATGCTTTAAATACAACTTTTTCATTGTATTTCAATCTAAAAGTGGCAAGCAGTTAAATGAAATGCAAAAAAAACTTCTGCACTTGGTCAGGGAAGTATTGGGACTGTAGTGAAATTCATACTACAAATGCACTTAAACCATGGAATTGTGAATTACCGGCTATCCTCCTTGGCCCTTGTCTTAGAATGAGTTTTTAGTCTACCATAGAGTAATGCTTCTCAAACTTCAATGTGAATACAAACCATTCTGGAGAGTCTTGTTAAAAAGCACGGAATTCTAATTTAGTAGGTCTTGGATGGCGTTTGATACTCTTTCTAACAAGCTCCTAGGTAATGCTGATGCTGCTGGTTTATAGACCATAGAGCATTGATGTAGAGTTGAATGCTTACAAAGTGTACACAATTCATTCTAGTAATTAGATCACTTTTCAAAATGATGGGGAGCTTTACATTTGAAACTTACTTATTAAGATCAACTTGTGTAAGTCTTCTATGAAAATCTGAAGCAGCATCTGAGAAGTTCTTCACAGCAGAAAATAAAGAATCTTTTAAAAATGCAAAAGTGGAAAGTCAGTAAGAGGAGCTTATTTCACATGTTCACTTCCCTGCCCACCCCATTCCAGGCTGATATAAGTGAATAGATACTGAAACAATGTTGAGCCTTCCTGCAGATCCATGGAAATTATCAGAAAATTTGTAACAAAGAAACAGTAGATAAAATAGAAAATGACTAAATTAGTTCTTCAGGAAATAACTTCCAAGAGTCTAGGACATAAATAATTCTTTTAACTCCTAATTTACCAGAAATGCATCATTCATGTATGTACTCCTTCAATACATATTTATTGGTACAACATCTATATGCCAGATACAGCTCTAGATGAGTTATGTTCCTGCAATTATTATAGACTAAAACAATTATTAATCCCTCTTTATAAAGAGTGCATTTAAGATCTTGTTTAAAGGCCACCTGTGACAAGCTGACATATGTGGACACAAATAGGATCGGGTTTTGTCTGGTCAAGCTTTTCTAGTTTACAAAGATTCTAAGGAAAGTGAGAAGGTTCTCAGTATATTTTTTATTACAACCACCTATTTATCATTTTGCATCTTTTCTAAACCGAACATTAACAAATTGATTTCCTTCCTTCCTTAATCCTGTGAAGCAGGGGATACAATATTCATTTTACAGATAGAGCACTTACTGTTCCAGACACAGGATAAGGCCTTTTTTTTTTTTGTCCTAAATATCCTTTAAGCTCTAATTAGTATTGCTGTTTTAAAAACCATGTACCAAATAATCTAATAATAGGTATTATCGAAGCTAAAGAAAAGTATTGAAGGAATTTTAGATTTCAAATGAACCACAATAGTCTAGATGGGTAAGAAATGAAATGTACCCCTGATATTTAGTAACAGGTGAATAACTTCAGCATAAGCAATTTCAGTAGAGTAGGAAGACAGTTCAGTGGATTGGTAGAAGGAAGTAAAGAACTGGAGACTGGGAGTGCAGATTATAGATCCATCCCATCCATCATTCCTTCATTAAAACATTTTCTGAGGGTCTGTTTTTGCCTGGCAGTAAATGACGGATTTTGATTGGGAAGGGAGTAGGGCACATTAGGTAGAAGAAACGTTTATAATGAATGTTTAATGCAGATGGAGTGTCACCAGTGAGATGGCAAGTTGGACAATATGGGGGGTATTAACATACATTAGGCTAATTAACCTGTGTCAACAGAGTCCTTCCACTTTAACTCTGTGCTCTCTCTGTAGGATCCTGACTTCAGTTGATAAAAAGTAATTCAAAAGAAAAGCAGGGCATCTAGGAAAAGAAATGGATGCTGGATAGCCAAAGAACTATGAATGTCCCATCTTGCTGTGGGCTCTGCTTATTCATTTCATTTGCCTCATCATTCTCCAATCGCTCATGTAAACACAATTTCCTAAATTTTCTTCGCATCATTTTATCTAGATCTTAGTACCTGCTGCTCATCATAACTTTGAAGATGACTAATTTGGATGTAGTAATATTCAAAAGCCACTACCGACTACTCTGTACTTACTCTGTGTCCCACTGTACTCTGTACTCCTACAACAACTTGTCCCTGGCATTTTGGTCTTCTCCCTCACATGATATTCTGTGCTCTTTGAGGGCAATGATTATTTTTCACACATCCTTATATCTCCCAGGAAATAACACAGAACTTGTAGATGGTAGACACTGAATACAAATTTGACAATTTTGGTATATACTAAGAAGAATATGTACTCCCAGATTAAAAGAAAATGGTTACAATAAAACCCTACTAGTAAGTAACATTCATGAGCATTAAGTGTCCAGCACCATTGTTTCTATATATTAACCAACTGAATCAGGCACAGCAATCTTGGAAACATGTTATATTCTTTACTGTTTCACTCCTAAGAAAACGGACACACAGAGAGGGGCCACGGCCCTCTCCCAACATCACACAGTAATTTAAATATTAGAGCCAGGATTTGAACTGGGTAACTGCTTCTAGACCCAGTGCTCAGTGCCACTGCACTATATTTCATCCCTGCTTTGTAGGGATTATGTAGTATAGAACAGTAACTGCAAAATGGCTATGAAAGAATGCTTAAAACCATGTAAAAAAAATCCTCCATGTAGACAAATATATGCAATAATAACAGTAATTACCTATGTAGTGGAATAGGTTTTCTCTGTTTTCCCATCTTTGTGTAGTAGTGTTTATTTTACTAGTATTTTTAACAGTAAAAATATTTTTAAAGGCAGCAACACAGGGAAAATATTTACAAACCCAACGTTTATAGCACAAACTTAGCAAAATGGATTCATCCTACAAATATCAGATGAAATTACGTTCTTTAAAAGTGTTTAGTTTTTTTCCCAGAAGTTGGAATTAAGTGATGCAGGTATATATTCTGGGATCAAAGAGTGTGCACTGGTGACAAAAGGAGACAGTATCTTAAAGCTCCAACTTAAAGATTATAAAATACCCAGCCATTCTTACCAAATGATACTCCGTGGTCTCTCAATTGTTGGTCATGTTTCTTAGATAAATTGTAGATACTTGTTGCATAGTTTTTCAAAGCTTTTGCATAGTCTTCAATATTGAAAGGAATGATTTCAGAGTCTGCAAGCTCATAAACCAGTGCTCCTCGTAACTGAGCCACAGAAAGCTGTTTTTTAAATGTTGGATCATAAAAATTCTCTACTAATTCAAACGTCTCATAAATCGTATGGTATACTGGGTAGCTGCTGTATTTATCTGTTTTCTGGGGGAGAAAAAAAGGCAGGTACTAAATACAAACATTAAATATTCACATTACAGGATTCATGTAATCATAAAAATGATTGCAGAAGAAAATACAACCATATGGCACCCTGAGTTTTATCACAATGAAGCAGAAAAAAGTTAAAATCTAACTATAACACTATCACCATACGTTCACTAGTTTAAAATTTTACTGTTGTTTTATAATTCACGTAATCTTCACTCAGAATACTTCTGGAAAGTTGTCTTTATTGTATTTCTGATAACTGGAATTAAGGAGTACATACTCAAACTGCGTATTAGCACAGTTTAAAATTATTTATCAATTGATTGGAAATGAAAGGTTCTGGGCCGCCAAGAACCATATAGTTGAGGAATTCGATATTTAACCACCTTGTCTGCCTTTCCAAAGTGTATAACCAAATGCCATTTACCCTTTTTTATATAATTAATGGGCTACGATGATAAATTACTACATAGTGGTATTTTATGTAAATACTTTTTGACTTCTTAGGGCTGCCTTTCCTAAGTTTAGTTTTTGTTTATCTGCTCCTTTGGTTAATATTTTTATTGCTTTTAGTATCACTAAAAGGAATCCGTGTGTCAGTCTCTGTCTAATACTCTGCTTTTAATCCACAATGTCTTAGAAACTAGATAGATTTGTTCAGATTGATGACAGAATATAAAAGTGAACAGGCCTTGAAAGAGTTTAATGAGTATTAGTATACAGATTTATGCATTTATTTTGGGTTATTTTAGAGCTGTTTTTGCTTCCATCTCTGTTCTCAGTCACATTCTGGATAGTCAGATTTGCAAGAGGTATGTATTCTAGACAAGCAAGATGTTGGTGTACTGTGATTATGATCTGAAAATTATTAAAGTCTGACAAATCTGAATTTACTGATGTAATGTTCAGTTTGGTTTATCACATAATTTATAACATAATCAAGCAGACATGGTATATGTTGGCATATCCTAGGACTTGTATATTATCAATGTGTTTGAGTAACAATGGTGTACACTAGTCAGTGCAGAACTGAAACGAGAATCAACTAAAAATCAGGAGGAACTTGTTTTATACCCTCATCAAGAGCCCTGGCCTCAAAAGACACATGAAAAAGTGCTCAACATCGCTTGGCATCAGGGAAATCTAAATCAAAACCTCAATGAGATACCACCTCACACCAGTCAGAATGGCTAAAATTAACAAGTCAGGAAATGACAGATGTTGGCGGGGATGCAGAGAAAGGGGAACCCTCCTACACTGTTGGTGGGAATGCAAGCTGATGCAACCACTCTGGAAAAGAGTATGGAGGTTCCTCAAAAAGTTGAAAATAGAGCTACCATATGATCCAGCAATTGCACTACTGGGTATTTACCCCAAAGATACAAATGTAGTGATCCGAAGAGGTACATGGATCCCGATGTTTATAGCAGCAATGTCCACAATAGCCAAACTGTGGAAAGAGCCAAGATGTCCATTGACAGATGAATGGATAAAGAAGAAGTGGTATATATATAATGGAATATTATGCAGCCATCAAAAGGAATGAGATCTTGCCATTTGCAATGACATGGATGGAACTGGAGGGTGTTATGCTGAGCGAAATAAGTCAATCAGAGAAAGACATGTATCATATGACCTCACTGATATGAGGAATTCTTAATCTCCCAGGAAACAAACTGAGGGTTGCTGGAGTGGGGGGTGGGGTGGGAGGGATGGGGTGGCTGGGTGATAGACATTGGGGAGGGTATGTGCTATGGTGAGCACTGTGAATTGTGCAAGACTGTTGAATCACAGATCTGTACCTCTGAAACAAATAATGCAATATATGTTAAGAAAAAAAAAAGATAGCAGGAGGGGAAGAATGAAGGGGGGAAATCGGAGGGGGAGACGAACCATGAGAGACTATGGACTCTGAGAAACAAACTGGGGGTTTTTGTAAGGGAGGGGAATGGGGGGATGGGTTAGCCCAGTTGATGGGTATTAAGGAGGGCACGTATTGCATGGAGCACTGGGTGTTACGCACAAACAATGAACCATGGAACACTACATCAAAAACTAATGATGTATGGTGATTAACATAACAAAATTTTTTTTAAAAAAAAGAGCCCTGGCCTCAGATGACAGGCAGGAGTGGGAATGTGAAGAGGGGCTACTGACAATAAAGCCTCTTGACCTGGTATCCACCTATAAAGGGACATGAAGTCAGCCTTTGCCCCTGGAATTCTTCTTGGGCCATGTGACCTGGTGCCCTGGTGCCAAAAAAGTAAACTGTTTAAAATTCCTAACAAAAAGTTGGATAAAGTGCTGTGTATCCAAAATAATAAGATGGCTTACCCTATTCTTAGTGTAACGGGCTCTGCCTGAAGCAATTCCAAGTCTCTGAAAATAAGCTTCAAAATCACTTCCAGATCCCAGTTTGTTGATTCTAGATGTAGAATATGAATATATATATACACACAGGGAGAAATAAATACATAAATTTAAAAAATTATGAAATAAATGGGACAGTGAATCGAAGCAAGGAATTGCATAGCGTATTTACAAGAATTAGGAGAAGGTACACCATTACACGACACTTTACTATCATGTGCTAGAAACTGGTGTGATAAAAATATATTCTGCATTGACTGACTACAGCCAGAGTTGAATAGTGCCAACAAAGACAGCAGCCTAGTGACTACAGTCTGTTTGGGTTTTTTTTTTAAAGACTTTATTTACTTGACAGAGAGAGAGCACAAGCAGGGGGAGCGTCAGGCAGAGGGAGAAGCAGACTCCCACTGAGCAGGGAGCCCGAGACTATAGTCTATTTTCAGCATTTTATGGTATTTATTTAGAGGGGAAAATAAGATTTGGTCACTCTCAGAGAACTATAATCTAGTAAGAAAACTGCCATGAGGGACGCCTGGGTGGCTCAGGTCATGATCCAGGGTCCCGAGGCCCGCATCAGGCTCCTTGCTCAGCGGGGAGTCTGCTTCTCCCTCTGCCTCTCCTCCTACTCGTGTTTTGTTTTGTTTTTTTTTCTCTCTCTGCCAAATAAAATCTTTAAAAAAAAAAAAAGAAAACTGCCATGATAAAGTATATTTAAAATAAAAATTAAGAATTAAAAATATTTAAGATCATTAAGAATCTCAATGTGCCTTATTTAGAAATTTAATCAAAATACATTTCTTTGCATATAGTAAAGAAAACCAGTACATACATATTTATATACATATATAATAACAGAAAAATTCTTAATAAAATGGTGAGTAAAGCAGAATATGCATTAGGAACATAACTATATACTTCCAAACTATTATGTGTTGAGATTTAGACCTTGGATTTTTTTTTGAAGATTTTATTTATCCCAGGACCCTGGGATCATGACCTGAGCCAAAGGTGGATGCTTAACAATAGAACCACACAGGCGCCCCTGACCTTGGATGTTTTTAAAACCTTTTTTTCTACTCCAGTAATTTTTTTTTAATAAGCATGTGAAACTTTTATAGTGGAAATGCAAACTTCCACAAGACTTAATTGGAATATGGAATGAAGCTATACACTCTTACTAGTTTTTAGAAATAGTATTGCAGGAGAAACAAAAAATTCAAGAAAGCTGCTGTTGTAACTCATTTGGAGTTACGTGATTTATTAATATATCTAACACATATTTGAAATTTAATGCAAGAATGCAAAATAATACCTGATAATGTGGCAAAATAATTTTGACTAAATGTCTGCAAAACTAGAATCTATTATAGATTGAATGATGGCTATTCTGTCCGATTAGCAAATCAAACACTACAAGAGGGATTCTCTGGGATTATCTTTCCTCTACTCAAATTGTTGACACATCTAAGAATTGCATGTCTGGAGAAACAAGGGGCAAAGGGGAATTCATAATTTATAATTATAATTTATCCTAGTAATTTACCTAGGAAAATTTATATTTTCAGATGAAGGGTCCTTTTCCAACCAGCTTTCATAAAGAGATTTACTCTCAAAACCATCATCTGGGCTGGAGATCTGGAATGAAAAAATCAAATATTGTGAATTAGAGGCAGAAGCAACTAAAATCTGACCATATGTTATCAACTTCTTACTATATGGATATGTGTTATGTTCTTTATAGAAAAACAAAAGCCAATGGCAAGAAAAAAAATCCAATCAAATTCTTGTTCATTTTTGTTGTCTGCCTAATGGTAATTTTGCCAGGGACCTGGGATAAAATTTCCTGCTTCTTTTGGTAAGCTTTTTACTAGAGTTCCAGATTTTTAAAAAATTTCATCACTTTGATTTTTGGGAGCTTAGATCTCTTTTAGTGGCAAGTTACTGGGGGAAACTTTAGAAAGATTTACTTTAGTAAATTGCTTCTGTCCAAGAAGACCTATAAAAAAAGGCCTCAGGGCAACATATGCCTGAAGAAGCTAAGCTTGAAATTGGCAATGTAAGTCCTGGTTTTGTAGGGCAGGTGGGATAAGGAGGAAATGCCATTTTAGAAAGTCAAATTATATTTAAACAAAGTTGGAATTTGATGGGTTTTAAAAGCTCTGTATAACCTCAGATTTCTCTTTGGAAATTCTAAGAGCTTCTGTAATTCATGAACCTTTTTTACTACCCTCATTAAAAGTATGCCCATAAACATAACTTTTCTTTCTCCACTTGAAGAAAAGCAGGGCCACGTGGTGGAAAAATTGCAGACTTCAAAGGCTAAAGTCTATTTTAAATCCATATTATCACACATGCCCACCTGAAATTTGGTTATAGCTCTACTTTGTTAAAAAAAAAAAAAAAAAAAGGCATACCCTACTTATGCAGCTCTGAAAGCATTATAACCTTTGGTGTACTGCTTCCCCTCTTGAAGCCCTAGTTTTGTGGAATTGGGGATAATGGTCCCCATCTTAACATAAAGATCAATTCCTCTGATATTTTCTCTGGCCTTATACAGAGTTGGTTGTTACCTCATCATTGCATATGCGGCCCTGAGCTTAGAAACAGTCCTGGCACTCCGCAGTCATCCCTTTGCATGTTGCAGCTGCAGAGATGTTCTGTTCATTTCTAGCCAACTCACTGGGTTCTACTCTACTCTGCTCCTGCCAACTTGGAATAGCTAAGAACCTGTTCCAACTCCCACATCCTGCTTAGATTGAATTCCCCGAAAAATCCTTTCATTTTCTGGAATCACCATCTCAGTCTAGCACTAACCAGAATGGTGTCCCTTCAACCTGGTCTCCCTGGATCATACTTTCTGTCTCTGATATACACATCTTCATAGATGCTGACCCTCCTCCATTATTCCAACACCCTGTCCCATTTCTTTTTTTTTTTTTTTTAAAGATTTTATTCATTTATTCATGAGAGACAGAGAGAGAGAGAGAGGCAGAGGGAGAAGCAGGCTCCCAAGGAGTCCGATGCGGGACTCGATCCCAGGACTCTGGGATCATGACCTGAGCCAAAGGCAGACGCCCAACCATCTGAGCCACCCAGGCGCCCCCATTTCTTTCTTTTATCAGGCAGCTGCCCTTCTCTCTAAGCTCTGCCCTCTACAACTCTTGTCCTATTCTCATGTTGCCAGCATGGTTTCACTGTGCCAACACACACTAGGGGTTGGTAAAATTGTAATAATCAGTTCACGGGAGAATACAAGTCTTTTTCTACCGAGTTTTGGTATGGCCATAGATAAGCATCTGCCTCTGTACAAAGGGGCATAGACCTAAACATATCCCTGTTGGCCCTAACATTCATACTCTTTTTTTTTTTTTATTATTTTGAAAGAGCACAAGCATGGGGGGAGGAGCAGAGGGAAAGAGCATCTCAAGCAGGCTCCATGCTGACACGGCTCGATCTCACGACCCTGAGATCATGACCTGAGTCAAAATCAAGAGTCAGACGCTTAACTGACCAAGCCACCCAGGCACCCCTAAAATTCTTCTTATTCTTGACATCAAAGGCAGGAGCCATCTCTAGGACAGCACAAAGCATAAATGTATATGCTGAGAAGGATTTTCTCAGGCTTTTAGGTAAGATTATTTTATAGGACGTTCCAATAAAAGGATCAAGAACACAAGCTACCCAATATGTTGAGAGTTGGGATGGGAATAATGAAAAGACTCTCATTTGAGAAAACTAATTTTTAAAGACACTAACAGGAAAAAGGAAAGGGCAATAATAAGGGAAAGTGGGAAACAGTACCTTCAGAAAAGTGACACTACTTCACATTGTAATGTAAAGTGATACAGAAATATTTCTGTAAATTCTACAATGAACTATTTAAATGAAGTACACAGATGTTAAGTGAATAGATTATATAATTTTTAGAGTACATTAGAGTTCAGAGTACTTTTTTACCAATATTTACAAAATTCCTATATGATAAGAATTATTTTCATTTTGCTGTTAAGAGTTGCTACAGCTTAATCTATTCACTACACTGATACAGAGTGATCTTTCTAATGAACAAATATGATAATGTATAACCTTGTTAAAGATTTTTAATTTCTCTATCGCCAGATTTCTGAACTTGGCCTATTTGTCAGCCCCATTTCTTACCATCTTTCCACCAAAACCTTATGCTCATATCACACTGAGCCACCTAGAGGTCAGGAAATATTCTCTTTCATATCTCCACATCTGTTTTAGGTACTGTGTTCTATCCTGAGAATGCCTTCTCTCTTACTTTCACATCCTTCCATTTTACAGGCCAAGCAGTAATTATTCTATAAACCTCTTCTGATTCTTCCCCAGCTACCCCAGGATTTCAGATTCTCTATTCCATAATTGTTCTCCATTGTTGGTAGTACCCAATATTCTACTGAAGTATAAATCCTCATTTACGAGAGTGTATCCTCTCTGGATTACTAAGTATTTGGATTCAGTGACCATGTCTTTTTATTGTTGCTGCTGCTAGAATTCACTTTATAGGGTCTGACCCAAGGCCTTTTCCATTTTCAGCTCAGTGTTCTGTTCTATCAAAATGCCTCTACCACATGAAATTATGTACCTAATACTTGACAACAGTGCACACAATTATTAATAGCTACTATTAGAAGAGACCAGCAATACTATTTTTATAGTTGGGTCATATAAATACTGTATTAAAGATTTTGTTCTGACTTGGTATATACACAAATCAGCTATATCTCTCACCAGTTTAAAAATCAGTACCACTAATTAAGAAAACAGGTGTCATTCACTTATCCATTCATCAGAAAACATTAAGACAGATTTATTTACCTCTTTTGTTAGTTTATACACCAATTGGTAAAGAAGAGGTGTACAGTCAACTCTGAGAGTATAATTGCCTGAAAAAAATAGAGTGTATTTTAATACTTCCAAATGAAATTCCAATAGAAGTCTAATTCTATTTCTAATTGTAAACAAGGTATAATAGACTTGAAATTGAAGGTATCATTCTCAAGGAATTAGAATGGAGTGGAAATAGTTCTTCAGGAGCAAGAGAGGCTGCAGTGTGTAGGAGGGCTTTGGATGCTAAGGCAGCAAGTCCCACAGTAATCCTAGCATCATTCTTAAGGTGCTATCTCTTAGGGGGACTTTGGCAAAGGAAGTGATAAAGCTATACCATCCATTCTTTATTTACTCAATTCAACAGTATCAAGACATAAGACTAGAGCATTTCAGTAACTCATAAGTATGCTCTAACATTACCTAGACATCATCACACAATGAAAGCCTAGAGACACAAATGTCACATGTTGAGTTCCAAGGGAAGTCTGTAGTTTGTGTTTACTTCAAATTGTTCCAATACATACAGGAGGTATTTCTATATGGAATATTCTGTAAAATATTCTTCTGAAATATTTTAGCCACATTCATTTAATATCTCCACAGGAAGAATATGATTAATATTAATACTAGAGTTTTAAGTAGTAATTCAAGATAGGCAAATAGCAAATATGCTCAAGAAATTACGATCAGTAGCTTAATTATGAATCATACACTCATTCATTTGAATCATGATTTTTCCTGTGGTAAAATGGAAAATGAAGGTATCATTGAAGAATTTCATAGGAAGAAAATAACCTTAGTTTACAAGTTAGTTACAATTTGCAGACTTAAAGGATGATACATTGTTTCATAATCTGAAATAAAATATACCTTCTATAGATGAATCTGAGTTGATATAAGCAACGCTTCTCTCCTGGAGCGTTTTTGCATTCTCCTACAGTTGAAGCAAAGTTGTTAATTCACAATATTTATAATTGTGGAAATGTAAAATAAAAATAAGCAAATTAATTTAGTATAAAAGTGGTCTACAGATATCTTTATGAATCAAATACCTATGTCTTTGAACATAATTTCTAAGAAAATGCAGATAACTGGCTGGTTGACAACATTAATGCAATTAAAATCAGTAGGGAAAATATCACACATAGCTACTATTTATAGCAACAGCAGGAATTGTCACAGAAAAAGTATTTTCGAAGTGTGGTTCCTTGATTCCTTGCATTAGAATATGAAGGGGTGAGGCTCCCAGAATCTGGGCCCCACTGCAGACCTAATGAAAAAGAATTTCTGAAAGGCCTGGAAATCTGTATTTTCTACAAGGTATCCCTGGAAATCCTTACATATACTGAAGTTTGAGAGATATACTGAGACTGGATACCCAAGTAAAGTATAAGTGAGAAATAGAGAATTTCCATTTATCTATTTTTAAAAGAGGAGATATAAAGAAAAAATAATTTTAAAAAAGGGAGGATAGAAAAAAACTACAGGGAGAGAAGGAAAGACATTAGGACAGTCTCTCTTTTTCCCCCTTCCCCTCGCTCTCACTCCACACACACACACACACACACACACACGATAAAGTAGAAAATACTATCACGTAGACGGGAATATGCTGAGAGAGCCTTTTACTTCCATCTAGTTTGCTACCTTATAAGAACATGCTGTAACAGGAGGCGGTCCAAGATAGAAGCATAGAAATACCCTGAACTCAGTTCCCAGACACACCAAATCTATACCTACATATAGACCAATTCCTCCTGAAGAACTAAGGGCTGATTGAACAGCTTCTACACAACAAAGAATAGAGGGACCACATTAAAGGAGGGTAGGAACAGCAGAGACACAGTAACATTGAGAACAACCACCCCCAATGTGGCAAAATATAGTAGGGAGAGAGAGTTCTGAGGGGCCCATGTGCAGACTTGCCCACACTGGGGCACAGAAAATCAAAACAAACCACAGTAGTTTAAAGGGAAAATAGACTATTAAGTGAAGGATATTCATTTACTAACCTTAGAATGTCTGCCAAATGGGCTTAACTATTGAAACTCTCTCCAGGGCCGGAAGTACTCAGTCCCCTAACCCAAATCAGCTCCAGCTGTCCCACCAAGGTGACCCAGGCACAAAGCACCCACATCATACCCGGCCTGCTCCCATGCCATCTCCAGCCATCCCACCAAAGCAGCCCCAATGTGGAGCACTCCAAAAACCCCTGGCCTGAGCCTGCTCCCTTTCAGCTGTCCCTCAAGGGTGACCACGGTGCAAAGCACTCCAGGAACCCCTGGATTACACTTGCTTCAGCTCCAGCTGACCTGACAAGGGTGTCTCCTGTGCAGAGTGCCCCAGCCAACACCTATCAAGCACCAATTAGCTAGCCAAAGCCACTAAGCACACAGTCTACACAGGGGACACTCTTAAGTAAGGCCACTTCTTCAAGACTGGGAGAGGTACCTGTTCCACCTAATTCAAAGAAACAAACACAAACTCAGACAAAAATCAGGAGACAGAGGAAGATGTTCCAAACAAAAGAATATGACCTCGGAAAAAGAACTAATGTTCATAAAGATGCTCACCAGACTTGAGAGAAGAGTGGATGAATTCAGTAAGAACTTCAACAAAGAGACAGAAAATATAAAAAGAAACCCGCCAGAACTAAAGTACAACTAAAATGAAAACACTAGAGGGAATCCACATCAGAGTAGAGGAACCAGAAGAACAGATCAGTAAGCTGGAAGACAGGGTATTGGAAAGCAATTAAGTTGAACAGCAAAAGAAATTTTTTAAATGAGGACAAGTTAAGGGACCTCTGCAATGACATTAAACATAACTTTTGCAATACAGAGTTCCCAGAAGGAGAAAGAGAGAGAAGGGACCAAAACTTATTTGAAGAAATTACAGCTGACAACTTCCCTAATTTGGGTAAGAAAACAGATATCCAGGAACCCCAAAAAAGATGAATCCATGAGATTAGATCAAATGGTATGTCACAAAGCAAATCTCAATAAGTTTAAGACTTAAATTATATTAAGCATCTTTTCTTTTTTATTTTTTGAATTTTATTATGTCAATCACCATACATTACATCATTACTTTTTGATATAGTGTTCCATGATTCATTGTTTGCATATAACATCCAGTGCTCCATTCAGTACGTGCCTTCTTTAATACCCATCAACAGGCTAACCCCATACCTTCACACCCCTCCCCTCTAAAACCCTCAGTATGTTTTTCAGAGTCCATAGTCTCTCATGGTTCGTCTCCCCTTCCAATTTCCCCCCTTCATTTTACCCTTCCTAATATATTCTTTTTTTTTTAAACATATAATGTATTATTTGTTTCAGAGGTACAGGTCTGTGATTCAACAGTCTTACACAATTCACAGTGCTCACCATAGCACATACCGTCCCCATGTCTATCACCCAGCCACCCCATCCCTCCCACCCCCCACCACTCCAGCAACCCTCAGTTTGTTTCGTGAGATTAAGAATTCCTCATATCAGTGAGATCGTATGATATATGTCTTTCCCTGACTGATTTATTTCGCTCAGCATAATACCCTCCAGTTCCATCCACGTTGTTGCAAATGGCAAGATTTCATTCCTTTTGATGGCAGCATAATTGTATATATATACCTCATCTTCTTTATCCATTTCTCTGTCGATGGACATCTTGGCTCTTTCCATAGTTTGGCTATTGTGGACATTGCTGCTATAAACATCGGGATACACTACCTCTTCAGATCCCTACATTTGTATCTTTGGGGTAAATACCCAGTAGTGCAATTCCTGGGTCGTATGCTACCTCTATTTTCAACTTTTTGAGGAACCTCCATACTGTTTTCCAGAGTGGCTGCACCAGCTTGCATTCCCACCAACAGTGTAGGAGGGTTCCCCTTTCTCTGCATCCCCGCCAACATCTGTCATTTCCTGACTTGTTAATTTTAGCCATTCTGACTGGTGTGAGGTGGTATCTCATTGAGGTTTTGATTTAGATTTCCCTGATGCCGAGCGATATTGAGCACTTTTTCATGTGTCTGTTGGCCATTTGGATGTCTTCTTTGGAAAAATGTCTGTTCATGTCTTCTGCCTATTTCTTGATTGGATCATTTGTTCTTTGGGTGTTGAGTTTGATAAGTTCTTTATAGATTTTGGATACTAGCCCTTATCTGATATATCATGTGCAAATATCTTCTCCCATTCTGTCGCTTGTCTTTTGGTTTTGTTGACTGTTTCTTTTGCTGTGCAAAAGCTTTTTATCTTGCTGAAGTCCCAATAGTTCATTTTTGCCCTTGCTTCCCTTGCCTTTGGCGATCTTTCTAGGAAGAAGTTGTTGCAGCTGAGGTTGAAGAGTGTGCTGCCTGTGTTCTCCGTTAGGATGTTGATGGATTCCTGTCTCACATTAAGGTCTTTCAACCATTTGGAGTCTATTTTTGTGTGTGGTGTAAGGAAATGGTCCAGTTTCATTCTTCTGCATGTGGCTGCCCAATTTTCCCAACACCATTTGTTGAAGAGACTGTCTTTTTTCCATTGGACATTCTTTCCTGCTTTGTCGAAGATAAGTTGACCATAGAGTTGAGGGTCCATTTCTGGGCTCTCTATTCTGTTCCATTGATGTAGGTGTCTGTTTTTGTGCAAGTACCATACTGTCTTGACGATGACAGCTTTGTAATAGAGCTGGAAGTCCGGAATTGTGACGCCGCCAGCATTGCTTTTCTTTTTCAGCATTCCTCTGGCTATTCAGGGTCTTTTCTGGTTCCATACAAATTTTAGGATTATATGTTCCATTTCTTTGAAAAAAAGTGGATAGTATTTTGATAGGGATTGCATTAAATGTGTAGATTGCTCTAGGTAGCATTGACATTTTCAGAATTTTTGTTCTTCCAATCTATGAGCATGGAACGTTTTCCCATTTCTTTGTGTCTTCCTCAGTTTCTTTCATGAGTATTTTATAATTTTCTGAGTACAGATTCTTTGCCTCCTTGGTTAGATTTATTCCTAGGTATCTTATGGTTTTGGGTGCAACTGTAAATGGGATCGACTCCTTAATTTCTCTTTCTTCTGTATTGTTGTTGGTGTATAGGAATGCCACTGATTTCTGTGCATAGATTTTATATCCTGCCACTTTACTGAATTCCTGTATGAGTTCTAACAGTTTTGGGGTGGAGTCTTTTGGGTTTTCCACATAAAGTATCATATCATCTGCAAAGAGTGAGAATTTGACTTCTTCTTTGCCGATTTGGATGCATTTCTTTTTGTTGTCTCATTATTGTGGCTAGGACTTCTAGTACTATGTTGAATAGCAGTGGTGACAGTAGACATCCCTGCCGTGTTCCTGACCTTAGGGGGAAAGCTCTCAGTTTTTCCCCATTGAGAATGATATTCGCTGTGGGTTTTTCATTGATGGCTTTTAGGATATTGAGGTATGTACCCTCTATGCCTATACTCTGAAGAGTTTTGATCAAGAAAGGATGCTGTACTTTGTCAAATGCTTTGTCGGCATCTATTGAGAGGATTATATGGTTCTTGTTCTTTTATTAATGTACTGTATCACATTGATTTGATTTGCGGATGTTGAACCCCAACCCCGCAGCCCAGGGATAAATCCCACTTGGTCGTGGTGGATAATCCTTTTAACGTACTATTGGATCCAACTGGCTAGTATTTTGGTGAGAATTTTTGCATCCATGTTCATCAAGGATATTGCTCTGTAATTATCCTTTTTGGTGGGGTCTTTGTCTGGTTTGAGGATCAAGGTAATTATAGCAGAGAACTTTCCTAATTTGGGGAAGGAAACAGGCATCAAAATCCAGAAGGCACAGAGAACCCCCCCCTCAAAATCAATAAAAATAGGTCAACACCCCGACATTTAACAGTAGGATTTACGAGTCTCAGAGACAAAGAGAAAATCCTGAAAGCAGCTCGGGAGAGGAGATCTGTAACCTACAATGGTAGAAACATTAGATTGGCAACAGACCTGTCCACAGAGACCTGGAAGGCCAGAAAGGACCTGCATGATAGATTCAGACCACTAAATGAGAAAAATATGCAGCCAAGAATACTATATCCAGTTAGGCTGTCATTGAAAATAGAAGGGGAGATAAAAAGCTTCCAGGACAAACAAAAACTAAAGGAATTTGCAAACACGAAACCAGCCCCACAGGAAATATTGAAAGGGGTCCTCTAAGCAAAGAGAGAGCCTAAAAGTAACATAGACCAGAAAGGAACACAGACAATATACAGTAACAATCACCTTAGAGGCAACACAATGGCACTAAATTCATATCTTTCAATAGTTACCCTCAATGTAAATGGGCTAAATGCCCCAATAAAAAGACACAGGCTATCAGACTGGATAAAAAAACAAGACCCATTGATATGCTGTCTGCAAGAGACTCATTTTAGACCCAAAGACACCTCAAGATTGAACATGAGGGGGTGGAAAACCATTTACCATGCTAATGGACACCAAAAGAAAGCTGGGGTGGCAATCCTTATATCAGACAAATTAGATTTTAAACCAAAGACTGTAATAAGTGATGAGGAAGGACACTATATCATACTTAAAGGGTCTACAAGAAGAAGATCTAACAATTGTAAATATCTCTGCCCCTAACGTGGGAGCAGCCAGTTATATAAGCCAGTTAATAACAAAAGCAAAGAAACACATTGAGAACAATACAATAATAGTAGAGGACTTTAACACCCCCCTCACTGAAATGGACAGATCATCTAAGCAAAAGATCAACAAGGAAATAAAGACTTTAAATGACACACTGGACCAAATGGACTTCACAGATATATTCAGAACATTCCATCCCAAAGCAATGGAATACACATTCTTCTCTAGTGCCCATGGAACATTCTCCAGCATAGATCACATCCTAGGTCACAAATCAGGTCTCAACTGGTACCAAAAGACTGGGATCATTCCCTGCATATTTTCAGACCACAGTGCTGTGAAAATAGAACTCAATCACAAGAGGAACATCGGAAAGAACTCAAATACATGGAGGCTAAAGAGCATCCTACTAAAGAATGAATGGGTCAACCAGGAAATTAAAGAAGAATTAAAAAAATTCATGGAAACCAATGAAAATGAAAACACAACTGTTCAAAATCTTTGGGATGCAGCAAAGGAAGTCCTAAGAGTAAAGTATATAGCAATACAATATTGTTTTTCAAGAAACAAGAAAGGTGTCAAGTACACAACCTAACCCTACACCTAAAGGAGCTGGAGAAAGAATAGCAAATAAAGCCTAAACCCAGCAGGAGAAGAGAAATAATAAAGATGAGAGCAGAAATCAATGAAATAGAAACTAAAAGAAAAGTAGAACAGATTAACGAAACTAGGAGCTGGTTCTTTGAAAGAATTAACAAGATTGATAAACCCCTGGCCAGACTTATCAAAAAGAAAAGAGAAATGACCCAAATCAACAAAATCATGAATGAAAGAGGAGAGATCACAACCAACACCAAAGAAATACAAACAATTATAAGGACATATTATGAGCAACTCTATGCCAGCAAATTAGATAACCTGGAAGAAATGGATGCATTCCTAGAGATGTATCAGCTACCAAAACTGAACCAGGAAGAAATAGAAAACCTGAACAGACCTATAACCACTAAGGAAATTGAAGCAGTCATCAAAAATCTCCCAACAAACAAAAGCCCAGGGCCAGATGGCTTTCCAGGGGAATTCTATCAAACATTTAAAGAAAAATTAATACCTATTCTTCTGAAACTGTTCCAAAAAATAGAAATGGAAGGAAAACTTTCAAACTCGTTTTATAAGCATCTTTTCTAACCACAATGGTATAAAATTAGAAATCAATGACAAGAACTGGCAAAAACACAAATATATTGAGGTTAAAACAATATGCTACCATACAACCAAAGAGTCCATGAAATAAAGTGGAAATAAAAAAATACCTGGAGACAAATGAAAAATGGAAATAATTTAATTCTTTGGGACATAGCAAAAGCAGTCCTAAGAAGAAAGTTTATAGCAATACATTATGGCCTACCTCACTAAACAATAAAAATCTGAAACAATCTAATCTTACACTTAAAGGAACTAGGAAAAGAACAACCAAAACCCATAATTAGTAAAAGGAAAGAAATAATAATAAAGATCAGAGTAGAAATAAATAGAATAGAAACTTAGAGAAAATATCAATGAAACTAAGAGCTGGTTCTTTGAAAAGATAAAATTAATAAACCAGTAGCCAGATTCATCACGAAAAAGAAGACTCAAGTAAAATCAGAAAAAAAAGTTAAAACTAACACCACAGAAATACAAAAGATTATAAAAGACTATTATAAAAAATTATACACCAACAAACTGGACAAGCTAGAAGAATGCAAGCTGGTGCAGCCACTCTGGAAAATAGTATGGAGTTTCCTCAGAAAGTTGAAAATAGAGCTACCCTATGACCCAGCAACTGCACTACTGGGTATTTACCCCAAAGATACAAATGTAGTCATCAGAAGGGGCACCTGCACCCCATTGTTTATAGCAGCAATGTCCACAATAGCCAAACTGTGGAAAGAGCCCAGATATCCATCGACAGATGAATGGATAAAGAAGATATGGTGTATATATATACAATGGAATATTATGCAGCCATCAGAAAAATGAAATCTTGCCATTTGCAATGACGTGGATGGAACTAGAGGCTATTATGCTAAGCAAAATAAGTCAAATCAGAGAAAGAATTATATGATCTCACTGATATGTGGAATTTGAGAAATAAGGCAGAGGATCATAGGGCAAGGGAGGGAAAAATGAAACAAGATGAAACCAGAGAGGGAGACAAACCATAAGAGACTCTTAATCTCAGGAAACAAATGGAGGGTTGCTGGAGTGGAGGGGGGGTGGGAAGGATGAGGTGGCTGGGTGATGGACACTGGGGAGGGTTATGTGTTGTGGTGAGCACTGTGTATTGTGTAAGACTGATGAATCACAGACCTGTACCCCTGAAACAAATAATACATTATATGTTAATAATAAAAAAAAATTATACACCAACAAACTGGACAACCTAGAAGAAACAAAATTCTAGAAATGTACATCTTCTAAAACTGAATTAGGAAGAAATAGAAAATCTGAGCAGACCAATTACTTGTAACAAAATTGGACCCATAACCAAAAAACCCCCAACAAACAGAAGTCCAGGCCCAGTGGCTTCACAGATGACTTTTACCAAACATTTATGAAGAGTTCATACCTCTTTCTCAAACTATTCCAAAAAATAGAAGAGGAAATAAAACTTCGAATTCATTCTATGAGGCCAGCATTACCCTGATACCAAAACCAGATAAAGACACTCAAAAAAAAAAAAAAAAAAGAAAGAAAGAAAGAAAAAAAGAAAAAATGAAAATTATAGGACACTCAAAAAAAAAAAAAAAAGAAAATGAAAATTACAGGCTAATATCCCTGATGAGCACAGACTCAGAAATTCTCAACAGAATATGAGGAAACCAAATCCAACAATACATTAAAAGGACCATTTATCATGATCAAGTGGGATTTATTCCAGGGGTGTAAGGATCTTAAGATCAGCAACAAGACAAGGATGTTCACTCATGCCACCTTTTTCAACATTGTATTGAAAGTCCTAGCTGTAGCAGTCAGACAAGAAAAAGAAAAGGCATCCAAATTGGTAAGGAAAAAGTAAAACTGTCACTACTAGTAAAACTGTCACTACTTGTAGATGACATGATACTATATATAGAAAACCCTAGAGACTCCACCAAAACTCTAATAGAAGTAATAAATGATAAAGTTGCTAGATGCAAAATTAACATACAGAAATATGTTGATTCTATATGCTAATAACAAAGTAGCAGAAAGAGATTTTAAGAAAAGAATCCCATTTATAATTGCACAAAAAAGAATAAAATACCTAGGAATAAATTTAACCTAGGAGGTGAAAGACCTGTACTCTAAAAGTACAAAACATCGTTGGAGGAAACTGAAGATAACACCACCAAATGGAAAGATACACCATGCTGTAGAATGGATTAATATTTTTAAGTATCCATAGTACCCAAAGCCATCTGTGGATTCACTGCAATCCCTATCAAAATACCAGTAACAGTATTTTTCACTAGGGAACTAGAACAAATAATCCTAATATTTGTATGGAACTACAACAGACCATAAAAAAACAAGGTAATCTTAAGATAACAAAGCTGGAGGCATCATAATCCCACATTTCAAACTATAGTAAGAAGCTATATTAATCAAAACAGTATGGTACTGGCACAAAAATGAGTCACATTGATCAATGGGCCCGAATAGAGAGCCAGAAATAAACCCACTTATGGCAATTAATCTATGACAAAGGAGGCAAGAACATGCAATGGGGAAAAGACAGTCTCTTCAATAAATGGTGCTGGGGAAACTGGGCAGATGAATGCCAAAGAATGAAAGTGGATCACTTTCTTACATCGGACACAAAAATAAACTCAAAATGTATTAAAGACCTAAATGTAAGACCTGAAACCATAACACTCCTAAAAGAAAACATAAGCAGTAATGTCTTGGACATCAGGCTTAGTAATATTTTTCTGGATCTATCTCCTCAGGCAAGGGAAACAAAGGCAAAAATAAACAACTGAGACTACATCAAAATAGAAAGCTTTTGCACAGCCAAAAACAACAAAACAAAACAAAACACAACAAACCAAAAAGGCAACCTACTGAATGACAGAAGGTATTTACAAATGATGTACTGATAATTAATATCCAAAATATATAATGAACTGATACAACTCAACACCAAAAAGATCCCTAATAATCCACTTAAAAAATGGGCAGAGGACCTGAAGAGACATTTTTTCAAAGATGATATACAGATGGCCAAGACACATAAAAAGAGGCTCAATGTCACTACTCGGAGAAATGCAAATCAAAACCACAATGAGGTATCATTTCATACCTATCAGAATGGCTAGTATCAAAAAATAAATAACAAGTGTTGATGAGGATGTGGATAAAAGGGAGCCCTCATACACTGTTGGTGGGAATGTAAATTGGTGCGGCCATCAGAGAAAACAGTATGTAGATTTCTTGAAAAACTAAAAATAGTACTACCATATGATCCAGCAATTCCTTTCCTGGGTATTTACCCAAAGAATGTGAAAACACTAATTCAAAAAGATACATGCAACCCCTATATTTATATCATTATTTACAATAGCCAAGATATGGAAGTAATCTAATGTGTTCATCAATTGATGAATAAAGAAGATGTGGGGTGTGTGTGTGTGTGTGTGTGTGTGTACACACTGGAATATGACTCAGCCATAAAAAAGACTGAAATTTTGCCATCTGTTACAACACAGATGAACCTAGAGGGTTATTATGCTAACTGAATTAAGTCAGACGGAGAAAGACAAATACCACATTATTTTACTTCTATGTGGAATCTAAGAAAAAAACAAATGAACAAATAAACAAAAGCTAATACAGAGACCTGGTGGTTGCCAGAAGGGAGGGGAGTGGGAAGATGGGCGAAATAGGTGAAGGGATTAATAAGTACAAACTTCCAGTTATAAATAATAAGTCATGAAGATGCAAAGTACAGCACAGTCAATAATATAATAACTTTATATGATGATAGATGGTAACTATACTTATTGTGGTGAGCATTGCATAATGTATAAAATTGTCAATCCACAATTTGTACACCTAATATAATATTGTCTGTCAACTATACTTAAATTTTAAAGAGATTACAGTAAAAAATTAAAGCTGTGAGTGGTTATGGCACAAATGAGAACTATTGCCTATCTTCACTTGCCCACAGTGGCCAGATGGTAGGTGTCTCTGTTATAGACACATACAGAGTCAGAGTTTCCATTACAACACATTTTTAGTAGAAATAAAGAAGATTCCTTAACTATATTTAAAGAAAATATGCTGCTGAATATGATCAAGAATTGGAAAATGTTGGGGCGCCTGGGTGGCTCAGTCATTGAGCGTCTGCCTTCAGCTCAGGTCATGATCCCAGGGTCCTGGGATCGAGCCCCACATCGGGCTCCATGCTCCACAGGAAGCCTGCTTCTCCCTCTCTCACTCCCATTGCTTGTGTTCCCTCTCTCACTGTGTCTGTCTCTGTCAAATAAATAAATAAAATCTTAAAAAAAAAAAAAAAAAAAAAGAATTGGAAAATGTTGAAACTGTCCCTAACCCAGATTTATTTGGATTAATGCATAGTATATTTATTACTTTATATCTTAGATTTTTTGTTCTTTAAGCTGCAAAATTAGAGAAACAGAGACATGTATTTATATATACACGTATTCACAAGAATTTACATTTCTAAAAGTAAAGGAAATTTGATTCATCTAAACAGTCTACTTCCAAAATGCATATTCATAATTACCAATGTGATAATAAAACTTTGCAATGTCAACTGAATATAAGCATAAGTGACAGAGACAAGTAAGTGTGTGTGATTTTACTCCCATACTTATTTCATTCACATGATCATTTAAAGTAACGTAAGAGTAAATGAGTCAGGGGGAAAGTATTTTAAAAACTAGATAATAACAACAAGTATATAACATGCTTTAAAATAATGCTAAAAATCTCAACTCATAAAAGATAAATACATCGTGCTGGGAGAGTAAGTGTTTATATAGTGCACCTGTCTTTACAAAATGTGTGTCCTTACCTTGTACATTAAATAACTTAGTTACTCGATAGGGAGGCTAAAGGAAGAAGATGAAACAAGGGGGCCTAGGAGAGATACTCAAAGCATTAGGAGCCAGTGTAACACGAAAATCAATCATATCTGAAGAAAAAGTAAATATCTGAAATTATACATGCAATTTACTAAAGTAATTCCATTTACAAAATTATCTTCTACTCATCAATCAAGCACTTATCTTTTGTAGAATGGTAAAATATACCTATGGCTGCAATTGATATGGAATCTACAAATGTAAAGTTATAATCAAAGTACAGTTACCTTAGGTTTTCTTAGGTAAGAACATCATTGGTTTTCTTATATAGAACTCCAAGGAAACTTCAAAAACTTGAAAATTAATGCCAAGGATCTGTATCCATTTTTACATAGGCCAACCCTCTTGTCAGAAAAGCTTGCTAGTTTTGATTATTCTCTGCTTACAAATTTTACTTATTCACAAAACAAATCAAATGGAAACCAAAATGTTTTAACAAGAATAAACCTGGTTTTGGCCCAGTAATTAAGAAGTTATTCTGCTTTGCCAAACTAATGTGAAAGTAAAAACAAACTCTATTTCTTAAATTCTTGAGTCTTTCTCCAAATTAAAACCATTTTAGCTAATGGAATCTATATGTGCTCATCCTGAGATACATATATTTGTTTCCCTGTTGACCAAGAAAATAACAAGAACCTCTGGTCATATTTACCTCAGCCCATTCTGTGGACCCCAGCAGACCAAACTCTTCTGCGTCCCAGCTGGCAAAAATGATAGTTCTTCTAGGTCTCCAGCCTGCAATCATTGTTAACATACATTAATTAGGTACGCCTGCCTAAAAATAGATGACAATTAAGTGAGTCACTTTTTGTCATCACCTACTAAGAAAACACTATTTACCTCCGCTCATCAGTTTTCCAAAACTCTGGACAATTTCTTGCAAAACAGCAGCCCCACTGGTTGGGTCAATAGCTCCAAACACCCAGGAGTCCCGATGACCTCCTAGAACAACATACCTGTCTGGAAAATAAGGTGTTCAAAAGAACTACAACTTTCAATACATTACAAGTAGTTGTGATTTAGGTTTTTAAATTAAGCTTCCTTTTGGTTGAGTTTCCTCCATAGGGGGAAAAAAAAAATCAACACTGTAAGGTAGAGGTTTCTCTTAGAATTGTACAATAAGTTGTTTCACATCAGTCAGAGAAAAAAAGAATCAGTTATCGACTGAAGTTTATTTTCTCTTACTCTTCTAATCTTTGTAAAAATGAAGTGTTTAAAAACACTCAGACTCACCAGGTTCCACAGATCCTCTGATCGTTCCAATTACATTGTAAATCCTTGTAATTTTGTTGGTGTTATGAACGTGCATTCTTACCTTCCTAGGATTTCAAAGGGAATAAATTATTTCATATAGATTATTACGTCTAACAGTTTTGTCCCACCATTTTATTATGAAAAATCTCAAAATTACAGAAAACTGTGTAATAGGACAATGAATTCCCATATATCCACAAACTAATTCAATGATCATTAACACTGTTGATGTGTGCAATGTGTAAATGGTCAATGCATTTTACACCTAAGTACTTCAGCATGCTTAAAGTCAGATTTTAAAACTGAATGTCAATATTTTTATTATTCCTCCCTCACAGCTATATTGTTGATATTTATTTAAAGTCCAAAATACTCTTATTCAAAATGTCTTGGGTATTCATTCTAAAAATTTTAAATACACAATATAAATTACAAAAATAAGGAAGGCAGCCAATTATGTTTTAAAGGACCAGTAAGCATTTTTAAAATGTCTTTGTATTTACATTAATTCCTGCTGGTGCAAGGTTGTTGAAGCAGAATGTCAGTACATTGTTAAATAGCTGGCTGAGTGCTGCCAAAAAGAAACATGGGAAATGTGGGAAGGAAATGGGAATTTGGGAAGCACTTGCTAAAATGTACCAGACAACTATATAAAGAAACTTTCCTAGCCTATCACTGTTGATTCTGATTTGGGCCAGCCTTTTAAATATCCATTCATGAAATATAATTAACCAAATTATAATTCAAGGGAAAATACAGTCAGGCTCAAATAGTCAGAAAAAAAAAAAGCCATTCACATTCTGTGAATCCAAAATGACATGGGAAAATGCTCAGTCTCTTTTTCACAAGGAAACAAAATGAATCTTTCTCTATGGGAGGGGGCGGGGTAGATAGAGAGGACTCCCAGCAGTTTCTAATTTGTGGTTATTTATGAATGGAAGAACTAAGAGGTTGTCAAAACTTGTACATTGCTAAGTGCAGATTCTGATTTTTCCCTCTATATGTATATTGTGCTTCTGAATGCATATTTAAATCATGTGCAATATTCAACTAAAGTGCCTTTGGGGAAAAAACTAATGGGTATTTTTTATATTTTAAGACATTAAGGATTTATTTTGCTACTGAGAGATAAAAATTAAAAGCAAAGAAGCAGAAACATTTTTAGCATGTGTTTCTAAAAATATAAGCCTACGATCTATTAGTAAGAAACCCTGAACCATTGATATTATGTCATTAAATGAAAAAAATAAGAATGTTACAAATAAGGTATGAGGGAAAAAAATCTATTTTAATCAAAACCTGAAAATAAACATAGATTATCTGTTCAGATCCTCAGAGGAGCTCATCCACGTATTTGAAACTTATGTCTTTCTTAGTTTTTAGAATCATTGACTCCAGAAGTTTGGTTTTGTTTTTTTTTTTTAAGATTTTATTTATTTGACAGATAGAGACATAGTGAGAGAGGGAACACAAGCAGGTGGAGTGGGAGAGGGAGAAGCAGGCTTCCCGCCGAGCAGGGAGCCCAATGCGGGGCTTGATCCCAGGACCCTGGGACCATGACTTGAACCGAAGGCAGACACTTAAGACTGAGCCACCCAGGGGCCCCAACTCCAGAAGTTTTTAAGAGGATCTATTTGTTTGTCCTATTATCACTTCAAACTCATGTTCCAAATAACATGAACTCTACAATGTAAGCTCCACAGGGAAAGGAATTTTGTCTGTTTTGTTCACTGCTGAATCCCCAGTACACAGAATAGTGCCTGGATTATAGTAAATGCTCAATAAGTATTTGTGAAATGAATGAATATACTCCTGTAAGGAAAATGTGAGAAAGGCCTTAGCTCATCCATCAGTTACCTCTGCCTATCACTGTCTTTGACTAGAATATTTCACAACTCTGTAGAGATCAAAGTTAACTTATAGAAATACCACATCCACTGAAATGTACAATCTGTCTAGTGAATGTTCAACTGATTCCTTCAAGGTAGAAGAAACAAGTCTTTTGCTATTAAGTACTTCCATTTCAGCATTCTTGATGCGCTGATTTTTTTGGTATCATCACCGAATTCTCCTTTGAACCAATTTTAATTCCTTTGTGGTTCCCTTATTAATTAATGAATTAAATGAAATATTTGACACATGTTCATTTTATATTTGTAGGAGAAACATGGTTTTACTTAAAAAAAAAAATCCTTTATCATTTTTGGAAGTTCCACTGAGATGTACAATGGATTCACCTCGTAGAACCAGGTATGGGTAGCTTAAACCCAGACATGTCTTCTTTTGGCTCTGAGGTAAAACACAAGCAGTGACAGAATTTTCACTCTGCTGACTCTCTATCTCTTTTTAATTAAGTGTTTAATTTTAACACCAGTATAGTTAGAGTGTTGTATTAGTTTTAGGTGTACAATATAGTGATTCAACAGTTCTATACACTACTCAGGGTTCATCATGATAAGTATACTCTTAATCCCCCCTCATCATCTATTTTACCCATCCCCCCCACCCACCTCCCGTCTGGTAGCCATCAGTTTGTTCTCTATAGTTAACAGTCTGTTTGGTCTTTCTATGAACTTCTAACTTTATACTATCTTCCCTACGGATTTTGTGTTTTGTATTTCTAGTTTGCTTATGGCAGGTAAATTATTCCCTATTGGTGGCAGCAATGATTAAGAATTTGGTTTTATGTCTTGTCACTTGGTAATCTCTGTAAATGGATTAATTATCAAAAGTTATTCTGGGTGAGAAATGACACAATCTGGACAGCTCATATGGGTGAAAAATGACAGAATCTCTGTAAATCAATTAATAAATTATCAAAAGGTCTTTTTGGTGAGAAAGAACAGAGATTTTTATTTGTGTATTTGTCCATTTTGCACTCAAATCAATTAAGAATTCTGTGCCCATGGTGAAGGAGAACAACTTTTTGATATCTAGACCAGGGATTTTATGTTTCTGAATTTAATCTTGAACTGAAATTGTAGAACTGAAGCTATAAGTTTTCTCTGTTCTCTGTGTCATTATGTTTCTGTTTCTAAATCAGAAAGGCCTTTTCTTTCATTGTATATGTTAGATTTTCCTGCTGCTATAAATAATAAACTCTTATATTAAAGTAACTCTCTGTTATGAGTTATAGAGATAAATAAGCATTTACATAAAGTATTTCTAAATTTCCTTTAAAATAAAACATTGAACTTCTAATACTTTAAAAGTGAAGAAACGTTCTTACACAAACTAAAAAAACCCTAAGAATCCAAGTTTGCCTTGTTAATGTAAAGTGTTAGCAAACAAGACTGATCTACTAATTTCGGTTTAATCAAAAGAGCTATATATTCTGATTTATCAGTGTTAAATTTCCCTTTCTCCCTCAGACAAATCAAACAACTTAAAGTTCTAAATAATGCTATGGCTGTTTCACAACTCTACACAAGTTGATCTCTCCAGCCAGCATTTCCTGCCTGCCTTGATGCAGTGGGAAACTTAATCTTTCTGTAATACTAAGCTCAATGAACAAATTCTATGATCACTCCTCTACAACAATACTAATGCTAATGCACTGAGCCTTAGTGTAGTTATGTGCTTGCCCATTTTAACTCATTTAACCCACCTGCACAGTAAGTGATCAATAAATGTTAGCTACTTTCTCTCTTCTCTTTTACTCCTTCCCTTAAGGTAACTTTCAAAATGCTATGCATTTGAACTACTGGGTTATCTGAAATATTGTTTTAAAACCTTGACCTGTACTTCTGAAACAAATAATACATTATATGTTAAAAAAAAAAAAAAGAAGAAGAAGATAGTAGGAAGGGAAAAATGAAGGAGGGGAATTCTGAGGGAGAGACAAACCATGAGAGACTATGGACTCTGAGAAACAAACTGAGGGTTCTAGAGGGGAGGGCGGTGGGGGGATGGGCTAGCCTGGTGATGGGTATTAAACAGGGCACATACTGAATGGAGCACTGGGTGTTATATGCAAAAAATCATGGAACACTACATCAAAAACTAATGATATAGGTGGGGCGCCTGGGTGGCTCAGTTGTTAAGCGTCTGCCCTTGGCTCAGGTCATGATCCCAGGGTCCTGGGATCAAGTCCCACATCAGGCTCCTTGCTCAGCACAGAGTCTGCTTCTCTCTGCTGCTCCCCCTGCTTGTGCTCTCTCTCTCTCTCTCTCTGTGTCAAATAAATAAATATAATCTTAAAAAAAAAAAAAAAAAAAAAACTAATGATATAGGGAAGAGCAAGGTGGCAGAGGAGTAGGAGACCTAAATTTCATCTGGTCCCAGGAATTCACCTAGATACGGATCAAACCATCCTGAACACCTACGAACTCAACAGGAGATCAAAGAAAAGAATAGCAGCAACTCTCTGAACAGAAAAGCAACCACTTTCTGGAAGGTAGGACATGCAGAGAAGTGAATCCAAGGTGATATTCGGGAGGATAGACGGTGGGGGAGGGGGCCTCCATCAGCCGCTACTGGCAAGTGATAGAGCAGCAGAGCACAAAATCGGAAATTTTAGAAGCCTGCTCCGCTGAGGGATGTCGCTCCAGTGGCTAAGCAGGGGGTGGAACACTTGCTGGGACAGTGCGGTCTCAGGACCCTCGGGGTCACAGAAAGACCAGGGGTGCCTGAGTGTGGCAGAGCTCCCAGGTATCAGAGAGGGGAAGCCCACTGCAGAGACCGAGCTGAGGAGTGGGCTCTCAGCTCAGGGTTGCCATATACCGTGATCCGCTGCACAGTCAGGCCACTGCTGCTCCAGCAGGGACCCAACAAGCGGCAGATCCGGGGAGACTCCCCTTCCTTCCCCGGAAGGAGTGGCGCGGGAGTGTACCGCAGGAATCTGCTGGGTTTGGAGACTCCACACAGGGTTGTGTGCCAGAGATAGAAATGCTGGGTCACAGACCGGGTGAGCAGAGTGTGGCCAGAGACCGGGGAGACAGGAGTTACTGACTGCTTTTCTCTGGGGGCTCACTGAGGAGCAGGGCCCCGAGTTCTCGGCTCCTACAGGGTGGAGATTGGGAGGCCACCATTTCCACTCTCGTCCTCCAAAGCTGTACAGAGAACTTGCAGGGAACAAAAGGTCCCAGAGCAAACCCAAGCAGATTACTTAGCCAGGCCCTGGCAAGGGCAGGGCACTTCAACCTCTGGCAAAGACATTTGAGAACCATGGCAACATGCCCCTCCCCCAGAAGACCATCAAGAACAGCCAGCCAAGACCAAGTTTACCGATCAATGAGAACGGCAGAACTCCAGCACTAGGGCAATACTGCACATAGAATTCATGGCTTTTTCCCCATGATTCTTTAGTCTTTCGAAATTAGATTTTTAATTTTCTTTTCTTTTTTTTTGAATTTTTCTTTTTCCCTTTTTCAACCAACATCTTATCAATCCCTTCTTTAAAAAATCTTCTTTATTTTTCATTTTTAGAGTCATCTTCTATCCCTTCATAGTAGTTAACCTTATTTTTGGTATATATATATATATATATATATATATATAAAAGTTGTTCTCTCTTTAAAATTTTGGGATAGAGTTTCTTCTAACAGAAAAAATATACCCTAAATCTCTAGTGTGTGGCTTTGTTCTAGTCTCCTGCCTGATCACATTCTCTCCCTTTTTCTTTTTTACATCCTCTTCTTTTTTGAACCAACTTCTTATCAATTCCTTCTACAAAATCTTTTACAATTTTCATCTTTACATTCATAACCCATCCCTTCATCGTATTTACCCTTATTTTTGTACATATATAAGCTTTTCTTTCTTTAAAATTTTGGGAGGCACTTTCTTCTAACAGACCAAAATACGCCCAAAATCTAGTGTGTGGCACTGATCTATGCACCAGACTGATCATATTTCATCATATTCTGTTTTTGTTTTGTTTTGTTAGTTTTTTATCTTTCTCTTTTTCTTTTTCTTTTTTTTCTTTCTTTCCCTTTCTTTTCCCCTGGTTTCAGGTCTCTTCTGATTTGTTTAATGTATATTTTTCTGGGGACGTTGTTACCCTGTTAGCATTTTGTTCTCTCATTCATCTATTCTCCTCTGGACAAAATGAAAAGATGGAAAAAAATCACCTCAAAAAAAAAAGAACAAGAGGCAGTACCGACTGCTAGGGACCTAATCAATATAGACATTGGTAAGATGTCAGAACTAGAGTTCAGATGATGATTTTAAAGATACTAGCTGCAGAGGCACCTGGGTGGCTCGGTCATTAAGCGTCTGCCTTTGGCTCAGGTCGTGATCCCACAGTCCTGGGATCAAGCCCCACATCGGGCTCCCTGCTCAGCAGGAAGCCTGCTTCTCCCTCTCCCTCTCCCCCTGCTTGTGTTCCTTCTCTCGCTATCTCTCTCTGTCAAATAAATAAAATCTTAAAAAAAAAACAATAAAATAAAATTAAAAAAAAAATAAAGATACTAGCCAAGCTTCAAAAAAGCATGGAAGATATTAGAGAAACCCTTTCTGGAGAAATAAAAGAATTAAAATCTAACCAAGTCGAAATCAAAAAGGCTGTTAATGAGGTGCAATCAAAAATGGAGGCTCTAGAGGTGCCTGGGTGGCTCAGTTGTTAAGCGTCTGCCTTCAGCTAAGGTCATGATCCCAGCGTCCTGGGATCAAGCCCCGCATCGGGCTTCCTGCTCAGCGGGGAGTCTGCTTCTCCCTCTCCTACGCCACCTTCTTGTGTTCCCTCTCTAGCTCTCTCTCTCTCTGTCAAATAAATAAACAAAATCTTTAAAAAAAAAAAATGGAGGCTCTAACAGCTAGGATAAGTGAGGCAAAAAAGGGAATTAGTGATATAGAAGACCAAATGATGGAAAATAAAGAAGCTGAGAAAAAGAGAGATAAACAACTACTGGATCACAAGGGCAGAATTCAAGAGATAAGTGACACCATAAGACAAAACAATATTAGAATAATTGGGATCCCAGAAGAAGAAGAAAGAGAAAGAGGGGCAGAAGGTATACTGGAGCAAATTATAACAGAGAACTTCCCTAATTTGGGGAAGGAAACAGGCATCAAAATCCAGGAGGCACAAAGAACCCCACTCAAAATCAATAAAAATAGGTCAACACCCCGACATCTAAAAGTAAAACTTACGAGTCTCAGAGACAAAGAGAAAATCCTGAGGCAGCTCAGGAGAGGAGATATGTAACCTACAATGGTAGAAACATTAGATTGGCAACAGACCTATCCACAGAGAACTGGCAGGCCAGAAAGGACTGGCATGATAGATTCAGACCACTAAATGAGAAAAATATACAGCCAAGAATACTATATCCAGCTAGGCTGTCACTGAAAATAGAAGGAGAGATAAAAAGCTTCAAGGACAAACAAAAACTAAAGGAATTTGCAAACACAAAACCAGGCCCACCGGAAATATTGAAAGGGGTCCTCTAAGCAAAGAGAGAGCCTAAAAGCAACATAGACCAGAAAGGAACACAGACAATATACAGTAACAGTCACCTTACAGGCAATACAATGGCACTAAATTCATATCTTTCAATAGTTACCCTCAATGCAAATGGGCTAAATGCCCCAGTCAAAAGACACAGGGTATCAGATTGGATTAAAAAACAAGACCCATCGATATGCTGTCTGCAAGAGACTCATTTTAGACCCAAAGACACCTCCAGATTGAATGTAAGGGGGTAGAAAACCATTTACCATGCAAATGGACACCAAAATCCTTATATCAGACAAATTAGATTTTAACCTAAAGACTATACTAAGAGAAGAGGAAGGACACTATATCATAGTTAAAGGGTCTATCCAATAAGAACATCTAACAATTTTAAATATCTATGCCCCTAACATGCGAGCAGCCAATTATATAAGCCAGTTAATAACAAAAGCAAAGAAACACATTGACAACAATACAATAATAGCAGAGGACTTTAACACCCCCCTCATGGAAATGGACAGATCATCTAAGCAAAAGATCAACAAGGAAATAAAGACTTTAAATGACACACTGGACCAAATGGACTTCACAGATATATTCAGAACATTCCATCCCAAAGCAACGGAATACACATTCTTCTCTAGTGCCCATGGAACATTCTCCAGAATAGATCACATCCTAGGTCACAAATAAGGTCTCAACCGGTACCAAAAGATTGGAATCATTCCCTGCATATTTTCAGACCACAATGCTTTGAAACTAGAACTCAATCACAAGAGGAAAGTCGGAAAGAACTCAAATACAAGGAGGCTAAAGAGCATCCTACTAAAGAATGAATGGGTCAACCAGGAAATTAAAGAAGAATTAAAAAAATTCATGAAACAAATGAAAATGAAAACACAACTGTTCAAAATCTTTGGGATACAGCAAAAGCAGTCCTAAGAGGAAAGTATATAGCAATACAAGCCTTTCTCAAAAAACAAGAAAGGTCTCAAATACACAACCTAACCCTACACCTAAAGGAGTTGGAGAAAGAACAGCAAATAAAGCCTACACCCAGCAGGAGAAGAGAAATAATGAAGATTAGAGCAGAAATCAATGAAATAGAAACCAAAAGAACAGTAGAACAGATCAACGAAACTAGGAGCTGGTTCTTTGAAAGAATTAACAAGTTGATAAACCCCTGGCCAGACTTATCAAAGAGAAAAGAGAAGTGACCCAAATAAATAAAATCATGAATGAAAGAGGAGAGATCACAACCAACACCAAAGAAATACAAACAATTATAAGAACATATTATGAGCAACCCTATGCCAGCAAATTTGATAATCTGGAAGAAAGGGATGCATTCCTAGAGATGTATAAACTACCAAAATTGAACCAGGAAGAAACAGAAAACCTGAACAGACCTATAACCACTAAGGAAATTAAAGCAGTCATCAAAAATCTCCCAACAAACAAGAGCACAGGGCCAGATGGCTTCCCAGGGGAATTCTACCAAACATTTAAAGAAGAATTAATACCTATTCTTCTGCAACTGTTCCAAAAAATAGAAATGGAAGGAAAACTTCCAAACTCATTTTATGAGGTCACCATTACCTTGATCCCCAAACCAGACAAAGACCCCATCCAAAAGGAGAATTACAGACCAATATCCCTGATGAACATGGATGCAAAAATTCTCACCAAAATACTAGCCAATAGGATCCTACAGTACATTAAAAGGATTATTCACCACGACCAAGTGGATTTGTCCCTGGGCTGCAAGGTTGGTTCAACATCCGCAAATTAATCAATGTGATACAATACATTAATAAAAGAAAGAACAAGAACCATATGATCCTCTCAATAGATGCAGAAAAAGCATTTGACAAAGTACAGCAACCTTTCTTGATCAAAACTCTTCAGAGTATAGGGATAGAGGGTACATACCTCAATATCATAAAAGCCATCTATGAAAAACCCAAGCCAGTATCATTCTCAATGGGGAAGAACTGAGAGCTTTCCCCCTAAGGTCAGGAACACGGCAGGGATGTCCACTATCACCACTGCTATTCAACATAGTACTAGAAGTCCTAGCCACAGCAATCAGACAACAAAGAGAAAGAAAAGGGGGCGCCTGGGTGGCTTAGTCATTAAGCGTCTGCCTTCAGCTCCAGTTGTGATCACGGGGTCCTGGGATCGAGACCCGCATCTGGCTCCCTGCTCCACGGGAAGCCTGCTTCTCCCTCTTCCTCTCCCCCTGCTTGTGTTCCCTCTCTCACTGTGTCTCTCTGTCATATAAATAAAATCTTTAAGAAAATAAAGAAAGAAAGAAAAGGCATTCGAATTGGCAAAGAAGAAGTCAAACTCTCACTCTCTGCAGATGATATGATACTTTATGTGGAAAACCCAAAAGACTCCACCCCAAAACTGCTAGAACTCATACAAGAAGTCAGTAAAGTGGCAGGATATAAAATCAATGCACAGAAATCAGTGGCATTCCTATACACCAACAACAAGACAGAAGAACGAGAAATTGAGGAGTCGATTCCATTTACAATTGCATCCAAAACATAAGATACCTAAGAATAAATCTAACCAAAGAGGCAAAGAAACTGTACTCAAAAAATTATAAAATACTCATGAAAGAAACTGAGGAAGACACAAAGAAATGGAAAAACGTTCCATGCTCATGGTTTGGAGGAACAAATATTGTGAAGACGCCAATGCTACCTAGAGCAATCTACACATTTAATGCAATCCCTATCAAAATACCATCCACTTTTTTCAAAGAAATGGAATATATAATCCTAAAATTTGTATGGAACCAAAAAAGACCCCGAATAGCCAGAGGAATGTTGAAAAAGAAAAGCAAAGCTGGTGGCATCCCAATTCCAGACTTCAAGCTCTATTACAAAGCTGTCATCATCAAGACAGTATGGTACTGGTTCTAAAACAGACACATAGATCAATGGAACAGAATAGAGAGCCCAGAAATGGACCCTCAACTCTGTGGTCAACTCATCTTCGACAAAGCAGGAAAGAATGTCCAGTGGAAAAAAGACAGTCTCTTCAACAAACGGTGTTGGGAAAATTGGACAGCCACATGCAGAAGAATGAAACTGGACATTTCCTTACACCACACACAAAAATAGACTCAAAATGGTTGAAAGACCTCAATGTGAGACAGGAGTCCATCAAAATCCTAAAAGAGAACACAGGCTGCAACCTCTTCAACCTCAGCCGAAGCAACTACTTCCTAGAAACATTGCCAAAGCCAAGGGAAGCAAGGGCAAAAATGAACTATTGGGACTTCAGCAAGATAAAAAGCTTTTGCACAGCAAAAGAAACAGTCAACAAAACCAAAAGACAAGTGACAGAATGGGAGAAGATATTTGCAAATGACATTATCAGATAAAAGGCTAGTATCCAAAATCTATAAAGAACTTATCAAACTCAACACCCAAAGAACAAATGATCCAATCAAGAAATAGGCAGAAGACATGAACAGACATTTTTCCAAAGAAGACATCCAAATGGCCAACAGACACATGAGAAAGTGCTCAACACTGCTCGGCATCAGGGAAATCCAAATCAAAACCTCAATGAGATACCACCTGACACGAGTCAGAATGGTTAAAATTAACAAGTCAGGAAATGACAGATGTTGGCGGGGATGCAGAGAAAGGGGAACCCTCCTACACTGTTGGTGGGGATGCAAGCTGGTGCAGCCACTCTGGAAAACAGTATGGAGGTTCCTCAAAAAGTTGAAAATAGAGGTATCATACGACCCAGGAATTGCACTACTGGGTATTTACCCCAAAGATACAAATGTAGTGATCCAAAGGGGTACGTGCACCCCGATGTTTATAGCAGCAATGTCCACAATAGCCAAACTATGGAAAGAGCCAAGATGTCCATCGACAGATGAATGGATAAAGAAGATGTGGTATATATATACAATGGAATATTATGCAGCCATCAAAAGGAATGAAATCTTGCCATTTGCAATGACATGGATGGAACTGGACGGTATTATGCTGAGCGAAATAAGTCAATCAGAGAAAGACATGTATCATATGATCTCACTGATATGAGTATTCTTAATCTCATGAAACAAACTGAGGTTTGCTGGAGTGGTGGGCAGCTGCAGGGATGGGGTGGCTGGGTGATAGGCACTGGGGAGTGTATGTGCTATGGTGAGCACTGTGAATTGTACAAGACTGTTGAATCACAGACCTCTCTACCTCTGAAACAAATAATATATTATATGTTAAAAAAAAAAAAAGAAGAAGATAGCAGGAAGGGGAAAATGAAGGGGGGAAAATCAGATAGGGAGATGAACCATGAGAGACTATGGACTCTGAGAAACAAACTGAGGGTTCTGGAGGGGAGGGGGTGGGGGGGATGGGTTAGCCTGGTGATGGGTATTAAAGAGGTCACGTACTGAAATGAGCATTGTGTGTTACACGCAAACAATGAATCATGGAACACTACATCAAAAACTAATGATGTAATGTATGGTGATTAATATAAAACATCTAATGATGTAATATATGGTGATTAACATAACAATAAAATTTAAAAAATTTATAAAAAAGGGGGGGAAAAACACAAAAAAATAAAATAAAACTTTAGGTGAAATAGGAAGTTAAAATGTTAAATTTAAATGCAAATGTAGTCATGTTTAAGACTTTATAAAACAAATGTGATATCTCTACTGGAAGAAGAATTCAGTACATCATTGTATAAGTACATCCTAAGTGATATAAAATGATCAATTGTTCACCATGAAAAATGAGAAAAAGACAAGCAAAATATACCTGGCAGAACAGTTATCTTGACATTTTTCCATTAAACATATAAAACCTTTCCAGTCTATTAAAGTAATATAAAATTACCTGAAGGAATCATGCCCTGCAAAGCCAGGCCCAATGTTATAATGCACATTAAGACTTCCCTTCCAGCTGTCATCTGGTGGAGCAGTTCCTCCCATGTGACTGTTGAGAGAAAATGAAAATGACAGAAAAAGGCTGAGCATCACAATTTCTTAGAAGAAATCATGAAGTCTGATAATGAGATATTTCATTCATACATTTAACAAATATTTATTGAGCCCAGTACTGTCAATATGCCCTTTCTTTGTGCAACTTACATTTTAGCAAGAGAGCCAAAATTGAAATATATGAAGTTCTTACTATGTTTGTGGGAAGAGGGCTTAGGAAAAAAAAAAAAATAGGGAGAGGAAATGAGAAGCATCAGCCTCCTTACTTCTGACTTTATGTAGGGAAGCATTAGATCTAAGAAATAGTGAAAATAGCAAACTCATGACTGTGTTAAGGAGAAGAAACTAATTTCTAGAGAAGCTGCTGGTTACCTAGTGGGCACTCATGAAACAATTATTAAATTGTATTGGTACAGACATCTAAAAAAAATAAAAGTTGGAGATTTATGAAAGAACATCAATAATAGAATGCAAGAAGAGCAAACATTAATTAAATGTTTACTATATTCTAGATACTTTACACACTTGCATTGATCTCATCTCCTCCTCATAATAACCTTACTAGGGAGAAAAAATTACTATCCTCATTTCACAGATAAGGAAACTGAATCAGAGAAAGATTAAGTAATTGGTCCAAGTTCACACATCTAATAAGTGGTGGGCACTGTAATATTTTTAAAATACAGGTCAAGTACAAACATCAAATGAATATCAAAGAAAATTCAACTATTTGAAAAATCTCCAATCAGCATTTTTATCTTGGACACAGTTTTGCACTTGAGACTTTCATTTGTAGCAGACTAAAGGTTTCTTGCCATTTCTTGGTGTACTCTGTTATTCCTACTTCAGGAACTATTTTGAAATAAGACTTTTTTTAAAACTCATTTTCCTACTTTGTTTCCTTATTTTTTTTTTTAATTTTTTGAGGTATAAGTGACCTATAACATTGGTTTCAGGTATACAACCAGACTTTATCCTAACGTAATTAGATTACATTGGTTTTAGACAAGAAAATGGACACATTAGTGTAAAATATCTTAAATCTCATATCCAATTAGAAAATCATACCGTAGTAATATTTCTGCATCATTATACCCAATAGGATGTACAGGGATCTTGGGGATTCCCACTCCTTCTTTGACATCAAGTCTAAAGGTGTACTCTGCAGAAATTAATTGCATAAAATGAAAACAGCTGAAAAATCTGAGCAAGGGGCATAAAGAAATTTCTTTTATTACTATCTCAGATTTATTACATGTTTGAAATTATATCAAAATTCAAAGTTCCCCCAAAACCAATGATTGTTTTACCTAATATAGCCTATTTAATTCAACAGTAAGAAATTAAATCATTCAAATTTTAATAAAATCAACTATGGGGATTATAAATTTCCAAATTTGTTTTGACATTTCATGTAATTCTCTTAAATTTTACAAGAATATTTTATTTCCTCAAGGAGATCTTGAATCCTTCTTAGGGAAGCTTCAGTTAACTAGTTGCCTGGAAAATGTGTCCCAAATTCTGAAACTAGATATAACTGAAAAAAAATTAAAGGGAATTTATGAGATCTTGGGAATAATAAAGATCTTATTCAAATAGTAATACAATATTCTCTTCAAAGGAAGACTAAAAAGTACTGTCAGAATTAAAACCTCATTGGGACTTTGGCTTTCAGCCAAAATAGTTGTATAGCACTAAAACACTTTTCTTAGAAACAAAGGAAGATTTCAATCAAATGACATCAGATTCCACCTCAAGAAAATAGAAAAGAATAAATAAGGCAAAAATAAACAGGGAAAGAACATTATAAAGGTCAGAGCAGAAATGCAAGAAATAGGAGACAGAAAAATGGTAGCAATTATGAATAAAATCCAAAGCTGGTTTTTTGAGAAGATCAATAAAACTGATAAATCTCTAGCAAGACAATTCAGGAAAAAAAGAAAAAAAGAAAAAGAAAAGAAGAGAGAGGAGAGAGAGAGAAACTGCCCTGATCAGGAATAAAGAACAGAATATCACTCTAGTACCTGCACATGCACGCACGCACACACACACGCATACAGAATATTATGAACAACTCTATTAAATTTAACTTAGAGAAAATGGACAAAATCTGTGGAAGACATAAACTACCAAAGCTCAATCAACAGTAAATGGACAACCTAAATAGCCACATACCTATTTTAAAAATTGAATTTGTAGTTAAAAACATGCCTACAAACAAAACTTCAGGCCCAGATTTGCTAGGGAATTCTACCAAATGTTTATAGGCAAAAATGACTCATTCTATATAAACTCTTACAAAACAACAAAGATAAAATAGTTCCCAACTCACCCCATAAGGCCAACATTACTCTGATACCAAAATGAGACCGAAATACTACAAGAAAATAAATCTGTAGGCCAATATCCCTCATGACTAAAAAGAGATATGCTTAACAAAATTTTAAATTCAGTGATATACCAACAACATATAAAAGGATAATGTATTGTGACTAAGAGTTTATCCTAGGATGGGAGGGTTGGTTTAACATTCAAAATTCTATTAGTATAATTTAACGAAAGTAATATAACAACTTATCATCTCAAGACTCAGTAAAAGCATTTGACAAAATTCATTATACATTCCTAGATAAATGTGCTAAGATAAAATCTCTTAGCCCATTAGAAGTAAACTCCCCCAGCTTGACAAAAAGAATCTAAAATAAAACCTACAGATGTATCATACTTAACAGAGAAAGACTGGATTTTTTCTTCTTGAGGCAGGAACAAGGTAAGGACAAGTCCTCTAACACCTTTCTCCAGAAATGTATGAGAGGTACTAGCCAGTATACTAAGGCAAACACATTTTAAAAAGTAAAGGGCATCCAGATTGGAAAAAAAGAAAACCGTATTTACAGAAAACATGATCGTCTACGTAAAAACTGACGGAATCTATAGAAACCTACTAGAACTATTTAGTAAGTTTAACAAGCTTGCAGGATACAAGACTGACGTATTTCTTCTACAAAGTATTTCTACTTACTAGCATTGGACATATGGAAATTGAAATTTAAAATGTATTATTAAAAAGCATACTGGGGCGCCTGGGTGGCTCAGTCGTTAAGCGTCTGCCTTCGGCTCAGGTCATGATCCCAGGGTCCTGGGATCGAGCCCCACATCGGGCTCCCTGCACCGCGGGGAAGCCTGCTTCTCCCTCTCCTACTCCCCCTGCTTGTGTTCCCTCTCTCGCTATGTCTCTCTCTGTCAAATAAATAAATAAAATCTTTAAAAAAAAAATAAATAAATAAAAAGCATACAACTAGGAAATGCATATGGGTAAATGAGAGAGATGTGCACAAGCCATACAGTAAAACTGCAAACATGTGGAGTTAATTAAAGAATACCTAAGTAAATGGAGAGTTGTGCCATGTATATGAATCAAAGTATTCATTATTTTTTAAGATGTCAGTTCTCCCCAAATTGACCTATAGATTTAATTCAATCTCAATCAAATTCCCAGGACACTTTTCAATGGAAATTAATAAGCTGGATCTAAAATTCACATGGAAAGGACCTAGAATAGCCCCAAAAACTTTGAAAAAAAATGTTAATTTGGAGGATTTACATATCTATTTGAATGTAAAATTAAAAAGACTGACCAAACTAAAGGTAGCAAGGATATAGAATCTGGAACACTCATGCACTGCTGCTAGAACGTAAAATGGTACAAACAATTTGAAAATTTCTCCAAAAGTTAAATATGCGTCTATCATATTATCCAGTTGTTCGATTACTATATATTTACCCAGGAGAAATAAAAGCATATGTACATACAAAGACTTGGATACAACTGTTCATAGCAGCTTTATGTATAAGAGTCCCCAAACTAAAAACGATCTGAATGTCCATCCAAGTAAATGAATAAACAAACTGTTGTGTATCCATTCAATGACATACTACTCAGCATAAAAAGGAATGAACTATTGACACAGACATCAACATGGATGGATCTCGAAATAATTATGCTGACTGAAAGCAGATCAGTGGTTTAGGGACTGGCAGAGAGTGGGTAGGAAGGGTTTGGAGGAAAGTATTATAAGAGGAGTGAAAACTTTTTGGGTAATGGATATGTTCATTATCTTAATTGTGGAGGCAGTTACACAGATGTTCAACATGTAAAATGTGAAAAGTTTTGACAACACCCAAAAACTCATTGATATTTAAAAAAAAATACAAATGTATGATATCTAGAGAAGGCTAAAATCACCAATCAATTCAGAAAACCAAAGTTCTAGTTTGGTAAAAGCAGTATTACTTAGGGTATGGGGATCTATGTTTCTGCACCTCTGCTAAAAGCAGAGAAAAATTCAACGGGCCCTTCCCTCTCCATGTCCACACCTCATGAAAATTTGAAACGAAAGTAATATATGGGAAATGTTTTTTAATTCTTAGCAATAGTAATCCAAAATATTGTAATTGTGTACAGTTTTAAGGTTATTTTGTAGATGTTTGCTTTTATGTCTTCCGTAAGGGCAGGTAGTATTTTTGCAAAAATGGGTGAACCAGGACAGGCCCATCCATTACCTTTAGCTGGATAGCCTGGAGTGAGCGGGTCCCCAGCACCATTCAAATTTAATACATTCCCTCTCTGTGCTGCAGTTCCAGGAAGGTTCCATCCTTTAGGATATGGCTGTACTGCAGGGGCAAAGTAATCCGCTGGGTCGGAGTACAAGATGATTCCTATGGCTCCTGCTGACATGGCATTTTTAACCTGCAGGGGCAATGTGCAATCCATAATGTAGAACTGGCAGATGATTAATTCATCTAAGAGAAAATCAATTTAATAATGTAAGGAACTTGAGACACTGCTTTTTATCATGCTGCTAGACATTCAGTTATTGATGCCCTGAATACAATTTCTCTCCTGGGGGGAGCTAACAACTCTCATTTATTCTATACAACTCCAAACAAGTTATTGTCTCTTCTGTGAAACACTCCTATTGTGGCTAGAACTGCAAAATTAATGTCTCCCTTCTTTCTACCTCTTCTAATTTGTACATATTTCTGTTATAGGATGGGTCATAGTATTTTAAAGTATCTTTAAAATATCTTTCTCCCTTGCTAGACTGAGGGTGTTTTTAGAAAAGGGACCATGTCTTGTTTACTTTTAACTATCCACCCTCCAAAGTCTGGCACACCATAGAAATATCTGTGGAACTAAAATAATTTAAAGTTCTATACAGAGTGTGTGAAAAATTGCCTACTGTGTTTTGTAAATATTTTCTAACAATCCAAACTGACCACATAGGAAAATCTTTCCTGCAAGATTCTTAATTCATTACCAGAAATACTGTAGCAAAAGATAGATTACAATAAGTCTTGATTAACTAAAACACACTGCAATATTCAGAAAGCATTCTTACAATATGAATGGGAGTACAATCTGTCACAACTTTTTTTGAAGGGCAATTTGATGCCTGCCAAAATTTTGAAAGAATATACATGTTGACTCAGCCATTAAATTTCTAGGAATCCATACTATAAAAATCTTCACATAAATGTTCAAGTATATGGACTAAGATGCTCACAATGGAATTATTTTTAATAGTAATAAATTCAAGCCAAGCATCTGTCAATGCAGGAATGGTTAAACTGCTTATCACTTCTACAAAGTATTATGTACCCATCAAAATAACAAGGTATTTACTTAATAAGCAGCTATATAGAATTAACTAAGTACCAGGCACTATCATAAGTGTTTTCAAACATAAAGTTATTTAATCTTCATAAGGATTCTAGGAGATTAAGGCTATTATTAGCATTCTCACTTTATGTATGAGGAAACACTGGCAGAGAAAGATTAAATAACTTGCTCACAGTAAAAGATTGAGAGAACAGGGAGCCTAGACTAGACCAGAATCTATGTTGTAAGAATCTAGAGCCCTATACTCGTAACGACACATTATACAACTCTCAGTGTTTTGACATGGAGGAGTACCTATATATTATTGCTGAGTGAGGAAATAAAGTTATATATAGTATATGATGCCATCTTCGTAAAAAAGCTGTATAATATTTGTAAAATTAGTATCTAGAAAAAGATATTTATATTCATATGTCACAGAATTAGGTCTAAGAAAAGCTGTGAAGATTGATCATGTCTGGGCAAATAAAATGGGCAATGTAGGGGATCTTTCAGTTTTCAGTTTACAAAAAATTTCCCTCAAAAAATTTTAAAAAGCAAATTTTGTTTCTGTTATAAAAGTAATTTCCATTTCTAGATAGGTGAGGTAAAATAAAAACAGGATTTCCTGTGCAACTGTGGCAAATAGGAAGATTTTTTAAATACATATATTGAGGTAATTTTGAAAAAAAAAGTGCAAGCTGATCATTTACATTTAGAGGATATACACTATCCTCTTCTCTCTAGAAAAGGAGGTGATACAATACTTTATTTCCTCTGAAGATTTTTCCGTATCTTGCAATAACAATCTTTCCACTACAGTTGATGTTCATCTCTCTTTCCAGTTTGAAAAAATCTTCAGTACGAGCATAGTTCACATACATAAGATCTCCCTGTAAGGAAAAGAAAAAATTTAAAAATATATAGAATACTGCTACAATTAAAGGGAAAACCAATGAGTAACTTTGCTCCACAATACCACATCATCAAAAGTTATCTTTCCTGGACTGGCCTTGAAAAACAGATCCGTGCTAATTCTGTATGTTTTTAGAAAATATTTCAATACTTTGAAAGGTTGAAAAAAATGCCAATATGTAACACTTTAAACAGTGTGTTCTGTTTTGAAGGGATTATCAGCATATACTGAACCAGAGGAAATAGAGATCATTTAAAAAATCCCAACTATGTTTTAAACAATCCACTGCACCAAAAATAATAAAATACCTAGGAATAAACTTAACCAAGGAGTTGAAAGAACCTGTACTCTGAAAACTATAAAATACTGATAAAAGAAATTGAAGAAGACACAAATAAATGGAAAGATACTCCATGCTCACAGACTGGAATATCATTTAATATCATTAAAATGTCCATACTACCAATGCAATCTACAGATTCCACGCAACCCCTATCAAAATACCAACAGCCTTTGTCACAGGACTATGAAAAATAATACTAAAATGTGTATGGAACCACAGAATACTTGAATTAGCCAAAGCAAGCATGAGAAAGAACAAAGCTGGCGGTATCACAATCCCAAATTTCAAGATAGATTACAAAGCTGTAGTAATCAAAACAGCATAGTACTGGCATGACAACAGACACATAGATCAATGGACCAGAATAAAGTCCAGAAGTAAACCCACACTTATACAATCAAATAACCTATGACAAAGGAGGCGAGAATATACAGTGAGGAAAAGACAGTCTCTTCAATAAATGGTACTAGGAAAACTGAACAGCTTTATGGAAAAGAATGAAACCAAGATACTTTCTTACACCATCCACAAAAATAAATTAAACATGGATTAAACCCCTAAATATGAGACCTGAAACCATAAAACACCTAAAAGAAAACACAGGGGAGTAATTTCTTTGACATCAGCCTTAACAACATTTTTCTAGATATGTCTCCTTGGGCACAGGAAACAAAAGCAAAAATAAACTATTGGGACTACAGCAAAATAAAAGCTTTTGCACAGCAAAGAAAACCATAAACCTAACTAAAGAGGGGAAAGATAGTTGTAAATGATATATCCAGTAAGGGGTTAATATCCAAACTATATAAAGACCTTATACAACCCAATACCAAAAAATATGTACATACATACATAATCAGATTTAAATGGGCAAAAGAGCACTTTTTCATGTGTCTGTTGGCCATTTGGATGTCTTCTTTGGAAAAATGTCTGTTCATGTCTTCTGCCCATTTCTTGATTGGATTATTCTTTGGGTGTTGAGTTTGGTAAGTTCTTTATAGATTTTGGATATTAGCCCTTTATCTGATATGTCATTTGCAAACATCTTCTCCCATTCTGTCGCTTGTCTTTTGGTTTTGTTGACTGTTTCTTTTGCTGTGCAAAAACTTTTCATCTTGATGAAGTCCCAATAGTTTATTTTTTCCCTTGCTTCCCTTGCCTTTGGCGATGTTTCTGGGAAGAAGTTCTTGCGGCTGAGGTCGAAGATGTTGCTGCTTGTGTTCTCCTTTAGGATTTTGATGGACTCCTGTCTCACACTGAGGTCTTTCAACCATTTTGAGTCTATTTTTGTGTGTGGTATAAGGAAATGGTCCAGTTTCATTCTTCTGCATGTGGCTGTCCAATTTTCCCAACACCATTTGTTGAAGAGACTGTCTTTTTTCCACTGGACATTCTTTCCTGCTTTGTCGAAGATGAGTTGACCACAGAGTTGAGGGTCCATTTCTGGGCTCTCTATTCTGTTCCATTGATCTCAACATCACTTGGCATCAGGGAAATCCAAATTAAAACCTCAACGAGATACCACCTCACACCAGTCAGAATGCTAAAATTAACAAGTCAGGAAACGACAGATGTTGGCAGGGATGCAGAGAAAGGGGAACCCTCCTACACTGTTGGTGGGAATGCAAGCTGGTGCAGCCACTCTGGAAAACAGTATGGAGGTTCCTCAAAAAGTTGAAAATACAGCTACCATATGACCCAGCAAATGCACTACTGGGTATTTACCCCAAAGATACAAATGTAGGGATCCGAAGGGGTACATGCACCTCAATGTTTATAGCAGCAATGTCCACAATAGCCAAACTATGGAAAGAGCCAAGATGTCCATCGACAGATGAATGCATAAAGAAGATGTGGTATATATATACAATTATGCAGCCATCAAAAGGAATGAAATCTTGCCATTTGCAACAACGTGGATGGAACTGGAGGGTATTATGCTGAGAGAAATAAGTCAATCAGAGAACGACATGTATCATATGATCTCACTGATATGAGGAATTCTTAATCTCAGGAAACAAACTGAGGGTTGCTGGAGTGGTGGGGGGTGGGAGGGATGGGGTGGCTGGGTGATAGACATTGGGGAGGGTATGTGCTATGGTGAGCACTGTGAATTGTGTAAGACTGTTGAATCACAGACCTGTACCTCTGAAACAAATAATACATTATATGTTAAAAAAAAAAAGAAGAAGATAGTAGGAAGGGAAAAATGAAGGGGGGGAAATTGGAGGGGGAGATGAACCATGAGAGACTATGGACTCTGAGAAACAAACTGAGGGTTCTAGAGGGGAAGGGGGTCGGGGATGTGTTAGCCGGGGGATGGGTTAGCCTGGTGATGGGTATTAAAGAGGGCACATACTGCATGGAGCACTGGGTGTTATACGCAAACAGTGAATCATGGAACACTATATCAAAAACTAATGATGTAATATACGGTGATTAACATAACAAAATAAAATAAAATTTAAAAAAATGGGCAAAAGACCCAAATAGACAATTTTCCAAAGAACATCTACAGATGGGCAACAGACACATGAAAACATTCTCAACATAACCAATCATCAGGGAAATGCAAATCAAAACCACAATGAGGTATCACTTCACATGGGTCAGAATGGCTAGCATCAAATAGACAAGAAATAACAGGTGTTGGCAAGGATGTAGAGAAAAAAAAAATCCTTACATACTGTTGGTGGGAATGTAAACTGGTGCAACCACTGTGGAAGACAGTATGGAAGTTCCTCAAAAAATTAAAAATAGAAATACCATATGATCCAGTAATTCTACTACTAGGCACTTACCCACAGAAAGCAAAAACACTAATTAAGAAAAATATAGGCACCCTTATATTTACTGCATCATTATTTACCCAAGTGTCCATTGATGGATGAATGGATAAGGAAGAAGTGGGGTGTGTGTGTGTGTGTACACATACTCAGCCATAAAAAAAAAAAAAAAAATGAGATCTTACTATTGGCAACAACATGGATAGACCTAAAGTGTATTATGCTAAGAGAAATAAGTCAGAGAAAGACAAATACCGTATGATTTTACTTACATGCAGAATCTAAGCAAAAATGAACAGACTTTAAAATACAGATAACAAACGGAGGGTTGCCAGAGGGGAGAAAGGTGGGGAATAGGTGAAACAAAGGAGATTTTTAAAAGAAAAAAGAAATCCCAACCATGTTTAATTTTCAAGCATAGTATTAAGTAATTAATTAATTAAATACCACATCTGTGGCATGATCTATAAATCTATAACAAAAATCAGACTATGAACAAAGGAAAAGAGCTTGTAAAGACATCTACTGATGTTACTGAATTAAAGATGTGTTCAGCAGGTTCTTTGTTATTTCAGAGTGGCATCTGCTTCACCAGGCTATGATTTTTACGTATTTCTATTTTTTTTCTTTTTCTTAAATTATTTTTAGAAAGGGTGTTCATCGCACTGAATCTCAAAGTATGGATCAGCATGTATGGTTTACCTAATCTCCTTGGTTTTAGTCCTTTATATAGGCTTTAAATAACAAAGGAAGGTTCAAAAAGTTGAGTAAAAAAAGTCTTGTTTTACCTCTGGCATGCCTTGGGCTGAGAAAGCGTTATATGGTGGAACAATATTTGTAACATTCTCATATCCATCTGGTGGCGGCTCAAGGTAGGAGGTATTGAAAATCTAGGAAGAATTGACATACGTAAGTTGGAGAGTATTCCTGATTGTTATTAAAGAATAATGCCCCCAAGTATACACTTAAGATTAAGCATTCTGAAACTAGGTTCAGTAACTAATCAGGTAAATTCCACTGGCAACAATGAGGAAGAGCTTTATTGTTCTTACTGCCTTCAAAATAGTAGCAACTTCTACAAATGCATGTAATCTGAGGTGACTAGAAGTTCCCATATAAAAACAGGGCTTTGAAGGTGGCACCCATGATTCTCCTCCTCCTTTTCCAATGATTCCTTTTCAACTTTCATTGTTGGACTCCTTTTCTTTCAAATGCATTTAAATGTTTCCTGTGTTTTATCCCCAGTCTATGGTCTGCCTCATTTTATACTCCCTTCCTGTCAGACTTCATTTACTCCCAAAATTTTATCCATAGCTCATATGCTTGTAAGACCCACCTTTCCAGACATGTATATTTAAGGGCCTGATGGTTATTTCAGCTTGGATGTCCAAACTCAACATGTCCTACTTTGAATTTCTCATCCCTCACCCCAGGCCTGCTTCTTGTTTGGCATTCCTTGCTATTACTAGCAGCATCACTAGCCAGCCACCCATACCAGACACCTAGGAATCATCCTCAATTCTGTCTTCACCACCTTACTCCAGTCAATCACTAATCAATTGCCACTAATATTGCTTCCTAACTATTTCTTAGATCATCCCTCTTCCTCATTCCTACTAACATCGTGATTCAGGGCTTCATCATCTTTTACCTGGACTATTCTTGTAAGACTCCAACTTGCACTCCTTGCCGAGTCAAGGTCTAACCTGTAGATGGCCCAAACTATCTAAAAAATGCCTCTCTAGCCACATCCTTCCATTGCTTAGGACTTGTCAGTAGTTTCCATTGACTGAAGTTGAATTCTAAGCCCCTTAGGACATATAAGCTGTTCTATGACCTGTCCCCAAAACATATATACTGGCTTATCTCTTTTTGTGGCCCACTTTGTACATGATATTTTTGAAACACAGAAAATTTTTAAGTTCCCCAATAATACTAAGATAGTTATGGGTCTCCAAACCTTTGCCAGTATTTTCTCTTCTACCTGGATGCTTTTACTTTGTTTTTTTCATGAGGTTAACTCCTTAGCATTGCTCATGACTCACATATCAGAAAGGTTTTCTTTCAGGAAACCTTCTCTAAGTCCCAGGCTAGACTAAGTGAACCTTTTCTGTATAAAGAACCCAAAACATACTCTTTATAACACTCACCATACTGATTTAAAATGACGTGTTCCAACACCTACCTTGCCTTACTTAAGGCAAAAAGAATCCTGTTCCTAAGCTTCATTCTGGCTTTAAGACTAAGCACTGTGCCTAGCACACAGTAGACACTGAATAATTAGTTTACAACGTATCAACTTTTCTAAAAAATAGGAGTTGCACTGCACTATTAACCAATTTCTATTCTTACTTGACCCTACATCCCAATTCACATAAACAACTGGGGTCATAAATTACAAAAAGTACCAACAATTCCACATCACCTCAATTCCATGTTCATCCATGATTGATATATAGTTGGCATTTGTCTCATTAGGGTAGGATAGGAGAACATCATAATGAACCAACTTGGCTGAATCCAGTCCAAATTTCTTCCACTGGGTTTGGATTTTCTTGGCAAGAAGTAAATTTTGTTCTGTTCCTGCCAGATGAGGGAGCTTTGTAAAAGAACTACAATGAAAGTAAGATACAAGTGGGAGTTAAAGACTATATTCAGACAATATGCCTAAGGACTATTCTAGATGCATCACTCATCCTTTAGGTATTATCATTTCTACATCAATGATAAAAAAAAAAAAACAGCTAGTAGTACCAATTTCTAGGGATGCCAATTTAAAATTTATTTGTGTGTAACTATACTATTCACATTATGCTCCCCCAGAAAAGAACATATACCATGGTAAAAACACATGCAATCAGGAGGTATGAGAAGACACCTTGGAAGAACGTCAGGCCTCTATGCCAATAGTGCTCCTTTTGGTGATCATTAGTAAGGGAGGATATTTTGGGCGGTGCGGGGGCAGTTCATAATGTTTGCCAGAGACTAGTTAGGCAGTCTAACATATACTTCCACTGTTGTCAGATTTATTCAGTTGTTTATTGATCTCATTGAAGTTAAAAGTCCATGCATTTTTATTTTTATATTGCCTACTGCTTAGTTCCTGCCTGTTATGTAGAAATTATACAACGGGTTTGTTGACTTGAATTTGGGCAATGTTCTTTGGTTCTGAGTATAAATGGGTCGTAGCATTTAAGTGACCTCACAAAAATAGTTTTTCTAAAGATTCATTTTACATGAGGGTAAATAATATTTTTAAAATATTTTCTCACCTTTCTCCACCCCACCACCCCTTCAGATAATAATACTTTTGTAAATTGGTGTTTTTAACCAACCATGACAAAACCAAAGCAAGACAGGCAGTAAAGGAAAACTGGCATTTGCCAAAACCTTACTATATGCCAGGCATGTGACCAGGCACTCTCACCTGGGTTGCCTCACTGAGTCTTCACCATCTTTCTCCCATTGTCCTCATTTTGCAAATAAGGAAACTGAGAGAATAGTTAAATAATTTGTTCATAATTTCAGCCATTAAATGATGGGACTAAAATATGAAAGTCATAGTTGTCTGACCTTGAGAAATAGTGATAATGTGAAATCATTCATCTGATATTATTCAATTGCCTAAACTTCTTGTAAGGTTCCCTATACTGTGCATTTTTATGAAGTTCACATTCAAACATGGCATATTGGGCCCTTTTTCATCTGACCCACCCTTCCACCTTTTCATTTTCATTTCCCATTACTCTCCACATAAAATTCTCCACCCTACGGCATTTGGTAGACTCCTTTTCCTCCTGCAGTGACCACCTATTACCTTTGCACAAGGTCTTTGAGACATAAATACTGTCCCATCTACATGAGTCTCCCTGTCACCACTTCTTTCATTCTCCTTTCCCACCTGCAAGCTACTCATCATCCATGAGGACTCCTCCAGCATCTTATCCTGTGAAGCTTTCCCTTTCTATATCATTAAATGAAATCTACAGGTTATGGATATTTAATATCTTAGAATATTTGTTTTAAAAAAGTATTATAGTGTTTATAGACAGAAGTTATTTTGTATGCATTAAAAAACAGTAGGGCTTGAGATATTTAATTTCTACTTTATATAATTATTGTTTTATTTTCTACAATGAACAGATAACATTCTTATAATTAAGGAAAAAAAAGTATTTCCTTAAATTAAGATGGAGGATTAACCATGAGCTTTTGTCATCCATCTTTTAAAGAAGCCACTGAAGGGTGCTTGGGTGCCTCAATCTATTAGGCATCCAGCTCTTGATTTGGGTTCAGGTCATGATCTCAGGGCTGTGAGATTGAGCCCCATGTCAGGCTCCCTGCTGGTCATTGAGCCTGCTTAAGATTCTCTTTCTCCTTTTTCCTCTGCCCCTCCTCCCACCCCACGTACACACACGTGTGCATGCGCTCTCTCTCTAAAAAATAAAGAACTCACTGAAATGGAATACAGAAGCAAAAAAAAAAAAAAAAAAAAGCAGCAGTGTGTAACATCCTTTAGTTCATTTCTAAATTTCTCCTTCTGGTCCCAAGGTGGGTACAGTTCCAGGCATCATATATTCACACTGTAATGCTCAGAAGAAACAAGTACAAACAAGAACATGTTTCCTCTTTGGTATTTCTTTTAACAGAGGAAAACTTACAGTAGAAGATCACAGCTACACTTTCCTTTCATTTCATTGGACATAATAGAGTATATACCTCTTTTTAAATGAATCATTGCCGGAGGGAAGAGTTATAATGAATGGATTATGGACCAATCAAGATACTCCTGGGCTGGAAGGAATGTAACCCTTACTGAACACATGAAGGAGGATGGACACTGAAGAGCTGAGGCACTGCCAACAAGGAAGTGGCTGGGAGAAACCAAATTCTTCCCACTACATTAGAACCATTAACCCAATCTTGAACTCTTCTCCCTCCGAGGCTCTTTCACTGATCATAAACCTTCTACATCTATGATCAACAATTCTTTAATCCTCAGCCACTTCTCTGAATGCCTGCATGACTTCCTTGCCTTAACTGGTTTCCTCAGAGGATCCTGCTCACCTGCAAGCTTTTTTATTTCCCATGCCCCCACATATCCTCAGGGCTTGAAGATCTACTGGGAGTTCTTATTCTCCCTTGGTTCTTTCAAATATTTTTCCTTTTTCTTCTTTCAAAAATAACGACTCTTTTAAAGCTCATACCAAAAGTCACCACCTTCTGGGGGCTGTCAAAATTGTGGGTCACTCCTTATTCATTAAAGTCTCAAGTTCCTAATTCAATTTATTTCACTCTACTTCTATTCTTGTCATTCTTGATGTGCAATTTTTTTTTTAAGATTTTATTTATTTGACAGAGACAGAGAGTGAGCACAAGCAGGGGGAGTGGCAGGCAGAGAGAGAGAGAGAGTGAAGCAGGCTCCCCACTGAGCAGGGAGCCCAATGCAGGGCTTGATCCCAGGACCCTGGGATCATGACCTCAGCTCAAGACCTACACTTAACTGACTGAGCCACCCAGGCACCCCTGAACACAATTTCTGTATTGCACTCCAAAAATATAATCATCACATAAACTATTTATACATAACTTATCACCTTATGTTATATACACATTAAAGGAAAATAGTGATAAACAAATTTTAATGGTCAAGAACATTATTAAGTTTTGCTTCTGACATCTAATTTTCTAGGTGACTTCTTTTGGACACTTCATGATGTGCTGCAGACAGAGTTCAATAATGTTAACATTATACTTGGTCTTTTAACTTACACAATTTAAAATATAAGCATTCTATCTTAACTGATAAGATATTCTGCCATTTTACTGTATTGCAGGAAAAATAAAGACTGAGTCTCTCTTTAAATGACATGCATCTTAGCTGCCTGATTATTTTCCTTTATCTCTAAACAAGCACCTCAAAACAGACATTTTGTATTTGCTTCCTAATATCTAATGTTATAAATCAGCTCAATTTCACAAGAACAGTATAGCTGTTTTCATACCTCATTACTATAGTTTGCTATAGTTCATCCATGGAAACTAAGATGGAACTTCATGACCTCATTATATCACAGGATAGATGGGAGGGAAACACACCATACTGTATGCACTTTGTTTATTTGATTCTAGGGTTTAAGTGGAGTCTCAGAAGGGGTAAAGAGAATGCTGCAGAAAATTTTAAGAAATAATGAATAAAACCTTCCTAAATTAGTGAAAGACATAAGTTTACAAAGTCAAGAATCTCAGAGAGCCATAAACAGAATAAATTTGAGGAAAATGATACCTAGGCACATAGTAAAACTACTCAAAATTAAAGATAAAATGACATGTTCTGTAACTTAAAGGACTGTAAACTTCTCATCAGATGCCAATACTAGACAGAAGACAATGAAAAAACATTTAAAGTTCTGAAAGGAGAAGAAAACAAAGTCATCTTAGAAGTCTATATCCAGGAAAAGTATGCTTCAAGAATTATGATAAAGTAAGGATTTTATAGATAGAGAAAAACTAAGAGTATTTGTCACAACCAGACCCCACACTACAGGAAATGCTTAAGAAAGTTACTCAGACTAAATAGAAATACCATGGGATAACCCAAATTTTCAGAAACAAATGAAGAACATTGGAAATAAGATATAAAATACTATTTTAACTCTTAATGGGCTTTCAATACATATGTGTTCAAAGAAAAATTGTTTTGCAAGGTTTATATTGCATTGCATATGATACTTTTGACAGCTCTAGTATAAAGGATGATAGAGGAGAGGATAAATGGCAATATAGAAATGTGAGTTATCTGTATTGTATGTTAAGTTGCAAAAAAATAACTAAGAATTGAGTGAAGATTTATAAGTTATAGATGTATGGTGTAATCACTAGAGCATCTACTAAAAAAAAAAAATTACAAGGATGTATAGCCAAAAGATAAACAGAAATGAAATAAAATTTTACCAAAAAAGGCGCAAAAAATGAGAACAAAAATAAACAGAGTAAACAAAAATAAACAGAGTAAACAGAAAACAATAAATTACTAGACTTAAGTTTAACTATATCAATAGTTACATTATTTGTTAATGGACTAAATATTCAAATTAAAAGGCATAGATTACCTGAAGGAATATAATAGCAAACTGCTACTATCAGCTATCTACAAAGGATACACTTTAAGATTACCAAAAGGTATTGAATATCACGTGGCAATTAAATGCTCTCTATTGAAGGTACATTTTAATTCTAAAGAAAATAATAGATTAAAAGTAGATGGCAGGGGCGCCTGGGTGGCTCAGTCGTTAAGCGTCTGCCTTCAGCTCGGGTTATGATGCCACGGTCCTGGGATTGAGCCCCATATCGGGCTCCCTGCTCAGCGGGAAGCCTGCTTCTCCCTCTCCCACTCCCCTTGCTTGTGTTCCCTCTCTCGCTGTCTCTCTCTCTCTGTCAAATAAATAAATAAAATATTTTAAAAAAATTTTTAAAAAGTAGATGGAAGAAGATATGCCATGTAAATGTAAGTGTAAGGAAGCTGATGTGGCAATATTTATACCAAATAAAATAGACTCAAAGATAGAGATTACAGAAGATAAAGAAGGACGTTTCATAAAGATAACAGGGTAGTCTGTCTTAAAGACTTAACAACATTAACGTGTATATGCCTAATCAATAGTCTTAATATATAAAGCAAAAATTTACATAATTAATGGGGGAAAATATACATTTTCACATTCCTGGAGATTGTGACCCCCTTCTTGATATAATTTGACCCCCATGCCCCCAAAATCAGTAAAGGAGTCACTAGATTCCTAACCAGATAAAGAAAAAAAAAATCATGATCATAGAAATTGATGCAGAAAAATAACCTTTTGACAGTATCAATATCCATTCATGATAAAAAAAAAAAAAAAACTATTAGCAATCTTGGAATAGAGGGGAATTTCCTTAACTTGATAAAGAGCATCTACAACAAATCTTTAATTTTTTTTTAAGATTTTTATTTATTTGAGAGAGAGAGAGAACATGAGTGGGGAGAGGGGAAGAGGGAGGGAGAGAAAGAGAGGGAGAATCCCATGCAGATTCCCTGCTGAGCGCAGAGCCCCATTGCACTGGGGCTCAACCCCAGGACCGCAAGATCATGACCTGAGCCAAAATCAAGAGTCGGATGCTCAATCAACTGAGCTACATAGGCGCCCCTACAACAAATCTATAGACAGTATCACACTTAATTAGAAATTCTGAATGCTTTCCCCTAAGGTTAGAAACAACAACAAAAGATGTTCACTGTCACTCCTATTCAACATACTACTGGAATTTCAGTCAGCACAATAAGAACAAAACAAAAACCAAACAGACAAACAAAAACCCCAAATGTAAAACACATACAGTTTGGAAAGGTAGAAATAAAAGTGTCCCTATTTGAATATGGCATGATTGTTTACATAGAAAATCCCAGTGAATCTACCAAAAACTCCTAAAGACATGAGTTTAGACAGGCCGCAGGATACAAGATCAACACAAAAATCAACAGTATTTCTATATACTAACAACAAACATATGGAAACTGAAATTAAACACAATATGACTTACAATTGCTCCAAAGAAAATGAAATACTTGGATATAAATTAAACAGTACATATCCAGGATCTGCATCCTAAAAATTACAAAATGTTATAAAAGCAAACAAAGAAGATCTAAATAATTGGAGAGACTATGTTTATGGATTAGAAGACTGGACACAGGAAAAATGTCAAGTACCCCGAATTGTTCTATAAGATTAGTGTGATTACTATCAAAATCCCAGCATAGACATAAGTATGTTTATTCTATATTTTATATGAAAAGGAAAAGGATATGGAATAGCTAAAACAATTGTTTAGAAAAATAAGATGGGAGGAATCATTCTACACATTGCTGAGGCTTACTAAATAGCTTCTGTAATCAAGACCATGTGGGACTGGCAGAGTACTCTCACAGATTAATAGAGCAGAATAGAGAACCCAGAAACAGACTCACACAAATATGACCAACTGATCTTTGACAAAGGTGAAAAGCAATTAAATGGAAGAATGGCCTTTCAACAAATGGTGCCAGAGCAATGGGATATCCATAGGCAATAATGTACCCCAGCCAAACATTATATCTTATGCAAAAATTAATCACAAAATTAATGTAAAATATAAAGTATAAAATTTCGGGGTGGAGGAAAGAGAGGGGAAAAGAGATCTAGTCTAAGAGTTCTTAGATATGAACCTAAATGCATGATCCATAAAAGGAAAAAGCAATAAATTGGACCTCATTAAAATTTAAAACTTCTAATCTACAAATAACTCCGTTAAGACATGAAGAGACAAATAACAAAGAGGGAAAAATATATGAATACCACAAAGCCGACAAAAGACTTATCTAGAAAATATAAAGAACTCTCAAAGCTCAATAGCAAAAAAACAAAAAACAAACAAAACTATCCAAATAGAAAATAGGTCAAAGACATTAACAGACATTTCACTGAAGAGAGTACAAATGATGAATAAGCACATAAAAAGATGTTCAGTATCATTAATCATTAGGGGACTGCAGTTTAAAAATCACAATGAGGTATCACTATGCACCTATCAGAATGGGTAAAATTAAAAATAATGATAATGTCAATGGAAAACATTAAATAATACAGCTACACTGGAAAGCAGTTAGGAAAATTCTTCTAAAACTAAAAATGTATTTACCACACAACTTAGCAATTTTTACCCCTGGGCATTTATGCCAGAGAAATGAAAACCTATGATCATGTAAAACCTGTATACAAATGTTAATAGCAACATTAATCATTATTCAAAAACTGATCATAAATGCCCCTCCATGGGTGAAAAGTTAAACTATAATACCTCCTTATGACAAATGAAAAAAAGAGACTGAGAGACTCCATATTTTAAAGATGTTACTTCTCTTCCAAATTCATCTATAGAGTTGATGCAACTTTAATAAAAATTCCAGGGCGCCTGGGTGGCTCAGTTGGTTAAGCGACTGCCTTCGGCTCAGGTCATGATCCTGGAGTCCCTGGATCGAGTCCCGCATCGGGCTCCCTGCTCGGCGGGGAGTCTGCTTCTCCCTCTGACCCTCCCCCCTCTCATGTGCTCTCTCTCATTCTCTCTCTCTCTCAAATAAATAAATAAAATCTTTAAAAAAAAAAAAAAAAAAATTCCAGGTTTTTTGTAGGAATTCAGAAGGTTATTCTAAACCTGGAAATGCAAATGGCTTAAAATAGTCAAACCAATTTTTAAGAAGAAAAATTTGTAGGATTAACTCTACCTGATTCTCAGACTTATTATTAAGCTACACTAACTAGCAGAGTGTAGTGTTGAGATCTACAGATCAATAAAAGAAAATGTAAAAATCCAAAACCAGGTCACACATATAAGGTCCAGTAATTTTGGACAAAGATGCCAAGGCAATTCAATGTGGAAATAAATGTTTTTAAAACAAATGTTGCAGGAGTAATTGAATCTGTATTTAAAAAATAATCAACTCTTCCATCACACCATACACAAAAATTAACTTGAAGTGACCAATGACCTAAATATATAAGCTACAGTTAAAAAACTTCTAAAAGAAAACATAGAAGAAAATCTTCATACTTCTAATAGGCAAAGTTAGATAGAACACAGAATATGAAACAGAAAACCAAAAACTGGTCAACCAGACTTTACCAAAATTAAAAATTTCTGCCTTTCAAAAACTCCACCAACAAAAAAAGACCAGCCATAGAACAGAAGACAATATTCACAATACATGTCTGACAAAGGAATTGTACCCAGAATACATAAAGAACTCCTACAATTCAATAAGAAAACAAAACAGTTTAAAATAGGAAAATATGTGAACAGATGCTTTATAAAAGAAAATATGCAAATGTCCAATACACATAATGTTTAACATCACTCATTATAAGGAAGAGGCAAATTGAAACCACAATAAGATACCACTATATACTCATTAGCATAGTTAAAATTAAAACAACAGACAAAACTAAGTGTTTACCAGGATGTACAACAGCTGGTGCACTCATGCATAATGGGTAGGAATGTAAAAATGTTCCCACTTTTGAAATCTATTTTCTTAAGAAGTTCAACATATGCTTATCATCCAATACAGCCATTCCAAGAGAAACGAAAATATATGTCCACACAAAAACTTGTAAACACATGTTCATAGCAGCTTTGTTAATAGTCAAAAACTAGAAACAATCCAAGCGTCCAACAACTACACATTACAAGATATTCATACAATGGAATACAACTCAGCAATAAAAAACAATAAACTGGTATGTGCAACCTGGATGAATTCCAAAATTATTATGCTGAATGAAAGAAGACACAAAAGTGTACATACTGTATGATTCCATTTATATAAAATTCTCAGAAATGCAAAGGAACTCAGTGACCTAAAACTGATGGGTCACTGTGTAGGGCTAAAGGTGAAGATAGGAATAAACTGCAAAGGGCATGACATAAAATTTCTGTATCTTGTTGATCTATTATACATCCATCAATACTGTCAAATTTTAGGCTTTTTTTTTTATGTTTTTTTTTTTAATCTATATGTTTTATTTATTTATTTATTTTAATTTTTTTATTGTTATGTTAATCCCCATACATTACATCATTAGTTTTAGATATAGTGTTCCATGATTCATTGTTTGTGCATAACACCCAGTGCTCCATGCAGAACGTGCCCTCCCCAATACCCATCACCAGGCTAACCCAATTTTAGGCTTTAAAAGATGCAGTTCATTTTATGTAAATTATACTTCAATAAAGCTGGTTGGGTTTTTTGTTGTTTTTGTTTATTTAATGACACTCCTTGAGAGAGTCTGAATATAGAAACACATATGGTGACTGCCTTCACGGAGTTCATTATCATTTCCCTGAATGTCACGCTTTTTCACACTTAGAGGCTGGTGGATTTGCACTGATCCTTTTGCTCTTATTTTGTCCAGTTTGTGTTACTTATATTTGCAAGTGGGACAAAGGTTTAATTTGTGGCAGGCAATCTGAAACTTTAATCTCTCCTCCTTTAAATCTGAGTTTACAACCATCTAAGTCTTCCTGACTTAGAAGAATGTGACCTTCAAATAAAATTGCTAATTAAACCCAGGCATAAGGAAGAAATAACATTCAGTTGCAGTCTAAAGTTACATGAAGTTGAAACATCTCTTAATAAAGCAACCAGGTACTTTTTCTGTAGATTAAGTTAGAGAAGAAAGACCCACTCCTGCAACATTCAAATACATTTTACGCTGAGTGGTTTAAAGGGACATTTTAAACTACCATAAATTAATGAGATCATATAATTTCACACAAGTACCCATATGAATATAACCAGTTGTAATACACTTGTCACTCTGCAATATTTTCAACATTTTTAAGACCAAACATCAAAACAAACTTACCGGAGAAATGATTTAATATTTTCAGCTTTCATCTCAGATATGAGTTTCCACCGTATACTTTGATGATAGGGTGGTGAAGTGGTCGTTTCTTTCAAAGGCTTAACAAACCAGCCTAGGGGAGAGAATACATATACCTATACTTACTATATACGTATATAATTGCTTTTGACTTTTACAAAAATTAGAAGCCAAAAAAATAGTCCTTACTTCAGAAATAGCTCAAAGTGAGCTTTATAAAAATGTTCATATTAAATGCAGAAGTCCTTCAAATTCTGCTATGCAGTGTAATTTTGAGTTGGTTAAAACTAGTTTTAGGAGATATTCTTTTCATTTTCCTACATGTTACGCATCAAGGCATGGGCCTCTATCTTTCTTGTTCTCCTTGGGGTGATCTAGTTGGTAGCACAGCGCCTGACACACAAGAAACATTCCACAAATATTTATTTAGTAAACGATGAAGGAAGGGCAGTTTTTGCAGTGCTGTCCATATTAGTTGCTAGTTTTGACAAATAAAACCACCTTTTTCATGCCTGTGGAGAATGACAGCTCTGACCTAACAGCTCTTGACAAGTATCTTGAGCTCATTGAACCTTTAATAAATCTGAATTTCAGTCACACTTCATTAAGAAGGTCAAAAGGCATTCCATTCGGTTTCCAGTTGGGCTGAAATTCACAGAATTGGCCACACGCAGGGAGCTCAGGGAGCCCGCACAGCCTCCAGGCTTGTTTTCTCTCATTCCTCCCCAGCCTGGCAGGGAGAAGCACCAGCCCTGCACTGGGGAGAAGGGGTTCATACTTACCCACCATAAATCCTGCCAGGAAAGATGCCAGCGCGGCAGCCAAGTACATCCAAAAGTAGAGACGGCCCCTGGACTTCGCCATGGCTCCCTGGGGACGAAGCTTGGGGCTCCAGATAGAGCCAGCCTCTAGCCTGCAGACCAACAGAGAGCACGCCAGGGGAGGCGGTGAACGCTGGCCCACCCGCAGGCTTCCTGCAAAGCTGGGCTGCCACCCCCGCCCTCCAAACCCGCAGCAAACAACTCCCACTCCCTCTGGTTCTCAGTGGGCCTTAAGGGGGAAAAGGAAATCCGGCAAGGGGAGGAGACAGAGCCTTCCTGTTGGCCGGCAACTCCCATAATGTTGATTCTGCAGTAACCAGGACAGTCCGCTGTGGGGAATGGGGAGGGGGTGGCTAAGGAAAAATGTCCCTAATGGTTTCCTAAAGAACTCAACTGTTAACCTTAAAAATAAAACTATGTTGTTTTACCGACAAAAATGGATCAAGAATAGCAGAAAATTACAATTCCAAACATGCACGCTCCAGCAGAACCACAGGCAAGGGTGAGAACAAAGGAGAGGGTTGGTCCTTCATAGCTGAAAGCTGGGGGTATTTGGTAGGGCTGTTGTAAACATAAAGTCCATTGGAGTGAACTAAAGTATAGTGGCTTTTCATTAGCTGAGTTATGACAGTCTCTCTTTGGCTGAGCTGTTGCTGGGGGGGCAGAAAACCTTTCCTCCTCCTGCTGGGGAGTAAAGCAGTACCTACTTGCAAGGTATATCTCTTCCTGTTGGCATCTGCAATTGGTGGTGAGTGGTAGGATGAGAGAACTTCCTTCTTCCGGCTTCCCCACTCCATTTTAGTGAAGTTTACCTTTATTAATATTTACATTTCCTCCCTTTGATCAAGACATTTCCTCAAAAGCATCACTGATCAAGAGTCAGGTTTTCCATATTTTGTGGTTTTGTCCCTTTTGTCCAGGAAGGACCTTTCCTAGTTGTCATGGCCCATGTTCCACTTAAGGCCACATTACAGTAACAGGGAAGGTTTGGAGAGAGGTTTGGAGAGAGAACCACCAGCATCACCTTTCTGAGTACATTGTTTTCACAAAAGTTTGACACGGAACAAAATACAACAGTTGAAATAATTATACAAAGCATGACAATTTCAAATTGTGGTAGAATAGAGGTCAACTGGTACCCTAGGTCAGAAAGTAGCCAACTAACATGTTTATTGGCACTTATTCCAACTAAGGGGAGAAAGGTTCTCCTTACGAAAACAAGCCTGCAGTCATGTATGTTTCCTGGAAGTCTCCCCTTAAAGCAACCATGAAAGATGAGCAAGATCACACGGAAAGAATTAGCGGAGTACATCTGGGAAGATACAGTACAGTTATAAACATGAAGCAGTAGCTGATGAACTTGTTGCAAAACAGCAACACTTCAAAGATGGTTTAAAATGGTATTATCTCAAAAGAACGGCTTGGAAGCAAATGTGTTAATATCAATGAAAAGTTGTAAATTTAGAAACCATGAATTTAGGTAAGACTCAGGAGTCAGGTCGTAGTTCAGATGAAAGACTTCTATGAATTCTGACCTTCTCACCCTTCAGAGAAATCTCACAGGATCATGCGAAGGTTGTTTCCAAAAGGCCATAGTCAAAAGAAGACGTTTCCCCCTTTTGCAAGAGTTTGGGAAATATAGAGCATTTTCTTTCCATAAAAGAGAAAGCAGCAGTGAACAGTGAGAAAAAGGGATACAGTCCTGGTCCAGACATCGTGGGAAAGTGGTCTCATTAGATGTCATCTGCTTCAGTTCCAGGAAATCTTCACTTTCAGGTCATCAGCTGGTGTGCGGACCCAGTCAGGGTTTGCAGCTTTCTTTAATGTGTCACGTGAACCCAAGAATCTATTCCTTGAGGTTGGTGGCCCAAGGGTTGGTTAGCAGTTCCTGATAAGGGCCTTCCAGTGAGGTTGAGTCTCTCTGGAAGTGTCTATTCCAACAGATGAAATCTCCAGGTTGCAGAGTACTTGAAGTCTGTCTCCCATGTACTTGAGTACGTGGTGAAAAGATTGCTCTACCAAAGCACAGTTATTTTCAGTAGAAGCATCTAGGCCTTTACAATGTTAAAGTAGATCCCCTTCTATCAACTCCAAGTCAGAGAAGGGAGGGGCCTAGCGCTTAGGACATCCTGTGACCATCTCAAAGGATGAGAGTCTAGGAATCCCAAAGAGAGTGGATCTAAAATTTAGAAGACCAACAGCAATGCTGTCAGCTAAGGTATTTGGAGGGTCTGTACAAATTTTGTCAGTGCTGTTAGTGCAACTAACTATCCCTGAAGATTGAAGATGGTATGCACAATGAAAGTTGTAAAACTGGCCAAAGAGCACAGACTTGTTGAAACACCTGCCTGGTAAAATGAGTTCCCCAAGCACTATGAAGTTCAAGAGGGGTTCCCCAGGGAGGGATAATCTTTTCTGTTTGGCTTTTTTTTTTTTTGGATTTTATTTATTTATTTGAGAGAGACAGAGAGAGCACAAGCAGGGGAGGGGCAGGGGGAGAGGGAGAAGCAGGCTCCCCTCTAAGCAGGGAGAGTGACATGGGGCTCAATCCCAGGACCCTGGGATCATGACCTGAGCCAAAGGCAGATGCTTAACTGACTGAGCCACCCAGGCGCCCCAGGGATAATCTTTTCTAGCAGAATTTAAGCCACAGAATAAGCATTGGTCTGTCTACAAGGAAAAAACTTTGGTCCAGTGAGAAAACAAACCATAATAATTAAAACATACTTATTTCCATGAGACAGGGTAGCTGTATGAAGTCCATTTGTGTGAACAGGCTTTTCTGGATACTTTGGACAGGTGGGACAAGAAAGGTAGGCACTTTTTGCAGCCTTTATATTTCCCCACCTACATTCCCAAAGATTATTATTTTGTCATAGGTCAATGGTTTAATGATGGTAAAATAGTAAACAATTATTGGATAACTCTTGTCATTTTTTCCAATTCATCATTTGAGAGAACATCCCTTTCAGCCATGACAGGTTTGGGTCTTGGTTTCCTTGAGAACAGCGTTTTGTTGGAAATATCAGTGAGGTGGTTTCCTTTAGACTCTAGGAGTTGAGTCTGGAAGGCCCAGGAAGCTTAGTAATAGCCAGACCTGCCTGCAAAAAGTATGGCATCTAATAAATTTGGGACATTGGAGCCATTTTTTATTTTATTCCCATTGTAGGTAAAGAAACTTCATTGTTTCTGTAACACTTCTAAAGTCATGAGCTACTCCAAAGGCAAACCGACTACTGATATAAATGTTTGTACATTTGGCTAAGGTACAAGCCCAAGTATGGCATATAACTAAACCTGCTAGGCCAAAATAGCCACAGGTAAAGGTATGGACTCAATGACTTCCAAAGCAGTTGTGATAGCATACCCAACACAATAGTTACCATTTTTATCCTTTAAATAAGAACCATTATTAAACCATGAAAAATCTGCATTGCTTAGAGGAGTTTCCTACAAATTGTCAAAGGGAGTCAAAAGTTATCTGTCAGCATTAAGCAGTCATGAGGGATTTCATCCATGAAGGAGAGGATAATAGCAGAGCTAAGGTTACTGCAGCAACAAGAGTTATATGAGGAGCAGTCAGCAGCAGGATGTCCTAGGAGGCAAGGCAACTGACTTAAGTGTAATGAAAATTGGGGGGGGGGGGGGGCTTCTGCTACATGGGACACAGGATGGTTAAAGAGGATCCTGTGATTATTTCTCCAGAGTGGCTTCAACCAAAAGGGCAGTGGCAGGAATGACTCTAAGGAAAGGGGGTTATCCCCATGCTAAACGGTCCAATTGTTGGTTATAATACCCTATTGGTTGATGATGTTCCCCTGTTTTTAGGTGAGTACTCCAAGGGCATTCCCTTCCCCCTCACATACAATGAGGAAAAGGGGAAGTTGATAATTAGGATGTCTGAGGACAAAGAGTTTTATTAGGTTTTTCTTTAAGGTCCCCAAATCTATGTCATCGTGATCTTTCCAAATAGAGTCATTTTTAAATAAAACATGTGGAAGTTGAGCCTTAAGAGAGAAGTTTGGAATTCAATTTCAACAGTAGACAGCCAGTCCAAGAAAACTTCATAAATGGCACTTAGTTTTAGGTTTTGGGAAGTTCAGGATGCCATGAAGCCTACCTGGATCCAAATGTAGTTCTTGTTCTGAGATCAGATACTCTAAGTATCAAACCTGAGTTTGAGCAAACTGCATTTTTTCTTTGGAATCTTTCTGCCCCTTTAAGGCCAGAAGTTTTAACAGGCGGATGCAGTCTTCCTGTGAAGAGGTTTGAGAAGGGGAGCAGAAAAGCAAATTATCTATGTACTATAACAAATAGAGCCTGCAGGAAGCTTTCTATCACTCAAATAGCTTTTGAGTTTTGTGAAAGGAAAAAACTGGGTGTAACCCTGGGGCATTACTGTCCAGGTGCATTTCCACTCTTCCCAAGTAAAAGCAAAAAGATATTGGCTATCCTTGCTAACAGGAATACTAAAAAAATATACTGCAATTAGAGTGAAAAGTTTGCTTTCAGTGGGAATGGGTGTCAGTAGGGTATGGGGGTTAGGAATAACAGGGTGCCAAGGTATAAAAATGTTATTTATTGTTCAGAGGTCCTGGACAAACCCCCATCCTCTGCCATTGGGTTCTCTCACAAGTAAAATAGGGGTATTATAGGGACTAGTGCAGGGGATAATGAGGCCCTGAGCCTTGCAATCTCATATTATGGGACTGATGCCTTAGAGGGCTTCTTTATATATAGGTTAATTTATTAATTAAAATTGATTAGTAACGCTTTATTAATTCTGAGGAGAAGTTCTGATGGATTTGAATCTTGATGGGAAATGCACTGTGGATTCTGCAATATAATTTGAAGAGTTTACCCATAAAGAGGATGGTAGCTGATCCAATAAGAACAAATGTCTCCAGACTCAGCTATAGTGATATCAGAAACAAGAGCAAATAAGAGCTATCAAAGAGTTATTTAATTTCCCTGGTTGACTATTTAGGTTACTACTATCAAATTCCAGAATTATTTCCTCCTTTTGGGAGGAAAATTCCAGTATGAATATTTTCTAAGAAATCTTGGCCCAATAAATGAATACGGGTGGAAGAACTAAGCAGAAGAATGTGTATCTCACAAGGGGCCTAGATAAAAGACAGACAGACAGATAGGAACCTGTTGAGGTTTATTAAAGACCCTCACCATTTGAACTGTTTTAGTACTCTGAGACAGGAGCTCCTTTAGAGCAGTGGGGTTAGTACTGGGAATGTTGCCCCAGGGTCAGTAAGGACAAACAGATTCATCCCCAATCTGGAGAGTGGTTTCTCCAAGCAGATTAAGAGGGAGGACTGGGAAGAGCCCCTGTAGTTCCTCCAAGCACCATTATTGGGAATTAGGAAAATATTGGAAAGGCTGGTTAGGGGGCTGATGGCACCTGGAATGCTTAAATTTGTAACAATTATTTTTTCCAATGTCCTGGCCCTTTGCAATAATGGCAGAAACTAGGTTTCTTGGTTCTGTAGAGGAGCCTTCATTTTCCAGAACTGAAAATTGAGAATTGTGGCCATCTTTCTTATAGGTGACTTATCTGGAATATGAGCAAGCTAGTTTGCCAAGCTGACTAAATCTGGAGTGGCCATAGTTCCCCATTCTGTCATGGTCCTTTTAACTAAAAGAGAAAGAGGCTCTTTCAGTCCACTAATAAACAGAATTAAATACCACCCAGGTGGATTCAACATCTAAACAAACACCAGAATTTTCTTTAAAGACAATTTGCACTTGACTGTAATAGATACAGTTTCACCAGGCTTTTGTGTACAAACATGAATTCTGTTCCAATTAACAGGCTTAGGAAAAGCTACTCCAATTGCTTGGTGGACATTTCCAGTGAGTGTTCAAGTATTTTGCCAAAAGTTAAGGTTTATTTCTCCAAATCCCTTTCAGGATGTTTCTGTTGAGCTAATTTTATCCAGTATTTGACCTGGCCCTCACCAGCAGGCATGTGGACAGATAAATATCCTAGAAGCCAGGTCGTACATTTGAATAACTATGCTAAATTCTTCAGCAAACCTAAAGGGGTCCTCAGTCACTTAAGGAAACTATGGCTCAAAATTCAGCCTTTCTGCAGGGAACCTAAGACATCTGAGGTTTATTTAGATCCTCACAAGACTTAACTTTATGGGGTAGATTTTAATACACTCAGGAGAGCAAGTTCTGGGAAGAGATTCAGAGGAAAAATGAAGTTCAACAAAAGGATTAGAAAGGGGAGGAAGCATATACAGGAGGAAAGGCCGGCACAAAGGATCAGAAGAAAATAGCCCTGGAGGAAGGGCCTGTGCACAGGGTGGAGGCCACGTGTCTGGAGACAAAATGGGGGGGCGGGGTGGGGGGAGAAGTCCTCAGAAGCCATTTTGATTCCTTTCAATAGTTTGTCTCAGTTAATTTAGAAATAGTATTTCACAAAGAAGCAAACTTAGAATCCTAAAAACACTTAGAAGCCTCAAGGTACCAATTAAAGAGGCATCCCATTCAGTTTGTTTTGTTTTTTAGCTGGGGTTTTCTAACTGAGGAAATCAAAAGTTCCCCATAAAGACCATTAATGTTCTAAATAACTTGTGATTAAGTTGGCCCATTTAATTAGAATTGCACATGAGGAGGGACTTCTGCTTTTAAACATAAAACCAGTGGGGGGTGCCAGAAGGAAGGACCCCCTCAAGGCATTTTGATGACTAAGATTCCATTTTTTTGGAGGTATTCTCTAGAGCAAAAAGGAAAACCTCCTGAACAGCACAGTTCCAATAGGAACATCCTGGTTCCAAAAAGGAGTCTCACCCAAAGCCAGCACTGTTCCAAAAGGCACAGTCTGGTTCCAAAGAGTCAGACCAAAAGCTGAACAAGTACTCTCAGAAAGGGCAAGGCCTTAAAATAGATTCCAAATAAAGCCTGTAGAGATCGACACAAACACAAAGAGAGCAGAGATCCAGTGCAGGAGCAAACTTACCCTCAAACTCCAGGGTCGGCAAGAAAGCAGTGAGCTCAATTGGCTCTTTGGGGTCTGGAACCTGTTTGCTCACCAGCCTTGGAGTTATTGGGGGGTCTTCTCGGGATCCCATATCTGCCCACCAAGTAATGTTAACCTTAAAAATTAAGCTGTCGGTTATTTCACTAGCAAAAATGGGTTGATTCGGGAGTTGCAGAGAATTCCAATTCAGGACATGCAAGCTACCAGAGAACAAAGGAGAAGAATGTTCTTTTATGGGGGCGGGCAAAGGGGGAGGGAGAGGAACTGTTGTTACAAACAAAAAGTCTGTTGGAGTAAACTGGGAGTTTGAAGTATGGTGGCTTTTCATTGGCCGACTGTGACAGTGTCTCATTGGCTGGGCTGTTGGGGCGGGTTATGAGCTTTCTCATTCCTGCTGGGACAGTAAAGCAGTAGAACTAGGAAGGTACATCTATTCCTGTTAAGGTCAGCAATGGGCGATGAGTGGTACAGGAGAGCTCCCCCTGCTGTCCTCCCCACTCCATTTTAGGGAGATTTCCCTTTATTAATTTTCACACTATTTGTCTCTTTGCCACCCCCATTCCAGTAATTGCTGAATTTCAGCAGCAAGGTGCATTTAAGTACTGCTTTTTCTTCCCTGTTGACAAATTCCCTGTTGCCAAATTCTGTCCTAATTCCAACTGGTCCCACTTGGGAAGCATTTCTGATCCTGGCTGCTCCACCAGGATGCATTAGTTCCCTAACCATACATCAACAAAATTTGACGGGATTGAGTTGTTTTGTCAATCACTACCTGAACAACACTCCAAATTTCTGTAATTCTCAGTTTCTTCTGTACTGGAGTTTTTCCATGACCTGACTGAATTATTATAGGTTTAAATTAATAAGATTAACCACTTTAAATGTCTAGCACCATAATGGACAGTAGGTTCTCAACAAACATCATCCTCCCTGTCCTCCCCTTCTTATCAGTTATAGAGCATTTCTTTTTAAAAGTGTTTAGAAAGGGGGCGCCTGGGTGGCTCAGTTGGTTAAGCATCTGACTCTTGATTTTGGCTCAGGTCACAATCTCAGGGCTGTGAGATCAAGCCCCACACCAGGCTCTACACTCAGTGTAGATTCTGCTTGAGATTCTCTCCCTCTCCCTCTGCCCCTTCCCCTGTTTGTGCATGCACAGGCTCTAAAATAAATAAAATAAAATCTTTAAAAAAAAAAAAAAGTATTTAGAAGATTTGCAAAATGGTGGTCTTTGTTAATAGGACTCCTGCATCCATCTATTTCATCCTAAAGAATATCTTTAGCAATTCATGACTGAATTCCTTGTATCCAACTAAAAGCAGTTTTGCAGCCAGAACAAACATGCCTAGTAAGTAAATTTTGAAGGGGATAGTACCTCTATGGTTATGCTCCCAATCTTTATTGCATTGTCGAGGCCTTGATGATCTTAGTTAAGGCACCTCTCTTTGGTCCTAACAAGTTGCCAGAGGAGTCTATAAATTCATTTTTAGTGAACTGTAATTGCTGATAGATATCATATATCTTATAGATTTTTCCCTTGGAACTTTTGTAGAATCCCTGAGAGTTAACTTCGAGCTAAATTATCTTTAGTCAACTAATTGATCTCAAAATATATGTAATTCAATGCCAAAAACCCACAAATAATCTGATTTTTTAAAATGGGCAGAGGACCTGAATAGACATTTTTCCAAAGACAACATACAGATGGCCAAAAGGCACATGAAAAGATGCTCAACATCACTTATCATCAGGGAAATGCAGATCAAAACTGTAATGATGCACATTTGTCAGCATGACTAAAATAAAAAACACAGAAAATACAAATGTTGGCGAGGATGTGGAGAAAAGGGAACCCTTGTGCACTGTTGGTGGAAATGTAAATTGGTGCAGCCAGTATGGAAAACAGTATGGGGGTTTTAAAAATAGAAATACCGTATGACCCAGTAATTTCACTGCTGGGTATTTGCCCAAAGAAAACTCAAATACTAATTTGAAAAGATACATGCACCGCTATGTTTATTGTAGCATTATTTACAATGGCCAAGATATATAAGCAACCCAAGTGTCCATCCATAGATGAATGGATAAAAATGTGGTATTTTTAAACCATGAAATATTACTTGGCTGTAGAAAGAATTTGTCATTTGTGATGACATGGATGTATCTAGAGGGTATCACGTTAAGTGAAATAAGTCAGAGAAAGACAAATACCATATGATTTCACTTACATGTGAAACCTAAAAAACAAAACAAATAAACAGATACTTAAATACAGAGAACAAACTGATGGTTGCCAGAGAGGAGGTGGGTAGGTACATGGGCAAAATAAGTGAAGGAGATAAAGAGACACAAATTTCCAGCTATACAATAAGTCAGAGAGATGAAAAGTGCAGCATAGGGAATCTGGTCAACATTGTAATAACACTGTATGGTAGCAGATGGTGGCTACGCTTCCTGTAGTGAACACCGAGTAATGTAGAGAATCACTGAATAAATATATTGCTTACCTGTAACTACTATAACACTGTATGTCAATTATTCTTCAACAATAAATATTTTAAAAATACTTCTATATTGCTAAAGAGCCCTAACTTGAAAGAGCCCAGCTCTTGCAATCCTTTACCATACCTTAACTGATGACTCCAGCATTTTCTATTTTAGAGATGAACACCTTCAAAAAGATATTTTCATAACAAAGCAAGTCCCCCCACCACAGCAGCTGCATATATAGAATGAAGTTATTCAAACAGAAGCAAAAGCCAATCAAGTAACTATACTCCTCAGGGTTTAAGAAACATTTTTCCTAGAGCATCCATAATTGTTTTTATTAAAAAAATGTTGGAATTTTAATAAATATCCAGTTTTTACTTTAACAGTAGGGTGACAAGTGTCTTCTCTAGGTCACAACAATATCAAACATTCTTTGTATCAGTATACACAAAAACATGCTACACATATACCTTTTGAGGACCTATTATATCATTTATCTCTAAGCCCTTGGCTTTTTCTATCTGCCACCCATGGGACCACTGGCTATTGACTACATCTCTCTCATCTCTAGATGGAGAAAGAGAAGGTAGGAACTAATGATTAAAATGATTTATTTGAGGGGTGCCTGAATGGCTTAGTTAGTGTCCAACTCTTGATCTCAGCTCAGGTTTTAATCTCAGGGCTGTGAGTTCAAGCCCTGTGTTGGGCTCCATGCTGAGCATGGAGCCTACCAAAAAAAAAAAAAAGAAAAGAAAAGAAAAAAGGACTTATTTGAGAAATTTGTTTTTATATTCCTATCTCAATTTTTAAGTAACTGAAGTTTGACTACTAGAAGACATCAGCATATTAATCAGCACAACTTCCCAACTTGATTAATCTCCCCAAATTAAAATTATTTATTCAACCAATATTTACTGAAAGGTTATAGTATGCCAGACATTTGTTTTTGGCAGCAAAGAAAGTTTATTGAATGATAGCAAAGTGACAGTACAAAGCTCCTGAGGAGGGAGGGGACCCAAGAAGTTTGCCCTAGCATGCCAGACATTGTGAAAAATCCCGACGATATGATCCTTGCCTTTAGAAAGCCTATGATATAAGGAGAAGGCAAATATTGAATATGTAATTAAATGTGAAGATTTCTAAGAAAAAGCAGTATTACCTTAACTCTGAAGGTCGTCGCTGCCTCAATAGGTGGCATCTGCAATCTTTATCTTGCCAATCCATTGTAAAAAAAGTCTGGTTAGCTGGTTCACCAAGTCTTTGGCTTTTTGTTAATACAGATACAAACTCATTAGTAGGTTAAATTGCTCTTATACAATCTTTTCTCCCCTCCCTCTTCTCACATCCTAAAAGAACCAATCTTACAACTTCAAAGTTCAAATCCCATCAAATGGGTCACAGTAGGATTTGAAAATAAAGTGTGATATGTACTAATAAGGTGGTATATATACCACCATACATACCAATGTATGTGTACATACCAATGATTAAGATTTAATAAAGGAACAGTGTTTAGCTGTGCCACACATTTCATGTTTTGTCTGAAGATGTTGCCTTATCTTTCACACAAGAGGGATCACCTAGATATTCACTGTACAGGTATGGACATTATGCCATTAATGATGTCACAAGGTGACAGGATGATCTGGTTATCCAGATAGCAAGGTTCATTTTCAAAAAAAAGTGAACAGTTGATATCATGATGGCTGTGATTCGTGACAAGAGATATATCCCAGTTGAACATTTTTAAAATCCTGGGTGCAAAAACTGTCAAAAATCAGTTTCAGACTTAAAATAAGATGTTAGAATGTTAGTATATTATACGGTATGCTATAGCCTATACGGCAAGTAAGAAGTTAGAGGAAGTATGGATAGTGAGAAAAGGGTAAAAGACTCATAAAAGTGGGAAGACATTTTAGAAGTAAAGCAGAAAACCATGATTGGATGATTTTCTTCTGATGTCACAATTACTCTACTCAACAGTATATGTAGACATGAGAAAAGGCCCACCAAGTGAAAGTGTAAAACGGACAGGGCCCCCACGCAGACCCTCCCATCAACACAGGACATGTGTAACCACGATGCTAACATTCCAGACAGAAGCTTGGCCCTGGTAAGTATATTATTTGGTCTTTAAGCAAAATTTCCTGCTCAGCATTTCCCACCCCTTATCATTAACATGTGCTTTCAGCTTGTTTTCCATGACAGCTTTTACCTAATAATGCTAAGATTGGGGGACTCCTCATGCTTTTTCTTGCAGCACTCTTATCATCCAGCCTCATTTATAGCCTCTATCCTCATGTACTTTCAGTATCATTCAATTAGGAATAAATCTCTCTAGATTTTTGATCTCCCTTCTAACCCTTTCTCTATTCCATCTTACCTGACCCCTGTTTTCACTTGATGATACCCCTCCCTAAAATCAGACAGCTTTCCACTTCATGGGGAAGTGGAAGTGAGTTCTGTGGTGACTCATGGGGTCAGAGAGAAAGGATGAATCTTTGCTCTTCACCATTATTGGCTTTTTTGAAGTTGCTACCTTCTGATTTTATCATTTGCTTCCTATTCTCATCCTTAAACCCAGTTTAATGCCAAGATGTTCTCCCACCTTTGGCAGTGGTTTTAATGGCTTCCTTGTAGATTAGATTCTGGGTGCACCTCTGGGCCTTCACTCTTTGTTTTCTTTCACACCTACATCCAATCCACCAGTAAATTCTACTGGCTCTGCAATCAAAATATAGCTTGACTCCAGCTGCTTCACCAGTGTTCTAATCTTAGCTGCAATCATCTCTCATCTAGACTCCTTTATCAGCCCAACTGGCCTCTGCCTCCACTGTTACTCCTGTATAGACCATCTCTGACTTAGCTGAGTTTTCTTCCTAAAGTAGCAATTGGATTTTGTTATTATCCTTCAAAGGTTTCTCATTAAACTTAAAAAGAAATTCAGACCTCTTAGAGTAGCAGCCAAACCCACTTGATCTAGCTTTTAAATCTCACCTCCCTTCAGGGTAAGACAACACTAAGGAAACATATCCAAGACAAATTCATAGAGACCAGGAAACTACCACATCAGCAGAGATCACCAGCATCACAAAGAACCAGACAATCCCAAAGGGAGACCTGTGGTACTATACCATCCTAGTGATAGTGTAGCGTGCCCATATGTCTACAGATGAAGGAGGCTTGGTAAACAGTAAATGGCCAAGAAAGTTCCTGGCCTTCTTCCACACTATTGTCCAAGGGTCCCTAACAAGGCAAAACAGCAAGAAAGGAGAACCCACTATTTTAGAATTGGAGACAGTTATTGGAAAAACTAAAATGTTTTTATTCCAGTTATTAAATGATAACTCCTCTTGACCACCCAAACTGACCAAGGACAATATAATTCATTACAATGACAATATAATCACTATTCTGCAAGCCTTAGTCATAATGAAGCTCAATCCTACAGTTTCCTAACTTCATTGCCAGTATTTGGGACTCAGTGCTTATCTCTGCTAAATCTCCAACTATCCCAAGAAAGGCTTCCAGACATTTGCCAGGCTTCTCACTGCTCTTAGCTTTCATGTAGAATGCCTCCTTTTTCTTAGACCCAGACAAACAAGGCTATTCATGAGTAAGTGAAAGAGGTTTTCAGATAACTAAGAAGTGAAGTTATTACAGACTTTGGTTCATAGAAAGAAGGTGGAAAAAAATCCAGGAGAGAAGAGACAAAAGGGTAAAAGAACCATGGTGTGGTCTAAGAGGATATGAAATAACTTGTTCAATGAATGCTCTCTGGCTTTCACAAAGACCAACATTTTAACAACTTATCTATCCTAACTTTTAAAACACAGGTCATTCTTTCACTACAACACTAAATTTTTAACCAACATAGACATTTTATTTACTTTTCCTTAAAGTCTCTTTTCATAAATAAGAATGCTATTTGAATATTTTATAAAAGTTACTTTATGTTGGAACAAAATATCTGAGGGTAGCTTACATCTTGCAGAATAGGGTAAAAGTCCCTAAAACTAAATACATAAAACTGGACTTAAGATGCCTAAAAAAATCGAAAGCCATTCCCAGGACTTTGACTTCCAAAAGATTTAAGGAGCACTAAACTGCAACAAACTTGGAACGATTGACAGACCGCAGGACCATTATCTTGGTCATTCTCGTTGTCATCTTTTGAGGAAAAAGGGTGTGGCGAGCAGGCTTACTATACTTACTTACTTACTACAACATCTTAGTATCAAAACATTGTGTTTTCTGTACTGCTTAGAGAAGACTGTCCTTGCAATTTATTGGCCTCAAGAGACGCATTATCCCTTCTCTTCCCCAAGCAAAATACATCCAAGGAGAGATACTCTATCCTAGTAGAAAATCAGCTTTAATGAATTTTATACCATTTCTTACTTAGTTTAGGTGAAACCAAATTTAAAACTAATCTGTAAATACAGAATTTGGAGTGAGATAATTCCTATTTACCTTCCACTTTAAAAATTGCTTTGGATACTTGCTCTGTAGGCATTGGGAAACAGCATCTCACCCAGATGAAAGGGTGTTGACTATACTTAAAACAACTCCAAAATTAAAAATGTAATTATCATATGATCCAGTAATTCCACTTCTGAGTAGTTGATGTAGATGAAAATACCAATTCAAAAAGATATCTGCACCCCCATATTTATTGCAGCATTATTTACAATAGCCAAGAAATAGAAACAACATACATGTCCATTGATGGATGAATTAATGGGTATTAAGGAGAGCATGTGTTGCACTGGGTGTTATATGCAACTAATGAAATCGTTGAACACTACGTCAAAAACTAATGATGTACTATATGCTGCCTAACTGAACCAAATAAAAAAAAGAAAGAAAGAAAATGTGGGAGAAGGAAGATGGCAGAGTATTATGATCCTGAGTCACCACCTCCCACGGACACACCTTGGCAGGGGACCCAGCACAGAAGCAGCAGTTTGAAAATCACCTGAGTTATACATGAAGAAAATTTATTGACTAATTTTAGGACACATGCCAGAGAGTCAGGAATCTGTGGGAGCTTTCTCTGGAAGCAGGAGTGCTGGCAGGTGCCATTTTTCTTGCCCTCCTTCAGCCTAGATAACCAATGGTTGCAGCATCAGTTCTGACACTCTCCATTTACCTTGTTTGCACCGCTTGCCTGCCCTGGCATTTCCCTATAGACCTGCCCCACCCAATTTGCTTACCTCAGCAGGCAGCCCCTCCAAAGAGCTCCTGCCCTGCCTCACCTAGGAGGCAGCTTCAGTCAGGACTGGTGTCCCTCCAAAGTGATTACTGCCCTGCAACACTGGGCAGGTGACCTCAGCTGGGACTGCCACCCCTTCAAAGGGATAGGAAAGCTAATCCCACACACTAGTGTGCCCAGCTGCAGCTGGGCCTCTCAGCTAGCTGTGCAGGAACAAACCTTGCTCCACCAGGGCATAGCAGCAGATGCAGCTGATTACTGCTGACAGATGGGATGAGCGCTGGCGCCACCCACCAGCACACCTGCTGTGGCTGCAGTAGGCCATGCAGGGGACAAGCTTTATCCACCAGTGCACCTAAAGAGCTGAGGCTGAATCATAATATGGGGCATACACAGGGGACACCCTTGGAACTTCTGTTTTGGTGACCGGGGGGAGTTGTGTTACAAGGCATCATAGGGACATCTTCTACATAAGGTCACTACTTCTAAAACCAAGAGATGTAGCTGACCTATAAAATACATAGAAATAAAAAAAACACAGAAAGTCAGACAAAATAAGGGGACAGAGAATATGTTCCAAATAAAAGAATAAGATAAAACCACAGAAAAAGGACTAATTTAAATGGAGATAAGCAATCTACCTGATAAAGATTTCAAAGTAATGGTCACAAAGATGCTCACCGGACTTGAGAGAAGAGAGGATGAACCTAGTGAGAACTTCAAAGATATAGAAAATAAAACAAATAACCAATCAGAACTGAAGAATAGCTGAAAATTTAAAATATGTTAGAGAAAATCAACAGCAGATTAAAGGATGCAGAAGAACGGAGTAGCAATCTGGAAGACTTGGTAGTAGAAAGCACCTAAGCTGAACAGCACAAAGAAAAAAAGAATTTAAAAATGAAGATAGACTAGGACATCTACAACAAAATCAATCATAACAACATTCATATTATAGGTGTTCCAGAGAAAGTGGGAGAAAAAAACTTATTTAAAGAAACAATAGCTAGATAAATAGCTAGGATCAATTCCTAGAAACAATCTTCTGACACTGAATCAGGAAGAAATAGAAAATTTGAACAGTCCAGTTACTAGTAACAAAATTGAATCAGTAATCAAAATAAAATAAAATAAAACCAACAAACAAAACTCCAGGGCCAGATGACTTCACAGGTGAATTCTACCAATATTTAAAGAATAGTACCTATTCTTCTTAAAATATTACAAAAAAATAGAAGAGAAAGGAAAATTTCCTAATTCCTATGTTCTGATACCAAAACAGGACAAATACACTACAAAAAAGAAAATTATAGACAAATATCTCTGATAAACATAGATGCAAAAATCCTTAACAAAATATTAGCAAACTGAATTCAACAATACATTAAACTGATAATTTACCACAATCAAGTGGGCCTTATTCCAGGGATGCAATGGTGTTTCATCATCCTCAAATCAGCCAGTGTGAGGCATCATGTTAATAAGAGGAAGGATAAAAACCATATGATCATCTCAATAGATGCAAAAAACACATTCGACAAAATACAACACCGATTTATGATAAAAACTCAACAAAGTGGGTTTAGAGGGAACATATCTCAACATAATAAAGGCCATATATGAAAAACCCACAGCTAACATTGTACTCAATGATGAAAAGCTGAAAACTTTTCCTCTTAGATCAGGAACAAGGCAAGAATGTTCACTCTCACCACTTTCATTCATCATAGCTCTGGAAGTCCTAGTCACAGCAGTAAGATAATAAAAAGAAATAAAACGTATCCAAATTGGTAAGGGAGAAGTAAAATTTTCACTATTTGCTGATGACATGATACTATATAGAAAACCCTGAAGTTCCACCAAAAAACTATTAGAACTGAAATGAATTCAGTAAAGTTACAGGATTCAAAATCAATAAACAGAAAATTTGTTATTTCTGTAGGTTGATAACAAAGTAGCAGAAAGAGAAATTAAGAAAACAATCCCATTTACAATTGCACCAACAATAAAATACCTAGAAATAAATTTAACCAAGAAGCTGAAAAATCTGTGCTCTGAAAACTAAGACATTGATGAAAGAAATAAAGACAATACAAACTTTGAAAGATACTATGCTTATGGATTGGAAGAATACTATAAAAAATGCCCATACTATCTAAAGCAATCTACAGATTCAATGTAATCCCCATCAAAATACCTAGAGCAAAGCATTTTTCACAGACTAGAATAATCCTAAAATTTATATGGAACCATAAAAGAACCTAAATAAGGAAAGTAATTTCCTGAAAGAACAAAACTGAAGGTATCACAATCCTAAATTTCAAAGCTGTAATAATCCAAACAGGCTGGTACTGGTGCAAATATAGACACATAGATCAATGGAACAGGATAGAGAGCCCAGAAATAAACCCACACTTATACAGACAATCACAAGAAAGGAGGCAAGAATATACAATGGGGAAAAGCTCATCTTGTTAGTAAACCATGCTGGGAAAAATGCAAAGCTACATGCCAAAGAATAAAACTAGACCACTTTCTTACACCGTATGCAAAAATAAACTTAAAATAGACTAAAGACCTAAATGTGAGACCTAAAGCCATAAAACTCCTAAAATGAAATGTAGACAGTAATCCCTTGGATATCACCCTTATAACAGTTTTCTGGATATGTCTCCTTAGGCAAGGGAAACAAAAGCAAAAATAAACTATTGGGACTACACCAAAATAAAAAGCATTTGTACAGCAAAGGAAACCATCAACAAAACAAAAAGGGAACCTACTGAATGGGAGAAGATATTCACAACTGATATATTCAACAAGGGGTTAACATCCAAAATATATAAAGAACTGATGCAACTCATCATAAAAAAAAAAAAAAAAAAAAAAATCTGCTTAAAAAATGGGCAGGAGAGCCTGGATGGCTCAGTTGGTTAAGCATCCAACTCTTGATTTTGGCTCAGGTCATGATCTCAGGGTCATGAAATTGAACCCTTGTTGGGCTCCTCACGGAGCATAAGATTCTCTCTTCCTCTCCCTCCACCCCTCCCCCACCTAAAAAAAAAAAGGGCAGAGTACCTGAATAGACATTTTTCCAAAGATGATATACAAATGGACAGCAGACACATGAAAGGATGCTTTACACCACTCATCCTCAGGGAAATGAAATCAAAACCACAATGAGATATTACCTCACTTGTCTGAATGGCTAATATCAAAAAGACAACAAATAGCAAGTATTAGTGAGGATGTGGAGTAAAGGGAAACCTCATGCACTGGTGGGTGGGAATGTAAATTGGTGCAACTACTATGGAAAAGAGTATGGAGTTTCCTCAAAAAGTTAAAAATAAAAATACCATGCAATCTAGTAATTCCACTACTGGATATTTGTCCAAAATATATGCATCTCTATGTTTATTGTAGCATTATTTACAATAGCCAAGATATGGAGGCAACACATGTGTCCACTGATAGATGAGTGGATAAAGAAGATGTGGTATATATGTACAATGAAATATCACTCAGCCATAAAAATGAATGAGATCTTGTCATTCATGACAACATGAATGTACTTAGTAGGTAATATGCTAAGTGAAATAAGTCAGAAAAACAAATACCATATGATTTCATTTATATGTAAAATCTAAAAAAATAAAACAACAAAAAACAAGACAAAAAAACCCAAATAGACTCATAACTACAGAGAACAAACTGGTGGTTGTTGGAAGGGAAGTGGTTGGGGGAATAGGTGAAATAGGTAAAGGAGATTAAGAGGTACAAACTTCCAGTTAGAAGATAAGTCACAGGGATGAAAAGTACAGCATAAGGAATACAGTTAATATTATAATAATGTCATATGGTAACAGATGGTGACGACACTTACCATGATGAGCAATGAGTAATGTATAAACTTGTCAAACCACTATGTTGCACACCTGAAACTAATATAACATTGTATGCCAACTATGCTTCAATAATAAATTTCAAAATATGTATATACAAAGTGGGTAATTAATCTTAAATATGTAAGTACTTACATTAAAATGTGAACATAATATTTCAACTAAAAAAATATTGTCAGAAATAAGAAAGAATATCTGAAAACTCCCCTAATCTCAGGAAGGAAACAGACACTCACCAAGTCCAGGAAGCAGAGAAGTCCCTAAATAAGATGAACAAAAGAAGCTCTACACCAAGAAGCATAATAATTAAAATGGAAAAATTGGGGCACCTGGGGGGCTTAGTGGGTTAAGCCTCTACCTTTGCCTCAGGTCATGATCTTTGGGTCCTGGGATCGAGCCCCCCCCGTTGGGCTCTCTGCTCAGTGGGGAGACTGCTTCTCCCTCTCTCTGTGTTCCTCCCCTCATCCTCCCCCTCTCTAATAAATATTAAAAAAAATTTAGAATAAAATGGAAAAATTAAAAATAAAGAGAAAATCCTAAAAACAGCAAAAGAAAAGCAAATCGTTATGTACAAGGAAAACCACATAAAGCCTTCAGCTGATTTTTCAGCAGAAACTTGGCATGATATATTCAATGTGCAGAAAGAAAAAAAATCCTTCAACCAAGAATACCCTGCCCAACAAGTTTATCATTCAGAATTAAAGGAAAGATAAAGAGTTTCTCAGATAAACAAAAGTTAAAGGAATTCATCACCACTAAGTGGGCCTTTCAAGAAATGTTAAATTACAAAAGAAAAGGCTATAAGTGGAAGAAAATTATGCAAAGAAAAATATTTCACTGGTAAAAGCAAACACACAGAAATAGCAGATCAATTGTTTATAAAGCTAGTATGACTGTTAAAACACAAAAGTAGCATTACTAGTTATATCTAAAAAAATTAGGTAAGGGATACATGAAATAAATTATGTAAAATATGATATCCTATATGTAAAAGGTAGAGGGGGGCATAAACACATAGTTCCTTTAGAATGTGTGCAAACTTAAGCAACCATTAACTTAATATAGACTGATATATACATAGGATGTTATATATGAATCTCATGGTAACCACAAACCAAAAATTTATAATAGATACAGAAACACACCCACACATCCACAAAGAGAAAGCATTAAAGAAAGTCATCAAACTACAAGGAAAGATAAGGAACAGAGAACTACAAAAACAGCCAGAAAATAACAAAATGGCAATAAGTACATAGCTATCAATAATTATTTTAAATGTAAATGGACTAAGTGCTCCAGTCAAAAGACCGAAGGTGACTGAGTGGATTAAAATGAAAAGACCCATCTATATGTTGCCTACAAGAATTGATTCAGACCTAAAGACATATACAGACTGCGAGTGAAGAGATGGAAAAAGATATTTCATGCAAACAGAAGCAGAAAAATGCCAGGGTAGCAATACTTACAAAATAAATTTTAAAACAAAGGCGGGGGTGGGAGGATGGGTTAGCCTGGTGATGGGTATTAAAGAGGGCATGTATTTAATGGAGCACTGGGTGTTATACACAAACAATGAATCATGGAACACTACATCAAAAACTAATGATGTAATGTATGGTGATTAACATAACAATAAAAAATTTAAAAAATAAATAAATAAAGGTTGTAACAAGAGACAAAGAGGAGCACTACATAAGGGGATCAATCTAACAAGAGGATATAACAATTGTAAATATCTATGCACCTCTATTGGAGCACCTCAACAGATAAACAAATATTAACGGACATAAAGGGAGAAATTGACAGTAATACAATAATAGTAGGGGACTTTAACACCCCCACTTACATCAATGTAGAGATCATCCAGATAGAAAATCAGTAAGGAAACAGTATCTTTGAATGACACATTAGACTTAACAGATACATACAAAACGTTCCATCCCAAAACAGCAGAGCACACATTCTTTTCAAGTTTCTTTTCAATGTTCCCATAGAACATTCTCTAGGATAGGTCACAAGATAGATTTATCGATACTTGTTTTGTGGCCTAAGAAGACTGAAATCATATTAATCATCTATTCCAACCACAATAGTATGAAACAAGGAATCAATTACAAGAAAAGAACTGGAAGAAACACAAACATGTCAAGGCTAAACAACATGCTACTAAACAACTAATGGGTCAATGAAGAAATTAAAGAGGAAATCAAAAAACCTGGAGACAAATGAAAATGGAAACACTACAGTTTAAAATCTTTGGGACACAGCAAAAATAGCATTAAGAAGGCAGTTTATAGCTCTACAGTCCTACCTCAAGAAACAAAAATCTCAAACAATCTAACCTTACACCTAAAGGAACTAGGAAAAGAACAAAGTCCAAAGTTGTTAGAAAGAAGTAATACTATCAGAGCAGAAATAAATGAAATAGAGACTTAAAAAAAATAGAAAAGATCAATGAACCTAAGGGCTGGTTCTTGTAAAAATAAACAAAATTGATAAATCTTTAGCCAGAATCATCAAGAAAAATTGAGAGGACTCAAAATCAGAAATGAAAGAGAAGTTACAACCAACATGACAGAAATACAAAGGATAATGGGAGAATACTATGAAAAATTGCATGCCAACAAATTAGACAACCTAGCAGAAATGGCTACATTTCTAGAAACATACTATCTCCAAGACTGAATCAGAAGAAATAGAAGATTTAAAGACTGATTACTAACAGTAAAACTGAGTTGGTTAAAAAAACCTGAATTGGTTAAAAACAAAACAAACAAAAAGAAAAACAAACAAACAAAAAACTCCCAACAAACAAAAAGGCCAGGCCCAATGGCTTCACGGGTACATTCTACCAAACATTTTAAAAAAGAATTATTACCTATCCTTTTCAAACTATTCAAAAACTAGAAGAGAAAGGAATGCTTCCAAATTGATTCTATGAGGCCACTATTACCCTAATACCAAAATCATACAAAGACTTTACAAAAAAACTAACCAAAGAAACAAAACTATAGGCCAATATTCCTGTGAATATAGAGGCAAAAATCTTCAACAAGATACTAGCAAACCAAATTCAACAATACACGAAAAAGATCATTCATCATAATTAGGTGAGATTTATTCCAGGGGTGTAAGGATTGCTCAGTACCTGCAAATCAATCAACATGATACACCACATTAACAAAATGAAGGATAAAAATTGTATGATCAATCTCAATAAATGCAGAAAGATAATTGGACAAAATTTGAAATCCTTTCATGATCAAAACTCTCAACAAAGTAACTACAGTGGGAATATATCTCAACATAATAAAGGCCATATATGACAAGCCTACAGCTAACATCATACTCAATGGTGAAAAGCTGGTAACTTTTCCTGTAATTTCAGGAATAAGACAAGGATGCCCACTCTTTTTTTTTTTTTTTTTAATAAAGATTTTATTTTTATTTATTTGACAGAGAGTGCACACAAGTAGGGGGAACAGCAGAGGGAGAGGGAGAAGCAGGCTCCCTCTCGGGGAGGGGCTTGATGAGGGGCTCAATCCCAGGACCCTGGGATCATGACCTGAGCTGAAGGCAGTTGCTTAACTGACTGAGCCACCCAGGCGCCCAAGGATGCCTGCCCACTCTTGTAGCTTTTATTCAACAGAATTGGAAATCATAGCCAGAACAGTTATGCAAGCAAAAGAACTAAAAGACCTATCAGAAAACAAGAACTAGAACTGAAGCAGATAATTTGCAACCTACATCATTACTGGCCTATATCTTTGGTACTAATCATGTTCCATTTTGCAAGCAATATGCACTGACTAACTAACTTGAGCAGAAGAGTAATCGTAGCTCACAATCTCTGAAAGATAAGAAAATCAAAAAAATTTTAAAATGGGCAGAAATCAAGGCAGCCAGGCACCTTTAACTATGGCAAAAATTATGTCACAGGAACAATATGGCAAAGATAGTAGGGCTGTAGCAGCAGGACACCAGATCACACTAACCATGCTGCTGTGTAGCACTTCATGTAGGAGACCATCCTTACTCACACCATGGAAACACCTAGATCATGTATCTGTGCCCTAGTTTTCAGGGTCAGGGAACAGAAATGTCTAGACTTTATAGCTTCTCTAGTGGAAAAGAATTCTGGAACCATGAATTATCACAGAGTGGAACAGTCCACAAACATAGATAAGGGTTTCAAATATTAGACAACCAAAAACATGCCAGCAAATAATCACATACTCCATTCTTTGCCTGCCCAACATCCATATACGTCATTCTTCCTATAGCTATATTTCCAAAAAAAAATTCCCTATAGTCTTATGATTTTCACACTTAACAAGAGTCCACTCATTCCTTCTCTAGACAGAAAAAATATGTTAGAGTACTATCTAAGGAAATGGTTCCCAAAGTGAGGTCACCAGACTAGCAACATTGTTGTCACTTGGTAACTTACGAGAAGAGCAAATCCTCAGGCCAAACCTAGAATTCTTGAATCAGAAACTAAGCAATCTGTGTTAAACAAATCCCTTGAGTGTATTCTGGCCATGCTAAAGTTTGAGAATCACTGGTCTAGAGAGATTGACCTTGACAGCAAAGAGAAAAAGAGGTACTTTTACAGATTTACAGAATGGGAGGAGTCAACTCCAAGTCTCCCAGTTACTGCAACCAGCTGCAAGTCTAGTATTTCTGGTTGATGTTCATTCTTTGTCTATTTCCATCATGGGTCCATCTCAATGTTCTCATCCTGTGACCAAAACTGGAAAGATAACCACCAACATTATACCCTGCTTACATTTTATATGCAATGGGGAGTGAGAAAATATTAGATATAAAATATATACCTAATGCAATAAAGTAGGAGACAGAGGGATTAGAGTTCTTGTGTCCCCAATGGATCATTTTTCATGTTCAAATCTCTTTAAAAGGTATTTGATGGTTTAAGAAAAAATACCAGTGTAATATAGGATTTATAATATATATAAAAGTAAAACATATAAAAATAGTAAAAAAAAAAAAAAAAAGTCTGGTCTGTATGTGTCCTTTAAGAAATGTACTTTAAGTATAAGGACAAATTGGTTAAGAGTGAAAGGATGCAAAAAGATATAACTTGATAATACTAAGCAAAAAAAAAAAAAAAGCAAGATCGGCTTTTACTATATCAGAGAAAGTATGCTTAAGAACAAAGAATATTGGGGCACCTGGGTGGCTCAGTTGTTAAGCGTCTGCCTTCGGTTCAGGTCATGATCCCGGGGTCCTGGCATCGAGCCCCGCATCAGGCTCCCTGCTCAGCAGGAAGCCTGCTTCTCCCTCTCCCACTCCTCCTGCTTGTGTTCCCTCTCTCGCTGTGTCTCTGTCAAAAAAAAAAAAGAACAAAGAATACTAGGGATAGGTAGATAATTTTTTTTAAAAGATTTTATTTATTTGACAGAGAGAGACACAGCGAGAGAGGGAACAGATGCAGGGGGAGTGGGAGAGGGAGAAGCAGGTTCCCCACAAAGCAGGGAGCCTAACGCGGGGCTCAATCCCAGGACCCTGGGATCATGACCTGAGCCGAAGGCAGATGCTTAATGACTGAGCCACCCAGGTGCCCCCATAATTTTTTTTTTTTTTTAGTATATATTATATTTTGGCATTTGGTAAAAAATTTGAAACTTGTTATTTTCTTTTTGTTGCCTTTTCTGCCATTTCAATAAAAAAATTTTCCCAATTATTTTACTGTAGTAAATAGGTTATTTTAGAAGGATGAAATGGTCAATTCACCAAGGGGATTTAATGACCCTAAATATTTAGGCACCTACTAACAGACCTTCAAAATTCATAAGGCAAATACGGATAGAACTGCAAGAAGAAATAAGAAATCCACAATTATAGTAGGAGATTTTGATACTCCTCTGTCAATATTTGACAGAACAAATAGATGTGAAATCAACAGATATAGAAGATGGTGACTATACTGAACTGTGGTGAGCATTGTGTAATGTATAAAATTGTCAAATTTCTATGTTGTGCACCTGAAACTAATAACATTATATATTAACTATACTTCAAAAAGTATATAGAAGATGAACACTATCAATGAACTTGAGCTCATTAACATTTATGAAACACAGCACCCAATAACAGCAGACTATGCATTCTTTTCAATTGTGCACAGACATTTAACAGGTAGTTCATATTCTAGGCCATAAAATGAATCTAAATAACTTTGAAGTGATGAAAACCCACACAGTATGTTTTCTGAGCATAATGGAATTAAATTAGAAATCAATAACAAAGATTTGGATAAATCTCCAATTATTTGGAAACTAAGTAACATTTGTAAACAACTTATAATTCAAAAAAGAAATATAAAGAAAAATTGGAAAGTGCTTTAAACGCAATTAAAATAAAAATGCAGCATACCAAAATCTGTGGGATTTAGCAGCACTTAAGAAATAAATGTCTAGCACTAATAGCCTCTGAAATTAGGAAAAAAGTTCTCAAATCAGTGACTTCAGATTTAAGAAAAAAAAAAAAAAGAAATTAAACCCAAAGTAAGGAGAAGCATGGAAATAATATGAGCAGATACCAATGATATAAAGAAAAACAACTGAGAAAAATCAACAAAACCAAAACGTGCTGATCTTGGAGAAGATCAATAAACTTGGTAAATTTGATAACATCACTGTTGATTGTACAGATATTAAATGAATAGTAAGAAAATATTTTGAACAACTTTCTGCCAATAAATTAGGCAATTTAGGTGACACAGAAAAAATCATAGAAAGGAACGTTAGCTAAAGACCACCAAGAACACACTTGTAATTGAACAAGATGTGTTTATAACTCCTTTCAATGAGGGAAAACATATACCAAGGGGAACCATGAAGGGAACTGAGGAATAGAGTATTAGACAGAACCTACTATAGGATTTGAGCTTTGGCTGATGGATTTGAAGGAGAATCTAAGGAAAAAGATGTTTGCTCTAATTGGATGCTGTCAGCAAGCAGAGACATGGGGTTCAACCATTTTATTCTTAGGTATCACTCAAACTGAAAACAATATTTGCATTAAAAAGTCAATGGTTACACTATGTTGCATCTATTCATTCAAATAACATTCAGCAATAAAATCATGCACATAACAGATGAATCTCAAAATAAATGTTAAGTGAAAGCAACTAGGTAAAACAACTACATAGTATACGATGCATGTATACACAATTCTAGAAAATGCAAGCTCGTCTCTATGACAAAAGGCAGATCAGTGGTTGTCTAGAAAGGGGCAACCTGGAGGGTCAGGGTAGGGAGATTAAAAAGTGGGAGGTGGAAACTTTTGGGTATGGTTGTTCATTATCTTGATTGTGGTGGTGGTTTTAGACATGTATACATAGGTCAAAACTTATCAAACTGTGCAGTTTATCATATGTCAATTATATTTCAATAAGGTGGTCCAAAAAAAGAGATAGTCATTGTTTTCCTAAGTTTCAGACACAGTCACTTGCATCAGAGACACTCAACCAATATCCTTTTTTTTTAAATTTTATTATGTTATGTTAATCACCATACATTATATCATTAGTTTTTGATGTAGTGTTCCATGATTCATTGTTTGTGTATAACACCCAGTGCTCCATGCAGAACGTGCCCTCTTTAATACCCATCACGAGGCTAACCCATCTCCCCACCCTTCTCCCCTCTGGAACCCTCAGTTTGTTTCTCAGAGTCCATAGTCTCTCATGGTTCGTCTCCCCCTCTGATCCGCCCCCCTTCATTTTTCCCTTCCTGCTGTCTTTTTTTTTTTTTTTTTAACATATAATGTATTATTTGTTTCAGAGGTACAGGTCTGTGATTCAACAGTCTTACACAATTCACAGCGCTCACCATAGCACATACCCTCCCCAATGTCTATCACCCAGCCACTCCATCCCTCCCACCCCCCACCACTCCAGCAACCCTCAGTTTGTTTCCTGAGATTAAGAATTCCTCATATCAGTGAGGTCATGTGATACATGTCTTTCTCTGATTGACTTATTTTGCTCAGTATAACACCCTCCAGTTCCATCCACATTGTTGCAAATGGCAAGATTTCATTCCTTTTGATGGCTGCATAATATTCCATTGTATCTATCCACATCTTCTTTATCCATTCATCTGTCGATGGACATCTGGGCTCTTTCCACAGTTTGGCTATTGTGGACGTTGCTGCTATAAACATCGGGGTGCACGTACCCCTTCGGATCACTACATTTGTATCTTTGAGGTAAATACCCAGTAGTGCAATTGCTGGGTCATATGGTAGCTCTATTTTCAACTTTTTGAAGAACCTCCATACTGTTTTCCAGAGTGGCTGCACCAGCTTGCATTCCCACCAACACTGTAGGAGGGTTCCCCTTTCTCCGCATCCTCGCCAACATCTGCAGTTTCCTGACTTGTTAATTTTAGCCATTCTGACTGGTGTGAGGTGTTATCTCATTGAGGTTTTGGTTTGGATTTCCCTGATGCCCAGCGATGTTGAGCACTTTTTCATGTGTCTGTTGGCCATTTGGATGTCTTCTTTGGAAAAATGTCTGTTCACGTCTTCTGCCCATTTCTTGATTGGATCATTTGTTCTTTGGGTGTTGAGTTTGATAAGCTCTTTATAGATTTTGGATACTAGCCCTTTATCTGATATGTCATTTGCAAATATCTTCTCCCATTCTGTCGCTTGTTTTTTGGTTTTGTTGACTGTTTCTTTTGCTGTGCAAAAGCTTTATAGCCTCTTTCTTCCTCTATAGACATTAGAAGTTCTATCTCAGTTAGCATACACACAGTTTTTAATGGAATGCATTTGAGGGGTGCCTAGGTGGCTCAGTTATTGGGTGTCTGCCTTCGGCTCAGGTCGTGATCCCGGGGTCCTGGCATCGAGCCCTGCATCTGGCTCCCTGCTCTGCAGGAAGCCTGCTTCTCCCTCTCCCACTTCCCCTGCTTGTGTGTTCCCTCTCTTGCTGTGTCTTTCTCTGTCAAATGAATAAAATCTTTAAAAAAAATGTTAATGGAATGCATTTGAAAGTAACCTAAAAGATTAATTGAAAGCCAAGACTTATACACGAGTCTCTATTTACCCATATGTATCCTTGGTAAAACAGCATTTTCTCTGTTTCATATGTTGGCGATATTGACTCCCTACTATGTTAACATTTATTACATTTATATATAATATTATAATAAATTACAGGCTTGAGTTTACAGAATCCAAGTGGGAAAGTTCAGAAAACATTTTTGTTCTTAGACCAACAGTGACTTTTTTTTTCTGCTTCTCTACCCAGAAATCTTGATTCCTACTCAGTACAAGATGTTCAGAAAATTCTCATCTGTCCTATACACAAGAACCACTTCCTCAATTATATGCTCTCTGAGCATGGGGTTTATGGGCCCCATCCATACTGGCTGAGAAGTTTTCTCTTTACTCAAAAGGTAGACTTTATTTTTACAGAAAAGAATTTTTAGCAATCAGAAAATACATCATGTACATCATGTTGAAGAATCAGTGAGCACAAAACTGAGTTTTTAAAAAGATTTCAAAACAGGTTTACATAACCTTTTATCCTTTGCTACTACTCCCTAGTTTTATTGAGATATAATTGACATACATCACCATATAAGGTATACAGCATGATGGTTTGACTTACATGTTTCACGAAATGATTACTGCAATAAGTTTACCTAGCAACCATCACCTCACATAGATACAATAAAAAGCAAAAAAAAAAGAGGATAAAGGTTTTTCTTTGGAATGAGAACTCTCAGGACCTACTCTCTTAACTTCACTATATATCATACAGCAGTGTTAACTGTAGTCATCCCGTTGTACAACATACTCCTAGTGTTTATCTTACAACCCCAAGTTTATACATTTTGATCACCTTCCTTCAATTCCTCCTCCATCCACCTCCTGCCTCTGGTAATCACAAATCTCTTTTTCCCAGGAGTTTTTAGATTCCGCGTGTAAGTGAGATCACACAGTATTTGCTTTTCTCTGACTTATTTTATTCAACATAATGCCCTCAAGGTCCATCCATGTCGTGGCAGGACTTCCTCATTTTTTAACATTACATTGTATACCACAGCTTCTGTATCCATTCACTTGTTGATGGACACTTAGATCATTTCCATGTCTTAGTTATTACAAATAATGCTGCTATGAACATGGGGATGCAGATACCTTTTTGAGTGATTTTGTTTTCTTTGGATATATTCCTAGAAGTGGAATTGTTGGGTCAAAAGATAGTTCTATTTTTAATTTTCTGAGCATCTTCCATTCTGTTTTCCACTGCACCAGTTCACAAATCCATCAACAATGCAAAAGAGTTCCTTTTCCTCTACATATGCACCTGCATTTGTTAGCTCTTGTCTTTTTGATGATGGCTACTCTAACAGGTGTAAGATAATAGCTCATTGTGGTTTTGGTTTGCATTTCCCTTAGGACTAGTGACATTGAGCATCTTTTCATGTACCTGCCCCCCTTCTGTATATGTATTCTCTTTGGGGAAATGTCCATTGAGGTCTTTTGCCCATTTTAATTAGATTTTTTACTGTTGAGTTGTAGGAATTCTTTATATATCTTGGATATTAACCCCTTATCAAATAAATGGTTTGCAAATATTTTCCTCATTCCATAGGTTGTCTTCTCATTTTGTTAATGGTTTTGCTGTGCAGAAGCTTTTTAGTTTGAGATAGTCCCATGGGTTTAATTGTTGCTTGTGCTTTAGATGTTATCCAAAAAAATCCATGTCAAGGAGCTCTTTGCCTAGGTCTCCTTCCATAAGTTTTATCATTTCAGGTCTTACATTTAAGTCGTTAATCCATTTCCAGCTAGTTTTTGTGAGTGGTGAAAGATACAGGTCCAGTTTCATTATTTTACATGTGAATATACAATTTCCCTAGCACCATTTAAGAGATGGTCTCATGTCCACTGAGTATTCTTAGCTCTCTTGTCATATTAGTTAACTGTATATCCTTGGGTTTATTTCTGTACTCTTGATTCTGTTCCATTGATTTATTTTTATGCCAGTACCATATACTGTTTTGAGGATGATAATTATGTAATCTAGCTTGAAGTCTGGAAGGATAATGCCTACTGCTTTGTTCTTTTTCAGGATTACTTCAGCTTTCAGGATTTTTTGTGGTTTCATTTAAGTTTTAGGATTTTTTTCTACTTTTGTAACAAATGCCATTGAAATCTTCATAAGGATTGCATTAAATCTATTAGATGGCTTTTGATAGTATTGACATTTTATCAATATCAATATTTCCAATCCCTGAACACATGATACCTTTTCATTTATTGGTTAGATTTAATTCTTAATGGTTTACAGAAACTGACCTCATGCCATATGCATCAGGTTGTATACAAATGTCTATCAATGTCCTTTCGTGTTAGGTATTTTCAGGATCAGTTTTGCATTTCTCTGTCCCAACTTTGACATTCATTTGAGATTTCCAGGAAGACAGGGACCATGCCAGTCCTTGTAATTTTTAATTTTCAGAGGTCTGCTTCTCCCTGTATATTGTATTTCTTAGGTTTAATACATAATGTCTTCATATTAGAATCACCAGGGAGCTTTGAACATGCTGATGATTAAAGCCCAATCCCAGAGATTTTAACTTAATTGATCTGATCCAGGTATTGGTAAAATTAAGAGCTCCCCAGGTGACTATGCAGGTAAGTTATAGACTCGTGGTTCACAGCCCTGTTACTCAAAGTTTGGTCAAAGATCAGCAGCCTCAGTTTCACATGGGAGCCTTCCCAGTCTTCATTTGACTCGTTGTCAAATTTACTCATTTTGACAAGATACTCATGTCAACTGGAAAAAAGAAAGCCAACCTCAAAATAGGTTAGTAAATGCCTTTTTGTCTTACTCAGGATGATAGCCTGAGAGACAGTATTTCAGATTGCTCTGAAGAACTGCTCCAAAACTTGTTAGTTTACAGGGAATTTTATGCAAAGAGGGGAAGGGATATACATGCTTGCAAGCAGTTCTCCATATACCTGTGCATTAGAAGGTATAATTTGCCTGGTTGTAAATCAGGTTTACTGATTTCCATAGAGACCCATGAAAGACCCTTAGGTAATCTTAATACATTATGTTCCTATCATATCTGATTTTTCAAAGTTACTGTCTGCATGACTCTGCCTAACCGGTTTTCCAGTTCTTGTGTTTGCTATCTCCTTAAGGTCACCTGAGATAGTCACCTACTGCAAGTTTAGCGCACACCCAACTGACTTAAGTGCACTTTAATTTGGAGAAGCTTTGGTCTAGAAAACATACAACCTCCAACGGGACTCACGTTCTTAAAATAAGTTGTTATCTTGAGTACAAGTCCTTCAAAATGTGTTTTTCAAGAGACTTAAATTTTTACAACTTTTAGAATCAACTTTCATTTTTCACAGAAAAAAAAAAACCCTCACCCTTCTTGGTTTGAAGTTTAAATTTTAATCAGATTATCTGACACCATTTAACAGATTAAACTATTAAAATAAATTACAACAAATGAAGTTCCTTGAGGCAAATACCTACAAACTAATTTTAAGAAAGGAAAAAAAGCCCTCTCTAAAGTTGCATCGTGTTTGAGAAATGAGAAAGCAGAAAATGGCTCTTGCAAGGACCCCACATCCTCATTACTTTTTATAATAGCCTGTAATGGAAGAAAATTTCCACAAGGTGGCAGTAGAACACCAATTCCAGTCTCTGAAATTAAAGCGCTAAGCCTTTGCTTACTTAAGGATAAAATGGGCTTTTCCGAACTCATTCTACTGTATGGAAAAAACCTATTAATTCAAATTGCATTCATTACTTACAGTCTAATATAATTTCAGTTGCTTGATTAGTTTTCATTTTCATGTTTTTAAGGGAGGTAGTACTATGCATATTGACCAATTTGACCTATGAAGGTGGTCTTTTTCTATTTTCAGAAGTAGGTCTTCTAAAAAAAATATTAAACTTCTATAACTGATGAATATTAAATTTTTATTTTATTAAAAAGTAATGGATCTGCACAAATATGCCCAACTGATTTTTTCAAAGGGTGCATAAGCAATTCAAAGGTAGGATAGAACCGTGCTGAAGCTATTGGATCTCCACGGGCACAGAAATGAACTTTGACCTAAATTTACACCTTATACAGAAATAAACGCACATCATAAAAGTAAAACGGACATAAAAGTAAAACTATAAAACTTTTAGAAAGAAACACGAGAAGAAACCTTGGGACTTGGGGTTAAGTAAAGAATTTTTAGGCTTGACAACAAAAGCACAATCCACAAAAAGAAAATTTATAAAACTGGACTTCCTTAAAATTAGAACTTCTCCCTGGGAAAGATTCTGTGCCCGAAAAGACAAATCGCATCCTGCAAGAAATCATTTGCATACCACATATCTGAAAAAAGGACTTATATCTACAAGAATCCTCAGAAGTTTTTAAAAACCTATCCAATTAGAAAATAGGAAGAAGACATGAATAGACATTTTGCTGAAAATGATATACAGATGGTAAATAAGGAAAATATATTCAATATATTTAGCCCTTAGGTAAATGCACATTGAAACCACAATGAAAAAAGTCACTGTTCTTTCAGAATGGCTAAAATAAAATGTCAACACCAAATACTGGCAAGAATGCAAAGGAACAAAATCACACATACATTGCTGATGGGAATGTACAATGATAGAGTAACTCTGGAAAAGAGCATGGCAGTTTCTTACCAAACTATGTGCTAACCATAGGACCCATCAACTGAGCTCTTGGGCCATTATCTCAGAGATATGAAATAGACTTCTGTTCACACAGTAACATACACATGAATGTGTATAGGTTGTATTCCTATTAGAACTAAACTGAAAACAACCAAATGTCAGTCAATGGTTGAATGGTCAATCAAACTATGGTACATCTATACCATGAAATACTACTCAGCAGGGGCGCCTGGGTGGCTCAGTCATTAAGCGTCTGCCTTCGGCTCAGGTCATGATCCCAGGGTCCTGGGATTGAGCCCCGCATCGGGCTCCCTGCTCAGCGGGAAGCCTGCTTCTACCTCTCTCACTCCCCCCTGCTTGTGTTCCCTCTCTCGCTGTGTCTCTCTCTGTCAAATAAATAAATAAAATCTTAAAAAAAAAAAAAAAAGAAATACTACTCAGCAATAAACAAGCTATAGACATAAACTATGAATACATGCAAAAACCTGAAGTGATCTCAAGGGAATTTGGTTGATTTTTAAAAGTCAATCTCAGAAGGTTTTGAAACCCATGATCCCATCTATTAAGTTCTTGAAATCGCAAAATTGTAGAGATGGAGAACACATAGTCGTTGGTAGGGGTTAAGGACAGGAAGAATGAGGGAGTTGGCTGGGGCTATAAAGGATAGGGCAAGATCCTTGTGTAGCATGTTCTGTATCTTGATTGTGTTGGTGGTTACATGAATCTATATGTATAATGAGAGAAAACTCACAAATGAGTAAATATAAAATTCGTGAAATCTTAATAAGTCCTGTGAACTGCATCAATTTCAATTCCCACATTGTGGTAATGTACCATAGTCATGCAAGATGCTACCGCTGGGGGGCAAATGGGCAAAGGTCATAAGGAACCTCTGTGTATCAATAGTTTACAACTGTCTGTGAATCTACAGCTCAAAATCGAAGTTAAAAGTAAAATAAAAACATTAATGCCTGCTTCTAGCATACAAAATATTCACAGAACATAAAATTACATAAAGTTATTAAACCCTTCACTCAATCTAGTTATTTCTTAATGTTTGTACCCATTTGCTTGAGGATATATGCATGTATAGTTGTGTGTGTGTGTGTGTGTGTGTGTTTACAATAATGTGGTTACATGAGTAAATTTGAAAGAATTTAGCATATAGTTACCTCTATGTAAGTTTGGAGCCCCTCATTTGTAACAGCTGCATAGTATTTCAATTTATGGTTATTAGCTGATGGCCTGGTTTGTTTTTTTAGTAATTTATGTTCTCATGTTCTATTAAAAAATATTGTAATGCATGAAAATACCAACACAAGGAAGCTCTTCTATATCTCTGTCAAATAACGTTGAATTAAAATTACAGCTTTAAATCATGGACACATTCAACATTTTAATCAATAGGGCTTCTATGAAAGATGTTAGCAGCAGCAGAGTTGTAGTAGCTCTGAATCGGCCACCAGTACTGACAGAGCAAGAAGGACAACAAGACAGCATCTATGAGAAAACAACATGTCCCCAGGAACCCCAGATTACTCAAGTGAAACTAAACCGCTGACACCCAGGGAAAATCACCAGCTGTCTTGGAGGACATGAAGGAAAGGCAACAAGGTTTCCAAGGGCTCTAAGAGCCAGAAAACTTAGAAACCCAACTGATAACAGATAGGCACCCCCAAATGTGGAGATTCCTGCTTGGCATGGAGAGCTCAGTAGCGTAAGCTAAGAGCAACAGCAGAGGCCAGGAGAGGCTCCCCTGGTCTCAACGTGCAGGGGACAGTGAGGATGGCGAAAGCAGATGGAGTGAGTGGTCTCCACCCTATGAGCCCACCAAACTAACCACCTCCAGGACAAAGCCCTGACCTGAGGAGAGAATTCAGGAAGTCAATCATAATTTGAGCTGGACAAGGACACTGAGGCCCAAGAAAAACTATTTGACATGTAGGAGGAAGAGAAAACAGCCTCAGCAAGTCCAAGTACAGATAATTTCCTTACCTTCTAGTTCCAGAAATACCAGATGCTGTGCATGGAAAACAGGAAGTCTTGGTTCAGTAGGATATAATCTTCTGGCCCTTTCTATGAATCTGGCCAGTCTCTATTCTACTCAGTCCATCACAATACAGACAGATGCTCAGCAAAGAGTATCTAATATTTTCTTGGGAAATAGATGCCAAGAGAGTGTTCTCAAAGTCCTACCTGCAGATGGAAACACTGATCTGAAATATCATTGGTTCCCGAGTCTGCTCAGCTTTTTATGAGGGGCGGGCTTCCCTCCTCCCCTGAAGAGCTATAAACTTCACCTGTTCCCAATCAACTATCCTGTTCTGCTATCTTAGAGACTGGGCTCAGTGTGACCTCCCTTCCCCCCAGGAAAAACATATTCCTTCTCATTCGTTCTCTCTCTCTTCCTTCTTTTCCACCAGCAGATACATTTTTGTATGCCTTCTCTAGCAGTTTTTTAAAAAAAACCTTCTTATTTTATTGTGATGGTGGTGAGCACGGAGTATATTTAACTTCAAAGACAAAAACATATACAGGATGAAGTGGACAGAAAGGAATATAATTAGTAGGTGCTCTGATAATGTAGAAATGACGGGACTAAGAAGAACGGGAGAACAGGAAGAAGAAAAGCATTGCATAGAATGAGCTTACGGACCACCTCATCTATGATGCCCAGAGTCACAGGATCTTGTGTGTGGAAGTGTAGGCTATAGGCATATTTACTATCTCCAAGGGAAACATTTCATGTTAGTATTATATCAAAGTGGAGGATGAAGGATAGCATGGGGAGGGGAAGCTAATGTTGTTGTCTTAGTTTGCAGACAATGACTACTGTCTAAAGAAAAAGATGACTTAAGAAAATATATCAGGAAGCCATCAGAATAAAATCCTACCTTCCTGAATATCCTAACACCAGAACAAAAGCAACAAATACAAGTAAGATAGGGACAGACAGATAGGGACATGTAACACATAGTAGAAAATACTGTAACCAAAATAAAACCACACAAAATTCTCATTATCAATAAAAGTAAATGGACTTATAAAAGAAAAAGATGTCAAATTAAATCACAATGCAAAACTCAGTTCTGTGCTGAATGTAAGACATATTTCAGAAAGGTTAATAAAAGGATGGAAGAAAAATAAAAGGATGAATAATAAAAGGATTTCTTTATGGAGTAACAGCAGAAAGTGAACATGTGATGTATGTGCTCATGTTCTTACACAGCTGGAGATGTTTACACTAGTGTGAGCTTATTTGAAAGGTGTTTACACTGCTAGTGTGAGTTTATTTGACCATGTAAAGAAACCACTTTTTTAAAAGATTTATTTATTTGTTTTAGAGAGAGAGAGGGTGGGTGGGGGACTTGGGGGGAGAGGGCGAGGGAGAGGGAGAAAGAATCTCAAGCACACTCTGAGCTGAGCGTGGAGGTGGGCTCAATCTCACAACCCCGAGATCATGACCGGAACCAAAACCAAGAGGCGATGCTCAACCAACTGCGCCACCCAGGCACCCCAAGAAACCACTTTTATATTATTAGAAATAGAAAGGCTAACAGTGAGTGAAAGAAGAAAATAATACCATCTCTTTTAAGGGCTGAGAGGAAAGAGTCATTGTCGGGTAGCGATCGGATCCACACAAGGCAAGCTGTTTCCAGTTGAAATGCTTGTTCCCTTCTACTGAAATCATGTGTGATCCCAAGAAGGGCTGGATTCTCACAGATCTGCCATCAGCTGTGCCATTGCTGTCTACACAGTCTCAAGCATCAGACTTAGGTTTGCCTTCATATGATCATACTGATGGTCACATTTTTCTCTTTAGAGAAGCTATGATATTGCTTGGATAACTTGTCTGGTCCTAGACAAATAGTCCTTCCAGAATGTGGATGAGAGATCTACCTTGATCCATATGGAATGACCCTTTGGTAGAGATCCAGGGACTGGGTTTATTTGCAATTACTGCAGCATCTTGCAGGTTGGAAAACAGATTACCTTTCAATTTCCTTGGGCTGTGAGCCTGGTTACGTTTAGCGTGAGAAAGCCTGAAAAGTTTATGATTTCTTAAAGATTTAATTTACTTTGTGGCTCTTATATCAATATAAAATTAATAATGCACAACTATATTAAAGAAATTATTTTAGGATATTTTTCTCCCTTTCTCTTAAAATGATGAAATTCAGAGATATGTGCAGATCTTGCTTCATTTAGCAGTGTTTTGAGGGCCACAGTTTCCCCTAGTAATGTTTAGGGATACCCCCTTATTTGTTGATCAGGGTGGGTAAAGGCAAGACAGAATTAGGTTTATGGAGACTAGATGAGAACATTACATTACTCCAGAAATACAACACATCTAGAGGAGCTGTTCTTAATATCAATATCTGCAGCATTGTAAGACTGACCACACCAAGGACAACAATTACACAGTTTTTGTAAAGTTTGGTACAAAAATATTTGAAATGTGTGTGCATTGCTTTTGAAATTTTTTCTAGTTAGTATAACTTACTATTGAATAGAAACAACAGACTATAATGAAGTTTTTGTAATGTATGTAGAATAACCACATAATGAATACCTGTGTCTCCAGATACCTAGTTTTAGGAAGTAGACCTTTATGATGACTATGGAAACCACCTTTGTGACTTTCCCTGATTACATCTTCTTTCACACTCTTAACATTGACCATTGTGAGTTCTATGTTTTATTACCATTCTACTATCTTTGTGCTTTATTTTTTAATATGTTAATATAAGTCTGCTCATTTTGCAAGTTTTTGAATGTTATTCAAATAGAAACCGCCATATGTTTTTTGTAATTTCCTTTTCTGAGTAAAATTATTCTCCTGAAATTCTGCTATTGTTGTTTCTGTGTATTTTATTTATGTTTTCTAGCTGTACAGTATTACATCTCATGAGCATAATAAATTATTATTCCATCATAACCAGAAGTGAAAGTTTCCCTTTGTTTACCTTTAGTAAGTCATATTACTATTAAAAGTATTTTTTAATTAAAAGAAAATGGATTTTCTACTAATTTTATTATTTGTACTGTTGTTTTCATATTTTAAAAATTAACTACTTGTTTCTGGATTGCTAGTAAGAATGAAAATATCTGAGATTGCTTATTTGGGGCAAACATTCTTAAGGAAATAGTAAATTAAGATGCACTCATGGGGAGTGGAAAATTGTGGTTGTTTAACAATGGCTTATTTGGATGATATTTTTACAAATAAATGTATAGTTATGCATTTTTAAAAAATGTGGAGGAAAAAGGGGATTTTTTTTTTTTACTAACTATATACAACCCCACTTTTTTTTTTTTAAGATTTTATTTATTTACTTGAGAGAGAGAGCACAAGAAGGGGAAATAGCAGAGGAAGAGGGAGAAGCAGGCTCAGTGGGGAGCCCAATGCAAGACTCGATTCCAGGGCCCTGGGGTCATGACCTGAGCTGAAGGCAGACGCTTAACTGACTGAGCCACCCAGGCACCCCATATAGCCCCACTGTTTTTTTTTCATGGAACTCATTATCTTGACTGTACTATTGTAAATGGGTCAGATTTTTTTACCACCGTGACACACACATTATTTCTTAAGGCTGCCCTCTTTTTAAATTTTTTAAATAGACATTATTTTTTAGGGCAGTTTCTTTTTTTGTTTTAAAGATTTTATTTATTTATTTACTTATTTATTTATTTGAGAGACAGAGAGAGAATGTGTGTGCATGAGTGGGGGGAGGGGCAGAGGGAGAAGCAGACTCCCCGCTGAGCAGGGAGCATGATGTGGGGTTCCATCCCAGGACCCTGGGATCAGGACCTGAGCCGAAAGCAGATGCCACCCAAGTGCCTCAGGGCAGTTTTAAGTTCAGGGCAAAACTGAATGGAAATAAGGGGACTCTATACACCCCTGTCCTCACACATGCATTGCCTCCCTCATTAGTAACACCCTGCCCCAGAGTGTCCATTTGTTACGATCAATGAAACTACATTGACACATCGTTAGCACCCACAGTCCATAGTTTACAGTAGGGTTCACTCTTGGTGGTGAACCTTCCATGGGTTTGGACAAATGTAAAATGACGTGTATCCACCATTATGGTATACAGAATAGTTTCACTGCCCTAAAACTCTGCTGTACTCCACCTATCCATCCCTCCCTCCCTCAACCTCGGGCAACCACTGATCTTTTTACTGTATCCACAGTTTAGCCATTCCAGAATGTCATCTAGTGGGCATCAGACAGTATGTAGCCTTTTTACATTGGCTTCTTCCACTCAGTACCACATAATTTAGGGTTCCTCCAAGTTTTCCCATGGATTGATAGTTCCTTTCTTTTTTGCACTGAATAATATTCCATTGCCATGTACTTTAGTTTATCTCTCTATTGAAGAGCTTCTTATTACATCCCTGTTTCAACAATTATGAATAAAGCAGTACAGATGTTCTTGTAGCCTTAAATTTTCTACTCATTTGGGTAAATAACAAGAGATTGCTGAATTATATGATAAAAGTTTTGTAAGGAACTACCACACTGTCTTCCTAAGTGAGTGTACCCTTTGGTATTTCCATCAACCACCAGTGAGAGTTCCTGTTGCCCCACATCCTCACCAACATCGTGTGCTGTCACCTCTTCCTATTTTCCATGTCTGTTAGCACTTGTTATTATTTATTAAAAGAAACAGATTAAATGAAACAGCATGATAGTCTGAGGAAAAATAAATAAAACAGGAAATCCCAGTTGTGTTTACCTAAAGGGAAGAAGACAAGCGCTGGGACCACTCCACAACCATTTGCTGCCCCCTGCCCACTGGCACCTCTCCGGGGATCTCTGCTCTAGTGGGTCACCACAGGACAGCTGGACAAAGGAACCCACATGGGCAGGATCGGACACAGGCACCCCAGGAGGGGCACGCCGACCCCTCAGGGTTAAGGTGCTGATGGAGTCCCCAAAGGAGCCTGGGATTACAGTCACAAAGGTCCCCCTAATCCCAGTTTCAGAGAAAGTTTTCCTAAGTATGACATAAAGGTTACTAACCATAAAGTAAAATGAATTGAAATGCATGAAAATTAATAACATCTGTGTGTTGAGACACCATGAAAAATGAAAGGCAATAATGGGAGAACATATTTGACATACCTGCATCCAACAAATGACTCTACAGAGAAGAAAGAGAGAACTCCAAAAGTCAGTAAGAAAAACACAAGTCAACTTGTTTGAAAAATGGGCGGAGGGATGATGTGAACAGGCTGTTCACCAAACAAGAAAACCCAAGTGGCTGATAACCCTATGAAAAAGTGTTTCACTGCATTTGGCCTCAGGCAAGTGCAAATTAAAACCACAATGTCAGCCACAAAATGACAGAAATACCAAAACAGGGAATGGCAAGTGTTTACAAGAAAAAATGGAGGGAACAACAACAATCACCTGTTGCTGAAAAGTGTGTAAATTGGCAGAGTCACTTGGGCAAACTCTGTTAAGCATAACATGCATTATGACCCAATTACTTCACTCCCAGTTACACACCCAATAGCGATGCATACGTACAATTCAAAAGGATGTGCACACGGTTTTCATGGCAGCAGTATTTATGCTTACCCAAGTTGGAAGGGCACATGGTCATCAATAGTAGAATAAGTAAATGATGGTATACTCATATAATGGAATACTAAGAAACAAAATAACAAAAACAATTGCTATGAGCAGCAGGGCGGATAAATCTCACCAACATAATTTGAAACAAATGAAATCACATACAGAAGGGCCTGTGCTATGTGACTTCATTTACATAAATTTCAAAAATATGAGAATTAGCATCAGGGTATATTAATCATCAGGATGTGGTTACCTATATGGGAGAAGGGGTTAGAGTTGGGGCAGGGTAGGCAATACTGGGGGCTGGATGTGGGGGTATCTTTACTTTTTATTATGAAATACAACTTTCTTTGACAATGTCTTTACCATGTTTCATAAAGTTTAGAGATGTCTGGGCAGGAAGGTATATTCTTGGGTCAGAAATGAGGAACCATATACCTTCACTATGCTTCCAAATATTTCTTCAAATATGGTTTCCTGCCTTATGGATTCTAGGGACCTCTGAAGGCATTATTTTCCCCCATATGATCCATTAAAAAAAAGAGAGAGAAAGGGACACTGAATTACATTCAGTGAACAGCATTCTCTATGCCATTTGGGAAGTCAGCTCAACGGATCTCTTCTAATTATTTTGTTCTTCTGTGATATATATTTATTTTCCTTATTAAATATGAAGTTTTCAAGCCGATTTCAAAAATATGCTTCTTTTCAAGGGATAATAATCTTTAGGTGTTACCTATAATATCAGCTGGTTTGTGATTTGCTTTTCAGCGTGACTCTATTGATTTATGGAAACATTAAATTGTAAGCTTAAAATTGGTAAATGATATTGTATGTAAATTATGCATCAAAAAAGCTAACAAAAAGCATGCTACTACACTAAAAACGTATAAGAACATAAAAATAAAGATACAGAGGGAATAAAAGAATGAAGACAGAGAAAAAAAATGCAAAGAACGGATAGCAGGTGTGTCAGTGTTTGAGGATTTGTACCGGATTCTGGGCTTCTGCAGTTTTCAAGTTGGTAAAATAAATTTTGTAAAAAGGAGGATGCTGGCCATAGAGGAGCATGTTCATAGAAGTGAAGAGCAATTTTGCAAATTTTCCAGGAGCTGTGCAGGAGCAGCGTCTGGGAAGACTTGTGAGAAACGTTTCCATAGTTTTTGTTGTGTCTGCAGTTTTCTTTTTTCTCCCGTCCTATTATAATATTTTGTTCTCTCTTCTTTCTCTCTCTGATCCGGTCTTTGCCAGCTCTTCAGCACTTTGCCGAAGGAGATGAAAATTCCCGCCCAGCAGGTATATTTTAAGCAGAGCCCATTGACTCTCAGGAACACCCGGTAATGTCAGAAGCTGAGATTGTCCAGCTCCTGCATCTGCCTCCTAGAGAATAGCCCTGTTTTTCTTTCCCCTTTTGACAATTTTATTGTCCCTATGGTTTAGAGGAATCAGTCATTCTCTCCCCTGTAATTGATAGGGAATTTGTATCGAAAACGTTGCCAGCGGGGCGACTGTACTTGTTTCTCTCTGTCTATCCTTTCATTTTATCCTCGATCCAGTATCTGGAATCCTGCGTCCAAAGAGTCAAGGAGAAAGAGAAATCCTTCTGAAGCCCAGGCACGTCCTTGTGTAAAATGTGAGGAGCTGTAATGACCAGCGAAATTGTCCTAATTAACGGGGGTGGGTGGATGGGGGTTGGGGAGGTGGGTGGGGGTTGGGGGTTGGGGGTTGGGGGCGTGGGTGAGGTCAGAGGGAGCGCGCGCGCTTCGGGGCTCCCCTTCTGTAAAGTCTTAGAAATCCCGAGTAAAGGCTCTCTGGGGTGGTGTGTGGGGGGCTCCGAGTCGGGGATTTGAGTGGGTTTTACTTTTGTTTGGGGGACACCCCCGCTCTGCATTCCTCCCGCGATCTCCCGGGGTCGCCTGAGGTCTTGAGCTACATCCCAGGTTCGCTTTCGGACCCCGAATGCAATCACCATCAGCACCCTTACCTTTTCCACGTCACCTCTGACTTCAGCATTCAGAGAAAAGCTCCCACCTGGGCGGCCGGCTGCGCGGACCCCGTCTCCCCCTAAGGCAGGTGCGCAGCGTCCGGAGGGTCACTGAGGCTGGAGGCGCCGGCGACCCCTCTTCGCGCCAGTCCCCCCGGGCCCTGCTCGCTCTCGGGCTCCCTCTTGTGGGCCCTTATTTTCTCCCCACTGTCGTCTCGCAAACCCCGGTCTTTCCCTGAGGCCTTCGCTTCCCCTTTTTCGTTATTTTCCCTGCAAACCGTCCCGCCAATACATTCCCCGTCCGTCTCTGCAGGTTCACGGGCCGAGCAGGACGAGTCACTAGGCCGAGCGAGCGCGGGACAATGGGTGTGCAAAGGGGCCCTGGCTGCAGGACCATTTGGGGCCGTCCCTGCGCGGTGGTGCACGCGGTCGCCCCGCGTCGGGGACCGGAGACGTGGGGTGCGCGCCCGTTGCCGGGTGGATTTCCTGCAGAGCTTGAATCTTCGCGAATCCGAGAGTGGGACCCTGTCCTTCTAGGCTTTTCTCACCCTGGAGACAGGCGGGGTCGCACCCTCCACTGCTCTTTAGGCGCTTAGAGGATGAACTGGGAGGCCTTAGCCTCATAGACAGTGGGACCCTCCTTCCAGGGCAGGGCCCAGCTTCCTCTGTAGGTCTTGGTGGTGGTTCAAATGACTTTCTCGAAAATTACGCAGTCCGTTTCAGATCACTCATTTTCACTCACCCACTACTCTTTTCAAGACAAAGGGGAGTGCGCAGAGGGAATGTAGAATTGCCTTTAATCCTAGAGCTCTGGATGAACAAGGGAAAAGCCTCTGCTCTGAAGAAGTTTGAGCCCCACCCTGTCCCTGAAGATCTTCGGACGTCAGGATTTCTCCACTCACATTGGGACTGTCCCAAGGACCCAAGTTTCCCACCATATTAGCACTAAAGGAATGGGGAGGGCTTTACCCTCAGCGCAGTGTCCTCCTCCCCCCACAGAGGAAGATCTACCCCAGACATCCCCCTCAGCTCCATGGTTTTTTTCATCAGTAATGAGTAGTCAAGGTAAAATCTTCTGGCCCTTTGCTCCCTCCCTCCACACTTCTCCAGTGGCTGCCTTACTTAAATCATTGCCCAAGTCCCACAGCTTGCACTTTACATCGCTGATGAGATGCTGGAGCTGCCCTGTGGTTCCCAGTCCCACAGCTGAGTCCTTCATAGCTTATTCTGTGTGTAACAACTGGTAAAGCCTGAAGAAAATTGAACTAGCCAAGATAATTTAGGAAAACTCCACTCGAGCTTGTCAGGCCTTCTGGAACTCTCATTTACAACTGGGTGTTGAGAGGGTGGATCCCTTTCTCTGTGCTGGTGGAGATGAAGCAGGGGAACACCAATGAATGTAGAATGGGAAGGTTTGGGGCAGTTGGGTGATTGGTGGGATCATTGTTCAAGAAAGGAGCAGGTTTGGGATTTGGGATGAATTCTGGTTTTGACACTTCAAGAATTGTGTTCCAGAGGAAAATTGTAGTGGAGATGTCAATGAAATCATTACTTTGTGATAGGAGTTTTGCAAACATATATGGACTTGGTGTTAAGAATGGCACATAAAAGCACGCAGCATGCTGAGTTCATAGGCTACCATGAGAATATGCAGATCCCCAAGACAGAGAAAGCAGTGAAGGGGACTGAGAGGAAAACAGGAGTTTATGATACCTGAAGAGAAGGAATGCCCAATGATTGGACAAGTGTGGTAAATGTAGGAATGAATTCTACAATGTCTTTTCCTCCCTTCGACTTGCTACCTCCTTGAGACTCAGTTCAAGCATCCCTGACATGAAGGGATACCTGCCTTGGTGTTTCAGATACCACGTGCATGACAACACATGGGGAAATCCTTGACATTTCCCAATCAATTTTTGTCCAGTTTCTGCAGAATGCAAGAGCGTAAGTGCTAATCTAGTCCAGTCTATGTGTCTGGAACAGTTCTGAGAGAGATTTTCCTCCCTGGTTCTTCTCCCTAACTACATTTTCTTTCAGTTTTCTAGGGAAGGGCCTGGGGAAGCCCTTCAGCTTTAATGTAATAATTAACAAGAGTCCTGTTTCCCTCACCCTGCTGCCCCCACTGAGGTCTTACTATCTGGAACAACAATGAATTCAATTCTAGATCATGAAAAAGAGTTAGTGGAATTAATAACCGGAAGCTTTGTGTATCTGTTATATTTCCAGGATATAAAAGGCTGGTAAATTTGCCTAAACTTTACTCATTTTTTCAATACAACATTAGTCAGTGGGTTTATTTCTGGAATATAATGTGGGCTTAATATTAGGTAATTCAACAATCCAAGTCCCAGTATTAATATAGCTAAAGAAAAATTACACTGATACGAGAGAAGTGATTTTTTAGAAGATTTTATTTATTTGAGAGAGAGAGCTTGAATAAGCGTGGGCACGGGTGGGGGGAGCGGCAGAAGGAGAAGCAGACTCACCCCTGAACAGGGAGCCTGAGGCAGGGCTTGGTCCCAGGATCCCAGGATCATAACCTGAGCCAAGGCAAACACTTAACTGACTGAGCCACCCAGGTGTCCCGAGAAGTGATTTTTTAAATAAAAAATAGACATCATGGGTTAAAAAGAACAGTAAAATAAGTAAGTAGGTATTTTTTGAATAGGTTATAATTTATTTCAAATGCATATTGATCAGCATAATTTTAATCATTGCAAATCCTACTAGCTTCAAAGACAGAAGCAAGACAAGCATTTCACTATGATTTAACATCGTTCTGGATATTCCCAACCAACATATTTAGAAAGAGAAAGGAATTAAAAGTGTAAAAGTTGTAAATATTGCCATTATTTTTGAAACATTATCTACCTAGAAAATCAATTAATAATAATTCATTAAGGTGTCTATTTATCTAAACACTCAAACCTTGTTTTCAGATAAAAATGATATAACTACTTGTAGGATACTAATATTCATGAGAACACAATAAGGACATAGCCAGTAATATATAGAGAAAAAAAGAGTATAATTAGAAAACATTAGCCTTAAATAGACTTCCAAAAATGCCGATAAAATAGATAATGAAAGCAATGTGGTACTGGGACAAGAATTCACAGAAAGGCCAATAGAAGAGATAGTGTATGCGTCTATATCTTTTCGTGTATCTATGTACTTTTTTAAAGATTTATTTATTTGAGAGAGACAGAGTGAGAGAAAGAGAGAAAGAGAGAGAGGAGTGGGAGGAGGGTCAGAGGGAGAGAATCCCCAAGCAGACTCCCCGCTGAGCATGAAGACTGTTCTGGGCTCCATCCCACTGCCTGTGAGATCATGACCCAAGCCTCAACCAACAGTATGCCCCTTAACCGACTGCACCACCTAGCGTCCCTATCATCTCTCTCTCTCTCTAACTCATCTATCTATCTGTCCTTTCATCCATCTGTCCTGGAAGTTAAAGCTGAGGCTCACTTGTACCTGGAGCAGAAGGAAGGAGTTGAGGCTTCTGCCAGGAATAAGTGCTGACAGCACCCAGAGCAGCAGTGCCCCAAAGCATAATCCCTTGATTCTATGGAGGCTCTCATTCAAATGAAATTATGAATTTTTTCAAAAATTAAAAAATAAATACCATTCTTTTCTGTTTTCAATATTTTATTCAGAGAAAAAATTAACCATTCACAGAAGTTTAGAAAGAATAGAAAAATGAAAACTGATCATCGAACCATTACAATGATCAACTCATGGCTACTCTTAGAGAATACATTTTTAAACTTAGTCAACTAAGTTTTAAAACTGAAACTATAGCAGCAAAATCATGAAGTTATATTCATGGCTAAAATAAAATGTCACAAACATCGGGCCATATTAAGGGTTTTATGCTCCTTGCCATTATCTGGAAATATGGTGTCCATATCCATCACAGCCAGTGACATGCTCCCCTTAATAAAAACAATTTTTTAAGCAATACGTCTGTCTTGACTTCACTGTTTTTATTTTTTTGATATGAGTAAGACTCACAGAGATCTAAGAGTTAAATATACATACAAAAGAAGGAAATGAAAAGGTACAAGGAGAAGAGATCTTCCATTTGACATGGATGCCCTGGATGTTTGCTGGAGAGTTCTCTGTTCCACAAAACTCAAGTTGGAGTCTGAGTCAGAGGAGTCGCCTGAGGAAGATGAGCTGGAGCCACTGTCCTCAGACTCACAATCTTCATCTTCATCCCCACTGCTGGAATCTGAGGAGTCACTGCCTTCCTCCCCTTCCTTACCTTCCTCATTTTCTCCTGATCCCCATGAGGCACGTGAATTGCCCCGAGTAGTGTCTGCTGATTCTGTCTCTGGAGCCTGCAGCCCGGACTCCTGTCCAAGCCCTTCTTGCAGACTCCTTGGTGGCAGGGACTGCAGATCTGTCCGTCTGATCTTGGGGTCTGGGCCTCCCCTCATGCTCATGTTTTTACGCTTAGTATGGGTCGAGTCTCTGTACACAGCATATTCTTCAGGAGATAGACTCTTGAGCCAGTGATCCAGATCCAGCCCGTACTGTCTCTGCAGCTCCTCAGCCTGCTGCTTATAAAGCTCCTTCTGGCTCTGGGGGACCCGCTGCCAGCATCTGCCGATCTCCACCATGCGCTCCTTCAGGGGCACATCTTGCAGCTCCTGACTTGACCACAAATCCCGGTGGAACTTCTTTTATCTGTTCATGGGGGGCTTCTTGGGCTGTTCGTGGAATTTCATCCTCTTGGAAAAATAGGTTTCAGGGGGAGACTTCACTCCCTGCCCATGACTCTGAAACTTCTTTGGGGCTTTGTTTGGGTTCCACTTGGTTGCATTCAATTTCTTAGAGTTCTGGAATAGATCAGTGGTCTGTCTTGAACTGAGCCAGTTGCTTCTCAAACTCCTGTTTATCCTTCTGAAAATCATGAACATATTTGAGCCTTATCTGCTCTGGCAGCTCCTTGTATTCCTCAGACAGGAGCTTTGTCAGCTCCTGGTTGCTCAGCTTGGGATATTTTTGGGAGTACTGGGACCGCTTCTCCTTGAAGAAGGGAAGGAAAGCAGTCAGGGTCTTCTTGGCAAGTTTGAGTGTTTCTTGTGTCTTTTGCTTCTGTAGGGCTTTTCAACATGTTCCTTAGCTTCCAGAACTAATTCTGTCAAAGTGAGAAATTTTCACATGCGATAAGAAATCTCCAGCCATTTGAGTTTGCACATTTCTCCAGAATAATCCTTAAAAGCTACTTTTCCCCAGTCCATCTGTGACTGGGTTGTTCTGAATGTGTGGCTGTCATTGGATGGAAGGTTCGTCTCCATGCGTGCCAGTAACATCACAATATCTTCTTTGGACCAGTCATCTTGGCCTCTAGGCAGTGACATATCTAGACCTTGGGCCACTTGTATGGTCCTAGCAGTTGAGACACCTCAGCAGGAGCCCAACTTCTTCACTCTCCAGACTCAGCACGTGAATTATTCTTGGAAGTCCTACAGTGTTTATGTTTCTGAGGAGAAAGAGAAGAAATGAATGAGAAAATCACAACCCACTTGGAATATGTCCCCTGTATAATTTAACCATATTTAACAATGTAAATAGAAAATTGCCTACTTCTGGGTTGCAATTTATGTTTACATTTTTAAAGATTTATTTATTTATTTGAGAGAGAGGGAGAGTGGGGGAGGGGCAGAGGGAGAGACTCTTTCAACAGACTCCCCACTGAGTGGGGAGCTTGATGTAGGGCTCACTATCCTGAGATGATGACCTGTGCAGAAACCAAGGGTCGGATGATTAACTGACTGAACCACCCAGGTGCCCCTATGTTTACGTTTTAGATGTTTACGTTTGTACTTTTCAAAATTGTCTTCCTAACTCCAGCCTGCCTTCTCACCAGAGCCAGCTAAAATGGCGCTGAGTGAGACCAACAAGCGGCCTCTGTCTAAGGAGACTCAAGGTAAGAAACAAGTCCTAGGGCAGGAAGGTAAAAAATTAAAACAAAAGCGAAATGAGTGAAAGGGAAAGGACCACTGCTCTCTAGGGCCTTGAGCATGGCTACCTTCCAAGTGAAGTTCAGGGGTCCGTGACTGAAGGTGAGACTGGACACAGGGACAAGCCGGGGAGCTTCTCCAGACACACGTTGCACTGTGGTCTTTTATGAGTGAGACCTGAACCTGTGGTAAATTCCTGATTTGCTTGGATTCTCCTGGGCCCTGTGCAATGGAATGAATGCTTTCTAATGAACCAAACTGTTTCTCCCTTCAAATGTCAAAGATCAAGTGAGAATATCAGAACATTTGTGATTTCATTCTGGTAACTGTTCCTCATCTTTAAACCTCAGTCCCTTTTACCATACTACAACGAGGTTTTCCAATTAAGTTTTAGGGCCAAGCCACAGATAAAAGTACATGAAATCTAGAACATTGCCTCTAGATATCCCAATTTGCATACACAAGGAACATAAAATAGAGTTAATAAACATAAATTTGCAAATATCAAAACAATAACAGATTAAAATTTAATAGCTCAAGAGTAAACTGGAAAGACTGACATAATTATTGTTAACTCGCTATAATATAACTGCTTAGGAATGTCTTAAGCCTGCTGACAGTTAATTTTTTTTTAAAGAAAAAAGAAAGAACTCTTTTACTTACAAGTGTGTGCTCACCTAATGAATGTGTAATTGGTCTCACCGATGCTTATAGGAAGATCCGCCCAATTGGGTCAGGAGTTCTGTGTTCTCTGGGCTCTCTGTACTAGAAGGCATCTGGACTTTCTGACTTCCCACAGTCCAGCCAATTCAAAGGCCTCCACACAAAACAAACTTACTTTGCCTCTGCAAAGCTTTATATTGGGATCCCGAAGCTCCTCCCTGATTAGATTTCTGCTGTAGGCAGGACCAGAGGAAGATGTACCTTTCTGACCTTGAATAGAATAATCCCATTCTCAATCTCCAGAAACAATATAGTGCAATTACCCTTCTATTTTTCATTCATCCTGGTGTTATTTTTACACAACATGCAGGGGAAATTTTTGTGTTTCTTGGTTCCCACATTCTACTCTCATTCCCACTCCAACATCTGACTATCTTTCAATGTGATATTTGAATATAGGTCCAACCTTTGGTGTTAATTTCAGTCCTGCCTTGTGGCCTAGGATCTGATACTCTCTCCTCTTCAGGATGGCCATTTAAATCCTTTCAGTCTTGTGCCTTTTCCCTTAGTCTCTGGAAGTTAAGGTGACATTTGATATCAAAATGTGAATGATTATATTTATTTCGGGGTTTAGGGGAGATGAGATGTGTAAAAATGATTTCGTGAAAGCAATGTGATCAAAGTCAAATTGGCTCTCAGGAGATCAGGTTGGAAATGATGACTTAGTTTTTGACAATATGAGGCTTCTCAAAAAAAATTTTTTTTTTTAAATCTGGTTTCTGAGGCATCTGGGTGTCTCAGTCGGTGAAGCGTCTATCTTTCCCTCAGGTCAAGATCCCCAGGTACTGGGATCTAGCCCCGCCTAGGGCTCCCTGCTAATGGGGAGTCTACTTATCCCTGCTCCTCTCTCCCCACTTCATGCTTCCTATCTGGCTTACCTGCTCTCTCTCTCTCATATAAATAAATCTTTAAAAGCAAAAGAAAAAATCCACTTCCACCTCTCTTTAAGATGTTTATTTCTAAGTAATTTCCAATGAGTAATTTATTCTCTGAATATATCCAGCAATGGGCCGTTACCAACAAACCATAAATTAATGAGATGTTTCAATGATTAGATTTGTAATACAGTATGTAAATATGAATTAACTTTGGATTGTTCAACTTATGCATACACATAGACACAGCCAAAATTGTACTTATTACTTCTTTCTTATTACTTCTACATCAAGCATTGCTTGTAGCTCTATTTGTTCAGTGAACACACAATTTACATAAGAGGAGTTCTTGCTACTTTCCCGAATTGAAACAAACATGGTATCATATATTTAATTTATCAGCAAACTGAGGTTGTTTCTGTGAAATCATCTCATTTGCCAAACTTAAAAAATGACTCCATTACTTCCACCTTATAATAACTTGAGCTATTTTGTCATCTGGTCTTACTATATATATTTGGAATAATTTGATGATTAAGCTTTGGTCTGATGTTTTATGCATTCCTTGGCTGTTTCTATAAATTATAAAGACTCAGAAAGTAGTTTCCAGGTGTCATAATTTTTACTTTGTGTAGACTGTAAAATGACTTAGGAATATCTTATTTTCTTTGTATAAATATATTACATCCTATTCTACAAGTGGTACTATGTGAGTATGTCAGAGGGAATATTTGACAATTTATATGTAGATAATGCTTTGAATAATTTGGAAAAGAACTTGTATTTGACTGTTGGGAAATGATTTCAGAAATGTCAGTTTCCTGACATAAAGTTAGAGATAGCAACAGTGAATGGGCTTGCAGAAAGCAACACTGGTAACTATGCAGAAATGTCAGAAATTAGGGCGCCTGGGTGGCTCAATTGGTTAAGCGACTGCCTTCGGCTCAGGTCATGATCCTGGAGTCCCTGGATCGAGACCCGCATAGGGCTCCCTGCTCGGCAGGGAGTCTACTTCTCCCTCTGACCCTCCTGACCCTCTCCCCTCTCATGTGCTCTCTCTCTCAAATAAATAAAATCTTTAAAAAAGAAATGTCAGAAATTAGAGGGACAGTGCGTTCATTAGTCTAGAAATGAGGACTGAATGAATGTTTTTTACAAAACAAAATTTCAAAAACACGATATGTTTTCTTGTGCTGATTGTTATTCCATGATAGTTAAATCTTTTCACCATGAAAAGGAAGGCTTGATAACAGTTCCAAAGGACCTGAGAACATGCTGCTATTCTCTTCTCCTTAATGATTGTTTTTAAATGCAGGTGTGTCTATAATAAAGATAGGAGGGCAAATTAAAAAACTTAGTATATTCATGTAAGAAGATTCTGGTTGAAATCTGGTCCAATTTTACAAAGTTTAATCCCATTAACTCTCATATATTCAGAAACTGATTTCAGTGAAGGATTCTGTTTGAAATAAAGAACATCAAAGGAGAAAATTTAGTTTCATGACTATGTCTTATGTGTGCACATTTTTGTGCATTTTAATCAATGGGTTGCAATAAAGACATTTTTCAGGATCATGGATGAGGGACAGAAGACATACAGATCAGTGGCATTGTATATATTTCTTTATTTTGCCAATTAAAAAATTTATTATCTCTCTTTTTTAAAGGTTTATTTATTTGAGAGCAAGAGAGAGAGAGCACGAACAGGGGGTGGGAGGGTAGAAGGGTGGGGGGAGGGAGGGGCAGAGGGAGAGGGAGGAGCAGACTCTCTGTTAAGCAGGGAGCCCAATGCAGGGCTCAATCCCAGGACCCCGGGATCATGACCTGAGCGGAAGGCAGACGGTTAACCGACTAAACCACCCAGGAGCCTCCATAATTTTTTTTTTTTTTGAGCCTCTGTAATTTTTATTGTCTCTTATAAGGATGTCATTTTACTAACCATTACATCTCCAAGCTGACAGAATGTTCCTGGAACTGTGAACTTTCAGAAAATGCTTGTTGACTGAATTAACATAGTTGCTTAGAAAGCAAGAGGTTGTTTGTTTTTGCCTCTTGTAGTATCTTGGAGAGTCATAGCTTGCAGATTTTAACTGGGTCAAAGGTGGGAGTTCTGCCTCCAACATTAATAGCAGAGGGATTTTGAACAAGAAATCATGATGGGATCATTTTGACACTTAAATAAAATATGAAAGTAGAAAAGCTTAGTAAACTGCCCTTTATTAAACCAACTTCTGGGCAATCACGTTACTGATTGATTTTTCAGACCAGTCACGACTCACACCTGCAGCTACAGGTTGGATCACACTCCTGATGTCCAAGCTTTTGGGGGGAAATGAACACCTCAGCAAATCTGATGTTCTTTTATACAGGAGGAAGAGGGTTGGAAAGGTGGATGCCTGTTGGCTAGACAACCAAGGAAGTTTTCTTACAAGAATTTTTATTTATTTATTGCAAGCAAAGAAACATATTTAGCAACTGGAACCCATATCACCAGTGAGCATGGATTTAACTAGTAAGGTAATTAATGTGGTGATGAGGTCACTATTTGGTTATATGTATCAGCAGCCACAGTAGGTGTTAGGTTTTAGTTTCCTAATATATATTTTGTTATGGGAATTGCTTTCAAACTAATCTACAAAAACTTTAATAATATTAAAATAAATCATTTTATCAACATGCTTAAGACCATGGAATTCTTATAGTCTGTTCCTTTCTAGCTGAAATATCTTGTTACTAGAATAACTTTCAAAGGAGAGGAGATGTTCTCTTTTTATGTATATGGATAGTTTGCACATGACAGAAGTGTTTTCTTGTGCTGAACCATGTGGCAAACCCTCACCCCTCTTTTTTTAGGAAATGAATATGTTCCTTTAAAATATTCTTGCTTTCTCTCAAAGAGGCACTCTTTACGAAGTCACATGAATAGTCTACAAACATTAAGACCAAAACGCGCACAGAAATCTTATGTATGTATATAAATATACATTCATGCCTGCCATCTGCAATAGCTTATTTTTTTGGTTCTATATCCTAGTCTTCTTTATCCATTTTATTCTTTTTACTGTCAACTGATTTTAAACAAATCTCATACTGACTTCATTAGAGTTGATGCACTTATTAGCACGTTCACAACATAAAAATGTAAATTTAGAAGTAAAATTTGGGAGTGTTAAAGTTAGGGGTACAGGTGATCAAAAATCGAGACCTATCTCAAGGCACCCGTGGTACAGTTGGTTCAGCATCCGACTCTTGGTAGTGATTTCAGGGTTGTGAGACCCAGCCATGCGTGGGGCTCTGTGCTCAGCTCAGAGTCTGCTTAAGACTCTCCCTCTCCCCTCTGCCTCCGCCCTCCTACTCTCTCTCTCTCTAAAATCAATCGATCAATCAACCGATCTTAAAAAAATTGAGACCTAGCTCAACAGTAATGGACCCAGTTTACTCAATTCCAAAACATGATGCACTTTTATATATCAGAATAACCTATGACTTCACCATGAAGCAAGACTAACAATCTTCTGTTGTCAATCATTTAGATTTATTTGTAGGAGAACATGCAGGGGAAAAAATATTTTTGTTTAAATTCAGGGGGGGACATTTTAGTAATAGACACATACTTATACCATTGACAAGCACAGGAATTGCTTAGTATTTTCCTCTGACTCCTTTAAGAACTGCTCTTAGAATTTTTCTTCTAGCTAAGAAGTGGAGTCACTTGGGTCTGGGCATTCTTGGAAGCAAAATCACTTAGAAACTAATGTCTTGTGCTAAGAGAAGAAATATTTCACAAGAACAAAAAGCTTGTATGTTTCTTTTTTTAATTTTGAAGTCACTGATAGTTTGTATCATTTCATGTATTAAGTCAACTCAGAAATTTGTTGAGAATTTTAAAACTGATTTTGACTGGAATATTCTCTTCTTTCCATAGTGGAGATTTCCTTCAAAAAAGAAATAACCAATCATGATATCAAACTGTTTGACAGTGTGAAAAGTTTGAGATGTAGACATGACTGTCTAGATGCATCTTTGAATTCTGAAAGATCTAATTATTTTGCTGTGTGGAGAAGATCAAGACACATGACTGGTGATGACTTCACCTCTGGAAAACAGTATTGGGAGCTGGATGTGGGTGACTCCGGAGTGGGCTCTAGGAGTCTGTAAGGATACTTGGATAAGGAAGAATGGCCCGCTGATGGCATCTGAGGATAGGTTTCTTCTATGTGTGAAGGAGGGTAATTGTTACAGTCCCCGATCCACTTTCCCAGTGTTTGTCAGTAAAGAAACCTCTGGGCCAGGTAGTATGTTCTTGGATTTTTGATTCCATCTTCTTTTGTTCCATCTTCTTTAAATTAAAATCATCTCTTGTGGCCCACTTATCTAGAATACCTGCTGTGGTTGCTCACCTGGGTTGGGAGTATGCTGGAGTTACAAAAATATATGAGTGTGTGATTCCAACTTAATGGTCTAGCGTAGGAACACAGAGATTGCTCATCACAGACAGACTCAGTTATCTGCAATGCCCATGTCAAACTGAAACCTTCTCCCACCTCTTCATCTAGTGTATCCTACACATCAATTCACGCTCAGAAGAAAAAATATCTGTTTTTCAGGGAAATCTCTACTGACTCTCAAGACCAAGATAGGCTTTTTTTTTTAATACGAACTCCAAATATTTGGCCATTTCTTTTACAATAGTGTAAATTGCAAGAGAGAAAGTGTTCACTGATGTATTGCCAGCAGGTAACAGAGTGTCTAACAGAGAACAAGCACTTAACAAATATATGATGGGTGGATCAATTAATAAATGAATGAGATGGTTGCCTTATTGGCAGTAGGGTTTGATTACAGTATGCTACTCAATAATCTTTGCTATAGTTTAACAAAATATATACTCTCAGGCGACTCGGCAGCTTAGTTGGTTAAGCCTCTGCCTTCAGCTCAGGTCATGGTCCCAGGGTCCTGGGATTGAGTCCCCCATCGGGCTTCCTGCTCTGCCGGGAGCCTGTTTCTCTCTCTGACTCTCGTGAATAAATAAATAAAATCTTAAAAAACAAAAACAAAATATATACTCTCTTTGCCAAATTCCATTTTTGAAAGGAAGATAGTTTTGAGCATTTAAAATATTAATATATTGGGGCACCTGGGTGGTTCAGTCGTTAAGCATCTGCCTTCGGCTCAGGTCATGATCCCAGGGTCCTGAGATTGAGCCCCGCATCAGGCTCCCTGCTCTGTGGGAAGCCTGCTTCTCCCTCTCCCACTCCCCCTGCTTGTGTTCCCACTCTAACTGTCTCTCTCTCCCTCTGTCAAATAAATAAATAAATCTTAAAAAAATAAAATAAAATATTAATATATTAAGTTTTGGTAATGAGGTGGAGCAACTCTCCTGGCTGAGCAGAGAGAAATTTGCGGGAGGTGGGGGCGGAGGGAATGGTATGAGAGGCTCTATGTGAGTTGGGGGCAGGGCAGTGTCTAGGCAGGCTTGGGTGCGCTGGCTCCAATCTTCCCCCAAGTTCACCTGGAGGCTGAAGGGTGAGCAGGAGGCCAGAGGTAGCAGTGCCAGAGCCTGGAGACCAGGGATGCCTGTTGTGCCAGCGCTTGCGTCACGGGGAGCCACGTGCCCCCCACAGGGATCAAGGGCGCTGCAGTTGAGCAGAACAGGCATGGAGGCTCTTTTATTAAATTTGTTTTTTAATTTTAATTTTTATTTATTTATTATTTTTTATTATGTTCAGTTAGCCGCTGTATAGTACATAATTAGTTTTTGATGTAGTGTTCAATGATTCATTAGTTAAGTATAACACCCAGTGCTCATCACAACACGTGCAGAGGCTCTTGGCAGCTCTACTGTGGCTCTCCAACAATTCTGGAAGCTACAGCAGGGAGACTGGAAGAAATTGCTTGCAGCTTCCACCACACCTTATTATTGCATATTTAAAAAGCACATTTTTCTTCCTGTTCTGGCCTCAGCAGCTCTAAATCCTGCATCTTCTAAACACACACGGGACCATGTTTGCTGCCTTCCTGGAGCCCAGGCAGCCCACTTTAGCCAAGTGCTGTGCTAGGCTCTGGGACCAAACCAGTATCCGTACCCTGCCACGTGCCTGGTAGTGACATTGGAGACAGAAGGTGGCTGGCGCTTTGACAGTTTTAAAGACTTAGGTCACATTTGTTTCCAGAATGATTCTCTTTAGGGGATCTGGTCCCAGGCACTTGGGGTGCAGTGTGGGATGCTCCCGCCTTGGACAGCATCCCGGAATCCCTAGGAATGGACAGCACTCAAAGGAATCAGAGATCTCTTATCCAAAGGTACCGGGCAGTTCCTGCCTGACAGGTCTGGTTTGGAAGTTCCTCATGCACTGGACAAGTGAGAGGGAGGCTGACTTTGCACCAGGGTTCAGCATCCCCTTCATGGGAGGATCTCACACCCGGGGGACACTAGATGAGACAAGGTAGTGATGGACCTTTGTGGCCAAGATCTTGGAGCTTCCTGACCTCCTCTTCTTGGAATGCCTGACATTTGACCCTTTTACCCTCAAAAGGCCACAACTCCCTGCTTCCTCCTCCCCCGTGTAGAGTCTGGTGTTTGGTGATGACTCAGAAGGGGCTTCTCTTCCCAGCAGGTACTTCCTGATAAAGGGATCTATGGGGGGTACTCATCACACACACACACACACACACACACACACACACACACACACACACCTTGTAGTGGGACCCACTGCTCACTATACTACAAGTGCCTAGAACCTGGTCTCCAGAAACTCAGGCAAGACCCCAGACCTATTCCACCACCACTGCCAATACCTTGGCTTGCATAATTCACTCAGGAAAATAAATACACAGTAAAAATCAAAAGGAGTTATTGTTTCTCAAGCCTAGCTGCTCTGAGTGCACATGAACACACACACACAGAGGGAGAGAGAGGGGGAGAAGAGAGAGAGAAGACACTACATAGCTATATCAAAAGAGAGGAGATAAACAGATATTTTAATGAAAATAAGATAATATTAGAAGCACAGATGGGTTAGCCTGGTGATGGGTATTTAAGAGGGCACGTTCTGCATGAAGCACTGGGTGTTATGCACAAACAATGAATCATGGAACACTACATCAAAAACTAATGATGTAATGTATGGTGATTAACATAACAATAAAAAATTTAAAAAAACCTTAGCAATAAAAAAAAGAAGCACATTTGTGCCAATTAACTCAATAGTTTAGATGAAATGGACAAATCTATGAAAGAGACACAATACCAAAGCTCACTGAAGATAAAAATTGATACATTTTCATAAATCTTTTATAAAAATAAATCTTCCATATCCATTAAAGAAATTGAGATTTTAATATATAAGCCTTTCCACAGACTTCTTTTTGAGCAAAAGGGAGTCGTGGGGACCTTATTTACTCTATTTTATACCAATTAGTAACCAAAGAAAGATATTAGAATGGTATAGATAAAAAAAGATATAGCTTTCAGACCTTAGACAATAGGCAACACAGGACAGTGAATCCTGAGAGAGAAGAAACAAATGAGGGGAACCCAATGTAGACCCAGCGCACTGGCTGAAGATTGCTGGCCTCAACACTGGGATAGGAAATCCTGAGTGGAGTTGTGAGTTCAGGGAGTTCAAGGAGGTTGGAGTTCCAAGGACTAAGGACTGGTGGTGGGTCGAGCTACACAAAGACAGAGAGAGAGAGAGAGAGAGAGAGAGAGAGAGAAAGACATCTGAGGAGGGCCCCATAGCTGGAGGCTATAGCTGAGTGAAGAGCAGTTAAATTATATGAGAAAAATACCTGATCAAGAAAAGATGACGAGGGGTGCCTGAGTGGCTCAGTCAGTTAAGCGTCTGCCTTCGGCTTAGGTCATGATCTCAAGGTCCCGGGATTGAGCCCCACATTGGGCTCTCCACTCAGGGATGAGTCTGCTTCTCCCTCTCCCTCTGTGATTTCTCTCACTTTTGCTCTCTCAAATAAATAAATAAAATCTTTAAAAAAAAAGAAAAGGTGACAAAACCCATGAAACAATATGTGTAACTCACACAGGGTTAAGAGTTGTTGATGTTCCCCTCAGCCACAGTGGAAGGTCCTTACACTACACAGAATATGGGATAGAGTAGTCAGAAGGGCATTGTTCCACTGGGAGTGGGGGAATCCAGACTAGATTAAAAACTTCTCTGGTCTCGCTTTACACTATTGTCTTTTTTAAAGATTTATTTATTTATTTGAGAGAGAGAGAGAGGGAGTGAGCATGCAGGGGGGGTGGCGCAGAGGGAGAGGGAGAGAGAAGTCTTATGCAGTGCTCAGCGCGGAGCCTGATGCAGGGCTCAATCTCACAACCCTGAGATCATGACCTGAGATGAAACCAAGAGTCAGACGTATAACTGTCTGTGCCACCCTGGTGTTCCCTACATTATACTGTTTAAAAGCAAGGCTTGAAAGCAGGATTTCTCCCAGAGTTAACCCCCCTCCACACTCCCAGGCTGTGGAACTGTGGCAACAGAAAGAGTTTCACATCCTTCTGTGGACCTGGTGATATATTGGCCAATACCACTGCAAAGGTTGATCATTCATGATCTTTTCATCAAGAAACTTACATCTAAGTAAAAAATGTTCACTATTTTGCTGTATGTGCAGGAGTAGAAGAGAGAAAGGAGGGGTGTCGAGGGTTAACTTGTTGGGTTTTTTCATCTGTAATTTCCAAGAGAAGATAATATTAAAAATAAAAATTTTGGAATCTGCAGAATGTAGCTCACTTTTTTAACCATGATTTTACATTAGAAGAGCAGATTCATGATGACCGATCATTTGATATAGTGGAAACAGAGTGTTTTAAGTTTTCCTTTCTAGGATCCTTCCTTGGGTGAAGCACCATGATCCATCGTTGACTAAATATGAAAATGTTTTTAAGAGACAGAGCAGGATGCAAGCCTTGCCAAGATGAATACTTTAAGAGATAGTTGCCTAAATTTAACAGAAAATATATTTTTTTTACAGAAATGTTTATGATGCCTTCTAGGAGTTAGTCATGTAATATACATCCCCTGTGTGATCATTAAATCCACAAAATATCACAAATCTTTCAACTATGCATATGTATTGAATAATAAAAGAAGAGGGTATGAGAGAACGTATGGGGTAATGAGAAAGGGAGCAGAGTCTTAAGGAAAGACCAGCAAGCTATTGTGTGTGTTTTGGCTTTAGACCAAAAGAGAAAAGTAGTAGTATGTTTTCAAAAAGAAAAGAAGAGAAAAAGTAAAAGGGAAGAATTTTGTGGAGGACTCACTGAAAAATATAAAATTTCAGAGAATTTTAGTTCAGTTGAGGTTGACAAGATCCATAAACAGTAGGATAGTTCTGCCAGAGCAGTAGGAGACATTATCGTGCAAGTGCTTGATTATACTGGGCTGATAAATGAAATTTTGATAACTTTCAGTCTGAAGAAATATCAAGAAAGGAACAATAAACATAAAACTATTACATGTTGACACAAAAAAGAGAATGCATGCAGATTCAGACAGAAACCAAATATAGTGCATAGTAATGGGTTGATGCAATTAGGATTATAATATCATTTTTTAAAGCAGATAAGAAGTTTATATTTAACATTTATTTTAAAAACAACAGATCCATGGATCACATCAGTTAACTCAAGGCATGGCTTCTCACTAGAGCTTGGATGTGTCAGTTGATTAAGTAGATTTAAGAAGGTTTCCAGTCATCTGTATCAGGATGTGTCTTCCACTCTGCAAAAATCTAATCAGGTACCCAACACCTTTGTGAGGTACAGAAAACAATTGTCACCAGATAGCTTGCATTTCTGTAGGTAATGCAATAAATAGATGTTAATTGTATTAGTTTTCCATAGACAGTAATTCATCTACCCATGCCTACCAAGCTACTCATGTTATGCTATCTGTATGTACATATTTAAGTACATGTTTGTATAACAAATCATATAGAATGCCAGTCTATTCACTATGCTCAATTATTCCAGAAACTCTCATTGTTAGGTTGAGTATTTAAAATGTCTCCTCAGTTTTCAGTTTCAGAGTTGGATTTCAGTTTTCAGAGATAGATTGCCAAGTGTTTAGAAAGACCTATGGAAAACTGATAATTTTCCATATGAGGAAGTTTAGATAGAAGAAGGCTCTCTGTATCCATGGAACATGAAAATAAGGACCCTTTTCAGTGCAGCAAATCAATTTATGGATAGTCTCCAACTTAAGATGGTGGGACTTAATGATTTTTTTTTTTTGACTTTACAATGGTGAGAAAGCAATTCGCATCCAGTAGAAACTGAACTTAGATATTTGGGGGAAGGTGTTAGAGTCAAGATTTTGACTTCTAGTACAATAAAATAACCAAATGAGTAGAAAAAATGATGGAGGCAGAAACACATCCCTAAATTTGTTTTTAAGGAATGTACCAAGTTGCTAAATGTCAGAAGACAAATAGTAGATGATAAGACATATATAAAATTAGCCTGGCTATATGATCTAACTAATCCTCTCCCCTCAGGGTTATGTGACTGTGGAGGGAGATGATCCGGCTGAGTATCAGAAGGTGTACCACTTGCTTTATGAGGAAGAGAGAGCAAATAGAAAAGGAAAGCAAAGAGATTTTTTTCAACTACTCAGAGAAAGTGGGGACAGCATGGCCCTCAAGGGGAAACTCCTAAGAGGAATGTATGAGGACCTCAAAAAAATGTGCCGTAAACCAGACATGGAGCTGCTCCAAGTAAGGACTGAAGAATACAGAGTAACGGTGCTGACTGAATCATGTCCATATTCTCTTTGCCCTCCATCACCACTGTGCAATGATGCTTTCTGATACTGTGGTAAGGGTTTTCCCTGTCACCGTGATGCTGATGACCAGGCTAAAATCTGTAAAAGTCTGTGAAAAAGCAGCCTAAAAAACTTCCACAGAATACCTCCTTCTCAAATTCTAATATATATTCAGTTACTGACCAACAGCGGCCAGAAAACTTGTTGAAGATATATGGATTTGTATGTTGACCTGGCAAAAATGAAAAATTTGGGAATCCACACAATTCATTTTCCCTTTCTGTTTTCATGTACATGATACAATTTGCTGGAATTTGGGTTTATCCACCTTGGGAATAAGTAATGAAGTCTCTACTGTGAATCTTGTGGTGTATATACTAAAACTTTCTCTCTGTGTGTTTCTCTTTATAGCATTTTGAAGACACATTAAAAAGGTAAGTTTGCCTCTATATTAAAGGTTTGAAAATTGTTTAATAGTGATCAGACTGTTGATGCTGAAATATGAGCATAATTTATTATGATAATAAAGCCTATTTCATAATGTATTTATTTTTCTATGTCTCCAAAGGTAGAAAAGGGTTTGTTGTTTTGTGTGGGGTTGGACAGGGGTCTGTGGAAGCCTGTGCAGTTGCCAGGATTCTGTGCATGAGTTGCACGAAGACAACTCCTATCCCTGATTTGAATTTTTAGAAACATAAGAACACACTGAGGTTATGGCCTGAAGCCATGATAAGCTTCCGTGGGAGAAATAGGTATTTCTGTGAAGCATAAAGTGGGAGGAGGGAGAGAAGAGGCATGGGGGAAGACCATCTAGGGTTTGGGGCTCCCACACAGGTAGCACGTGGCGGACTCCAACTACCCAGGGAAAGGCTGTATGTGGCATTTACTGAAGGTGGGTCCTCAGAAGCAGAATCTCTGCCCAAGCTAAGCTCCTCATCCCCTTGCTGTGGTTATATGAATACTGAGCATCTTGGTGGTGACTAGTGTGGGTTAAAAATCAAAGTGTCCTCCTGGGGTACGTGGATGGCTCAATCTGTTAAGCATCCAACTCTTGATTTTGGCTCAGGTCATGATCTCAGGGTCATGAGATTGAGACCCCCCCATAGGGCTTCACATTGAGGGTGGAGCCTGCTTAAGATTTTCTCTCTGCCCCTCCCTCCACCTCCCCCTTGCACTCTCTCCCTAGGGGAAAAAAAATCAATGTGCCCTTCTGTAATGTTCTGTTTCAGGCCATTTTGCATAACCCCATGCTTGGCTGAGAAGAACCAGATCCTGAAATTGTATGCTAGGATTGAAGTGGTGGGAAGTAGAATTGGGTTTAATTTGCTCTTCAGAAAATGAATGGATATTTGTTACATTCCCTAGTTTGTGGAGTTACATTCATAACCCCTGATCCTAATCATGAGGATTTTAATGAAGCATCTTTACTGGGATGTAGAATAAATGTAATCACTGTCATGAAAACTTTGAACTCAGAAAGAGTAACTAACTGCTCTTTTTTTGCAGGAGTGAGTCAGTGCAGCTGCACCTGCCCCAACCTGTGGACCCACAGCTCGGTACATGGCCCATCACTTGGGCTGAGAGGCTCAACCAATTTCTTGGTAATACACTGTCCTTTGGTGGTATAGTTGTACATTCTCCTCAGCTAGAATTCTAGGGGTAATGTTTCCCCATTGCACATTTTATGATTGCATTATTTGGGAAGTTTATAGCCAAATTTGCCTTTATACAAAAATAATATACGTGGAAAAACAACTAATATCTAGAGAAAAGCCCAATCATTTATGATAAACTACCTGGAAGTAAACAATAGGAAAAGATATTAGATGGCCTGTAGCATGCCAAGATATACTGTTAACTCTTTGTATGAACCATGTAATTCTGCATGAACATTCAGTATATTCCAAGTTTTAGGTTTTGTGGTTATTGCTGGTTGTGAGATGATTAGAGAGTTCTAACTTTTGTTTTCTACAGTGTCTCATAATAAAAGCACTTTACACAGTGCATTCTTTATTCACATAATCCAAAACTACTTTGTATAATCAGTAGTATTAAACACATAAAGTGAATACTTACCAAAGTCAGTTGAGCACTTATTTCACTAGATTTCTCTCTTTTCTTCTCAAAAGTTACACTGGCTGAAAATTCTCACAAATCTTCTACTTCCTATTTTTTTAAGATTTATTTATTTTTGAGAGAGAGAGAGAGAAGGAGCATGAAATGGTGGGGTGTGGAGAGAGAGAGGGAGAGAGAATCTCAAGCCAACTCCTTGCTGAGCAAGGAGCCACATGCGGCACTCAATCTCAAGACCCTGAGATCATGACCTGAGCCGAAATCAAGAGTAGGTCGCTTAACAACTGAGCCACCCAGGCACCCCAAACCTTCTACTTCTAAAAAAAAGTGAGTTTTTCTTTCAGCTTATTTTACCTTGGCATATTTTGGTGAAAAATACTTAAATATGAGGAAAAGTGATCACTCTTTAGGAGTTATTATTAGGAGCTATTATTATTTTCTGAGAAGATGAGCTGGTTACTTTTCTTACCATGAATTGCTAATCTCCCAATTTCAAATGTTTCAGAGAAAAAAAAACAGAGTTTAGCAATATCCCTCTTCTTCATATATATTAAGAAAATTCATAAATTTCTCCATTTTTGTCTGGTTAAAGATTTGCTCGTTATGAAGACAGTCCAGAAAACCTTGGTCTACAGTAGATTTCTAGAGCTTCCTCGTTGCCCTGGCCCTCATTTCCAAGGATAAGCTAGAAACCCAGACTCTTATAGAAAGGCTATGTCTAACAGGAATCAATACTGTATGTTAACATGACTGTTTCCTTCCTTCTGCAGTGCCCATTTTTTTTGGAGAATGAAATAACCACCTGTCATATCCCGCTGTTTGAAGATCTGAGATGTTTGCACTTCAGTCCCAATCATCCTGACATTGTCACTAATATAACAAGACCTAAATATTTTCTCACCTGGGGAGCCCAGAAGTTTACTTGTGGGTCAACATTACTGGGAGGTGGATGTGGGGAACTGTCAGAACTGGGTCCTTGGATTTTGTGATGATACTTGGGCGATGAGGAATGACATGGTGCTTGACTCAGAGGGAATTTTTCTACTTTTATGTATCAAAGAGGACAATCAGTGCAGTCTCTTTACCTCCTCCCCACTGTCGCCTCAGTATGCGGAAAGGCCTCTGGGCCACATGGGGGTGTTCCTGGATTATGAGCGTGATGTAGTGAGCTTTGTGCATGTGGCCAATAGCTCCCTCATTTGCAGTTTCCTCTCCTGTTCCTTCTCTTGCCCTCTCTGACCTTTGCTCTGCTCTGCACCCTCATGATGAGGGATATGTCTGAACCTGACCACAAGTGTCAGGAAGGCCTTACCCAAGGTATCTCGGGTAAATGCTTGGTTGATTTTCTTTCCCTTTCTCCTTTATCATATTGACTACTTTTAAAGGGTTGATAATTGTGTCTACATTTGTTTCCATTTTCTCTGAATAAAAACAATCTCTCTTAGAAAACAGTGATCTTTATTCTCTGTCTTGTCCTTTCCCTTGCTTTCTAAGGTAGTTGGAAGCAAAGAATAGCTGAATGGGTTTCCTCAGCTGCATGGGCTAAAGCAAGAGCACAGGTTTCTTCTCACTGACAGACTTGGAACTCTCTTCTCTCTGCTCTGCATCTGCTCAGGCATGTTTCTTCACCGAGGCTCAGTTTTAAAATCTCTTCTTTGTGGAACAATTTTTAAAGCTTCTGGACTAATTGAGGTATCCTGATTGTGTGGACTCAGAAGACCTTATACTCTTTGTAAAGTCCACAAGCTAATATTGTCCTTCTCCTCTAGTTTACCTATTATAGGAGAAGGTATATGCCAGCCTTATATACAGATATATCTCAAGTAGATAGCATAGAGGTTAAGATATAATCGACATTCAATAAGTGTTTGAGTAAATTTATAGATGTTACAAGATAACAAATAAGGACATGCTCCACCACTGTTAAAAAGCATACTAAATGGGGTGCCTGGGTGGCTCAGATGGTTAAGCGTCTGCCTTCGGCTCAGGTCATGATCCCAGGGTCCTGGGATCGAGTCCCACATCGGGCTCCCTGCTCCTTGGGAGCCTGCTTCTCCCTCTGCCTCTCTCTCTCTCTGTCTCTCAGGAATAAGTAAATAAAATCTTTAAAAAAAAAAGCGTACTAAATGTAACCAAAATTAAATGGAATACTGAGGAGTATTATTTAAAAAAAGATGTGCATTAGGCTGCTTTTAAAATTTATAGGCTCAGGAAATTATAACAGAGACACAAAAGAGATACTTACCTAAACAGAATGACATCAATATAGATAATAATACTACATCTGAGAATTTTCAGTAATTTTAATGAAGGTACCTGTAGTCACAGATAGCTTAAATTTATACGTACCAGACTGGACAGTGAAAGTTTTTGCTATAGAAAATAATGAATACTCAAGAGACAAATTGCATTTAAAATGGTTCCAAAGTTAATCAATCTTAAAAGTTTCAAAGATATGGTACATTAAAATATTATAACAATAAATATACTTTTGTTATATTTTTATCAAGAATCATATACATAATGCTGAATATTCTTGTATTTATTTCACTTACTGGAAGGTCTGGCACACAATAAATACAACCAGAGTTTCAAATGTGGCTCAGGGATTTATAAAAGTCTGATAATATCTCCTTTAGTGAGAGGATATCTACAAAAGTCTGAGAATGTCTGAGCCCACCCATGGGTGGTAAATCTCACCCAGGAGTTTAATGACAGATGAGTTGCATGATGGATTAACAGAAGCAATATGAACATATAATTCTGCAGTACTAAAGTTTTAACAGCATCATACACTTAATCATCCTTATATTTTATTTAGTTTAATTGTATATTAGAATAAAAATTAAGATGAGCAAATACAACAATAATGAAGAGTAGCAAACTTTTACTGCAGAAATATAAATAAAACAGCTAAATTGAAGTGAAGTTTAAGTAATTTGTGTTTTAGTTCCTTCCATTGTAGAAAATCAGTATCATACAATGTGTTCTTGAGCATGAATTACTTTATGACAGTACCCTTAAAAAATTGACATTAATTCTTAATATTTAACAATAATTCATGAAAATATTAGTGAGAATATGTCATAAAGAACAACTAGCTTTTATGGAAAGCATGCCATGTGTAGGCAGTGAATGGTGGGACTTTAAATTAATTAGTCTTTCAGTCCTCACAATAATTATAAGCAGAATAGAAAGAGAAATAATTTATATTTTCCAGATAAGGATTATAAGGAAAGAGTTAAGAAATGAATTTAATTTGCCATATACTTAACTCTGTAAACCACACTGAGTTGAAAGCATCTTTCAACTAGATTCTTCTTTCATTAAGAGAGAAGTGTTTGCAAATGTATGTGTGAAAGCACTTGGAAAGTGCCATATACTTTGTGAAACTACAGTGGTAGAAGGCATCTGTCAACTAGCATCTTCTTTCATTAAGATAGAAGTGTTTGGGATAGGGGTTAAGATGGTGGAGGAATAGCGTGACCCTAAGCTTGCCTCCTCCCTTGAATACAGCTAGATAATTATCAAATCATTCCGAACACCCAAGAAATTGATCACAGGACTGAGAGAACAAAGCTGCACTTCTACAAGCAGAAAACATGACCATCCCATGGAAATTAGGAACTGGGGAGAGTTGATTTGGGGGAGAAAAGAGCCACTGGCATTGCAGAGGGGAGAGAGCCCTGACTGTGGAGAGAGGAGGGAGAGAGAAAGAAGGAGAAAAGAGTGAAAACATGTGCAGGGGATTGCCTAGCTAGTACTTTTCCCCAAAACCATTTACTGGGAAAAAAGGAGTGGGTTTAAATATCACAAATATTTTTATAAGCAGCAAGGCACAGAATCTGAAGTTTCTGAGGTCAGCGCCATTGCCAGGGTCATGCCTGGCAAGCTGAGTGGTGCTCCAGCAGGGAAGGAGAGAGTCCTGGGGAGGAAGGCAGTGTGGTATGAGGATCCTCTGAGTTGCATGGGGAGAAACAGTTCCCCTGCTTGGAGTGTATTTGGTTGAGGTGCTACAGCCTCTCAGTAGGCAAAAACCTGGCAGGCACCACTGAGCTGCCTAGCTCACCAGCCTTGGAACAAAGACAGGTTAGCAAACATTAGCGCTGGCTTTGTGCTATGATTTACCATAAACTCCAAACTGATGTGCCGTCGAGTAACTGTTTTCTGAGACAAGCCATCACTGGCTGCAGTGCTGCAGACCCTCCCCCAGAGGATCATCATGGGGCTGTGCCACCAGGGTCTCCGAAGTTTAGAGTTTTGAAACACAGCCATGCCTGATTTGCTCATCCATCTCAAATAAGAAAAGCCCATAAATGTGGTATAAAACAACAGTTTTCAGATATTTGATCATAAATAGCAGAGGAGAGTAAACAGAGAGAGAGGGAACAAATGAGGGGACTCCAAAGATGGTCTCATTCACTATCTGGAGATTTCCAGACATAGCACAAAGAGGAGTTGCTCAGACAGCCCACTGGTCTCCCTGAGGAGACAGGGTTGGAAGGTCAGGAAAGTCAAGGCAGCTGGAGTTCCCAGGACTGAGTACTGTTGAGGGTAGAGCGGCACAGAGGGAACACTCTAGAGAGCTCAGAGGGCCTACAGAGCTGGAGTATACAGGTGAGTGCAGATCAGTGAATGCTTGCAGGTCAGGGAAAGAACCTCCCCAAAGAGCAGATGGAGTAGCACCTACAGTGCACACAGGGCTAGAGGTAGTTCCAGCCATCCTGAGTGGACAATCCTCACACTACAGGGGATACCTGGTAGAGTACACAAGAGGGTACCGCCCCGGTTGTGGGGAAATCCAGCCCCCATTAGAAGTCTCTGATTCCTTCCTATACAGTTTATTTTATTTATTTATTTATTTAATTTCATTATGTTATGTTAGTCACTATACAATACATCATTGGTTTTTGATGAGGTGTTCCACGATCCATTGTTTTCGTATAACACCCAGTGCTCCATGCAGTATGTGCCCTCCTTAATACCCATCACCAGGCTAACCAATCCCCCGTCCCCCGTCCCCTCTAAAACCCTGTTTGTTTCTCAGAGTCCATAGTCTCTCATGGTTCATCTCTCCCTCCAATTCCACCCCCCCATTTTTCCCTTCCTTCTCCTAATGTCGTCCATGCTATTCCTTATGTTCCACAAATAAGTGAAACCATATGATAATTGACTTTCTCTGCTTGACTTATTTCACTTAGCATAATCTCCTCCAGTCCCATCCATGTTGATGTAAAAGTTGGGTATTCATCCTTTCTGATGGCTGAGTAATATTCCATTGTATATATGGATCACATCTTCTTTATCCATTCATCTGTTGAAGGACATCTCGGCTCTTTCCACAGTTTGGCTATTGCGGACATGAACATTGGGGTGCATATGGCCCTTCTTTTCACTACATCTGTGTCTTTGGAGTAAATACCCAGTAGTGTAATTGCTGGGTCATAAGGTAGCTCTATTTTTAAATTTTTGAGGAACCTCCACACTGTTTTCCAAAGTGGCTGTACCAACTTGCATTCCCACCAACAGTGTAAGAGGGTTCCCCTTTCTCCACAACCCCTCCAACATTTGTTGTTTCTTGCCTTGTCCATTTTTGCCATTCTAACTGGTGTAAGGTGGTATCTCAATGTGGTTTTGATTTGGATTTCCCTGATGGCTAATGATGGTGAACATTTCTTCATGTGTCTGTTAGCCATTTGTATGTCTTCTTCAGAGAAGTGCCTTTTCATATCTTCTGCCCACTTTTGATTTGATTATTTGTTTTTTGGGTGTTGAGTTTGAGAAGTTCTTTATAGATCTTGGATACCAGCCCTTTATCTGTAGTGTCATTTGCAAATATCTTCTCCCATTCTGTGGGTTGCCTCTTTGTTTTGTTGACTGTTTCCTTTGCTGTGCAGAAGCTTTTTATCTTAATGAAGTCTCAAAAGTTCATTTTTGCTTTTGTTTCACTAGCTTTTGGAGATGTATCTTGAAAGAAGTTGCTGTGGGCGATGTCAAAGAGGTTACTGCCTATGTTCTCCTCTAGGATTTTGATGGATTCCTGTCTCACATTGAGGTCTTTCATCCACTTTGAGTTTATCTTTGTGAATGGTGTTAGAGAATGGTCGAGTTTCATTCTCTTGCATGTGGCTGTCCAATTTTCCCAGCACCATTTATTGAAGAGACTGTCTTTTTTTCCATTGCATGTTTTTTCCTCCTTTGTCAAAGATTATTTGACCATAGAGCTGAGGGTCCATATCTGGGTTCTCTATTCTGTTCCATTGGTCTATATGTCTTAAAGCAAGGCTTGAAAGCCAGAGACTCTCCCAGAGTTAATCCTACCACCCACGCTGGCCCCGTGCATGTTTTCAAGTCAAAGCAGCAATAGAGAACAGTAAAGGAGATTTCACCCCCACACTGGGACAACAGGGGCCCCTTTCCCTAGTTCCTCTGGCCAAAAAGAAAGGGCTCTCTCTTGGGGCAAAGGTGCCCATGTCCCCTGCTGCAAATTCTGCCCTTTCCCTGTTGGCACCCTTTGCAGCTTTGTGACTGGGGCTGACCTCAAGGCACAGCTGGGTGAGGGAAAGGAAAAAGAAAAGGATTTTCTCCCATTCTTTATGTTTGCAGAGGCCTCTCTTCTTGGTCCTTTGGCTAGAAAGCGGGTGTTTGTGTTGGGGCTTTTGCTGTATACTCCTGCTGTGCAGTTCAGAGAAGTGGGTCTTCCTTCCATCCAGTCAATGCCAGGAAAGAGAAGAGGAACAAGAATCCCACAAAACACAGTCCCATTATGGATAGTTTTTCAAGTGTTAACCTGTCTCCTCATTTCACATTCTATTTTTAACTTCTCAGAGTCCTCATATACAGAGTCCTTACTTTTGGTGGTCTGTTCAGAGTTTCTAGTTGTCATCTGTGGGTGAGATAGACTGTACAGGATTTATTCCATTTTGACCAGTGCCAGAAGTCAACACAAAACTGTTAAGTATGCAGCAATTCTTGGAACCTTCCAAGAGATGAGGGTATCATCAGATTGCTTTAAAGAATCGCTAGGCAACACTCTGAAAGTCTAGGTGTAGTTTCTTTGCTACTACATTTTCACAGAAGTGAATTTAATTGCCAGAATATTCACTACTCAAGATTCTCTTGGAAGAGACGGAGAGCAGAAGAGGAAGGGATGGAAGGAGAAAGGGAGGGGGGAGAGACAGAGAGAGATTGAGTTTTCATTACACAAAGGGAAAAAAAAAACTTTTTCCTTGGGGTGAGAACTCTTGGGATTTCCTCTCTTAACCACTTTCCCATATACCATATTACAGTGCTAGTGCTAGTCATCATTTTTTACCTCACATCCCTAGAGAGAATGATTTTAATGTCTGATTACTTTGCAAACTTCTAAGATCTAAGTCTGGAGCATTTTTTGAAATGAAATTTGAATGTTGGCTATTTGATATTTTGTGTGGTCGAGAACTGAGGTTTACACATCCCCAAAATGTGGGGTGTGTGTGTGTGTGTGTGTGTGTGTGTGTATTTTTGACTATTATGTAATTTCCTTAAAAATACTTCAGTATCCAAGCTTCAAGTTCGTTTGTAACTACTATCACTCTGGTAAAATTTGTCTATATTCCTGGAATACTGTGTTCATTATTGAGAACTACTTACAGCAACACTAAGAGTCAAATTATACACAATTTATATTTTTCTTTTCAGTTAAAAGGAATTTCTGATCCATGAATCTGAACAGTAATGTAATTCTTTTTTTTAAATTCAATTTTATTATGTTATGTTAGTCATCGTTAGTTTTTGATGTAGTGTTCCATTATTCATTGTTTGTGTGTAACACCCAGAGTGCTCCATGCAATACATGTCCTCCTTAATACCCATCACCCAGCTAACCCACCCCCCCACCCCCTTCCCTCTAAAACCCTCAGTTTGTTTCTTGGAATTCATAGTCTCTCATGGTTCATCTCCCCTTCCAATATCCCCCCCTTCATTTTTCCCTTCCTTCTCCTAATGTCCTCCATGCTATTCCTTATGTTCCACAAATTAGTGAAACCATATGATAATGGACTTTCTCTGCTTGCCTTATTTCACTTAGCATAATCTCCTCCAGTCTCATCCATGTTGATGCAAAACTTGGGTATTCATCCTTTCTGATGGCTGAATAATATTCCATTGTATATATATATGGACCACATCTTCTTTATCCATTCGTCTGTTGAAGGGCATCTCAGCTCTTTCCACAATTTGGCTATTGCGGACATTGCTGCTATGAACATTGGGGTGCATATGGCCCTTCTTTTCACTACATCTGTATCTTTGGAGTAAATACCCAGTAGTGAAATTTCTGGGTCATAGGGTAGCTCTATTTTTAATTTTTTGAGGAACCTCCACACTGTTTTCCAAAGTGGCTGTACCAACTTGCATTCCCACCAACAGTGTAAGAGGGGTCCCCTTTCTCCACAACCTCTCCAACATTTGTTGTTTCTTGCCTTGTCCATTTTTGCCATTCTAACTGGTGTAAGGTGGTATCTCAATGTGGTTTTGATTTGGATTTCCCTGATGGCTAATAATGATGAACATTTCTTCATGTGTCTGTTAGCCATTTGTATGTCTTCTTTGGGGAAGTGTCACTTCATGTCTTCTGCCCATGTTTTGATTTATTTGTTTTTTGGGTGTTGAGTTTGAGAAGTTCTTTATAGATCTTGGATATCAGCCCTTTGTAGTATCTTTCTCAGCACTTCCTCTCTTACTGTGTCTACATTATCATAACTTTTTGTTGGTGCTGTACGCTTTGCTTTTAATATTTTTTTACACATTCCTTTATTTATTTATCCAAATATTTTATTGTATCTCTCATGTCCCCAAGCTGGTGAATCATTCTTGGAATGTCCTATGAAGAGGACTGACATTGGCCATCCGTCTTGTTCATTCAACCATTTTGAGTCTATTTTTGTGTGTGGTGTAAGGAAATGGTCCAGTTTCATTCTTCTGCATGTGGCTATCCAATTTTCCCAAAACCATTTGTTGAAGAGACTGTCTTTTTTCCATTGGACATTCTTTCCTGCTTTGTCAAAGATGAGTTGACCATAGAATTGAGGGTCCATTTCTGGGCTCTCTATTCTGTTCCATTGATCTATGTGTCTGTTTTTGTACCAGTACCATACTGTCTCGATGATGACAGCTTTGTAATAGAGCTTTAAGTCCGGAATTGTGATGCCAGTTTGTGAGTTTTACAAAGGGAAGAGATAAGCTATTCTTTTTTTTCCTTTTTATTTTATATGTTATGTTAATCACCATACATTACATCATTAGTTTTTGATGTAGTGTTCCATGATTCATTGTTTGCGTAAAACACCCAGTGCTCCATTCAGTACGTGCCCTCTTTATTACCCATCACCAGGCTAACCCATCCCCCCACCCCCCTCCCCTCTAGAACCCTCAGTTTGTTTCTCAGAGTCCATAGTCTCATGGTTTGTCTCCCTTCCCCTTCATTTTTCCCTTCCTAATACCTTCTTCTTCTTCCTTTTTTTTTTTTTTTTAACATATAATGTATAATTTGTTTCAGAGGTACAGGTCTGTGATTCAACAGTCTTACATAATTCACAGTGCTCACCATAGCACATACCCTCCCCAATGTTTATCACCCAGCCACCCCATCCATCCCACTCCCCACCACTCCAGCAAACCTCAGATTGTTTCCTGAGATTAAGAATTCCTCATATCAGTGAGATCATATGATACATGTCTTTCTCTGATTGACTTATTTCACTCAGCGTAATACCCTCCAGTTCCATTCACATTGTTGCAAATATCAAGATATCATTCCTTTTGATAGCTGCATAATATTCCCTTGTATATGTATACCACATCTTCTTTATCCATTCATCTGTCAATGGATATCTTGGCCCTTTCCATAGTTTGGCTATTATGGACATTGCTGCTATAAACATCTGGGTGCACGTACCCCTTCGGATCACTACATTTGTACCTTTGAGGTAAATACCCAGTAGTGCAATTGCTGGATCATATGGTAGCTCTATTTTCAACTTTTTGAGGAACCTCCATACTGTTTTCCAGAGTGGCTGCACCAGCTTGCATTCCCACCAACAGTGTAAGAGGGTTCCCCTTTCTCCGCATCGCTGCCAACATCTGTCATTTCCTGACTTATTAATTTTAGCCATTCTGACTGGTGTGAGGTGCTATCTCATTGAGGTTTTGATTTGGATTTCCCTTATGCTGAGCAATGGTGAGCACTTTTTCATGTGTCTGTTGGCCTTTTGGATGTCTTCTTTGGAAAAATGTCTGTTCATGTCTTTTGCCCATTTCTTGATTGGATCATTTGTTCTTTGGGTGTTGAGTTTGATACGATCTTTATAGATTTTGGATACTAGCCCGTTATCTGATATGTCATTTGCAATTATCTTCTCCCATCTGTCGCTTGTCTTTTGGATTTGTTGACTGTTTCTTTTGCTATGCAAAAGCTTTCTATCTTGATGAAGTCCCAATAGTTCATTTTTGCCCTTGCTTCCCTTGCCTTTGGCGATGTTTCTAGGAAGAAGTTGCTGTGGCTAGGGACGATGAGGTTGCTGCCTGTGTTCTCTTTTAGGATTTTGATGGACTCCTGTCTCACATTGAGGTCTTTCAACCATTTTGAGTCTATTTTTGTGGGTGGTGTAAGGAAATAGTCCAGTTTCATTCTTCTGCAAGTGGCTGTCCAATTTTCCCAACACCATTTGTTGAAGAGACTGTCTTTTTCCACTGGACATTCTTTCCTGCTTTGTCAAAGATTAGTTGACCATAGATTTGAGGGTCCATTTCTGGGCTCTCTACTGTTCCATTGATCTATGTGTCTGTTTTTGTGCCAGTACCATACTGTCTTGATGATGACAGCTTTGTAATAGAGCTGGAAGTCTGGAATTGTGATGCCGCCAGCTTTGCTTTTCTTTTTCAACATTCCTCTGGCTATCCGGGGACTTTTCTGGTTCCACACAAATTTGAGGATTATTTCTTCCATTTCTTTGAAAAAAGTGGATGGTATTTTGATAGGGATTGCATTAAATGTGTAAATTGCTCTAGGTAGCATTAATATCATCACAATATTTGTTCTTCCAATCCATGATCATGGAACGTTTTTCCATTTCTTTGTGTCTTCCTCAATTTCTTTCAAGAGTATTTTATAGTTTTCTGAGTACAGATTCTTTGCCTCTTTGGTTAGATTTATTCCTAGGTATCTTATGGTTTTGGGTGCAATTGTAAATGGGATCGACTTCTTCATTTCTCTTTCTTCTGTCTTGTTGTTGGTGTATAGGAATGCCACTGATTTCTGTGCATTGATTTTATATCCTGCCACTTTACTGAATTCCTGTATGAGTTCTAGCAGTTTTGGGGTGGAGTCTTTTGGGTTTTGCACATAAAGTATCACATCATCTGCAGAGTGAGAATTTGCTTCTTCTTTGCTGATTCGGATGCCTTTTATTTCTTTTTGTTATCTGATTGCTGTGGCTAGGACTTCTAATACCATGTTGAATAGCAGTGGTGATAGTGGACATCTGTGCTGTGTTCCTGACCTTAGGGGGGAAGCTCTCAGTTTTTTCCCCATTGAGAATGATATTGGCTGTGGGTTTTTCATAGATGGCTTTTATGATATTGCGATATGTACCCTCTATCCCTATACTCTGAAGAGTTTTGATCAAGAAGGATGCTGTACTTTTTCAAATGCTTTTTCTGCATCTATTGAGAGGATCATATGGTTCTTGTTCTTTCTTTTATTAATGTATTGTATCACATTGATTGATTTGCAGATGTTGAACTAAACTTGCAGCCAGGGATAAATCGCACGTGGTCGTGGTGAATAATCTTTTTAATGTACTGTTGGATGCTATTGGCAAGTGTTTTGGTGAGAATTTTTGCATCCATGTTCATCAAGATATTGGTCTGTAATTCTCCTTTTTGATGGGGTCTTTGTCTGGTTTTGGGATCAAGGTAATGCTGGCCTCATAAAACGAGTTTGGAAGTTTTCCTTCCATTTCCATTTTTTGGAGCAGTTTCAGAAGAATAGGTATTAATTCTTCTTGAAATGTTTGGTAGAATTCCCCTGGGAAGCCATCTGACCCTGGGCTTTTGTTTGTTGGGAGATTTTTGATGACTGCTTCAATTTCCTTAGTGGTTATAGGTCTGTTCAGGTTTTCTATTTCTTCCTGGTTCAGTTTTGGTAGTTGATACATCTCTAGGAATGCATCCATTTCTTCCAGATTATCTAATTTGCTGGCATAGAGTTGCTCATAATATGTTCTTATAATTGTTTGTTTTTCTTTGGTGTTGGTTGTGATCTTTCCTCTTTCATTCATGATTTTATTTATTTGGGTCATTTCTCTTTTCTTTTTGATAAGTCTGGCAAGGGGTTTATCAGTCTTATTAATTGTTTCAAAGAACCAGCTCCTGGTTTCGTTGATCTGTTCTACTGTTCTTTTGGTTTCTATTTTATTGATTTCTGCTCTGATCTTTATTATTTCTCTTCTCCTGCTGGGTTTAGGCTTTATTTTCCTGTTCTTTCTCCAGTTCCTTTAGGTATAGGGTTAGGTTGTATATTTGAGACCTTTCTTGTTTCTTGAGAAAGGCTTGTATTGCTATATACTTTCCTCTTAGGACTATCTTTGCTGCACCCCAAAGATTTTGAACAGTTGTGTTTTCATTTTCATTTGTTTCCATGAATTTTTTTAATTCTTCTTTAATTTCCTGGTTGACCCATTCATTCTTTAGTAGGATGCTCTTTAGCCTCCATGTATTTGAGTTCTTTCCAACTTTCCTCTTGTGATTGAGTTCTAGTTTCAAAGCATTGTGGTCTGAAAATATGCAGGGAATGATCCCAATCTTTTGGTACTGGTTGAGACCTGATTTGTGACCTAGGATGTGATCTATTCTGGAGAATGTTCCATGGGCACTAGAGAAGAATGTGTATTCTGTTGCTTTGGGATGGAATGTTCTGAATATATCTGAGAAGTCCATTTGGCCCAGTGTGTCATTTAAAGTCTTTATTTCCTTGTTGATCTTTTGCTTAGATGATCTGTCCATTTCAGTGAGGGGATGTTAAAGTCCCCCATTATTATTATATCATTGTTGATGTGTTTCTTTGCTTTTGTTATTAATTGGCTTCTATAATTGGCTGCTCCCATGTTAGGGGCAAAGATATTTACAATTGTTAGATCTTCTTGTTGGATAGACCCTTTAAGTAGGATATGGTGTCCTTCCTTATCTCTTAGTATAGTCTTTGGCTTAAAATCTAATTTGTCTGATATAAGGATTGCTACCCCAGCTTTCTTTTCGTGTCCATTAGCATGGTAAAGGGTTTTCCACCCCCTCACTTTCAATCTGGGGGTGTCTTTGGGTCTAAAATGAGTCTCTTGCAGACAGCATATTGATGGGTCTTTTTTTTTTTTATCTAATCTGATACCTTGTGTCTTTTGATTGGGGCATTTATCCCATTTACATTCACAGTAACTATTGAAAGATATGAATTTAGTGCCATTGTATTGCCTGTAAGGTGACTGGTACTGTATGTTGTCTTTATTCCTTTCTGTCCTATGTTATTTTCAGGCTCTCTCTTTGCTTAGAGGACCCATTTCAATATATCTTATAGGGCTGGTTTTGTATTTGCAAATTCCTTTAGTTTTTGTTTGTCCTGGAAGCTTTTTATCTCTACTTCTATTTTCAATGACAGCCTAGCTGATATATGTTCTTGGCTGCATAGTTTTCTCATTTAGTGCTCTGAATATATCATGCCAGTCCTTTCTGGCCTGCCAGGTCTCTGTGCATAGGTCTGTTGCCAATCTAATGTTTCTCCCATTGTAGGTTACAGATCTCTTGTCCTGAGCTGCTTTCAGGATTTTCTCTTTGTCTCTGAGACTCGTAAGTTTTACTATTAGATGTCAGGGTATTGATCTATTTTTATTGATTTTGAGGGGGGTTCTCTGTGCCTCCTGGATTTTGATGCCTGTTTCCTTCCTCAAATTAGGGAAGTTCTCTGCTATAATTTGCTCCAATATACCTTCTGCTCCTCTCTCTCTTTCTTCTCATTCTGGGATCCCAAGTATTCTAATATTGTCTCATCTTATGGTATCACTTATCTCTCGAATTCTGCCCTTGTGATCCAGTAGTCGTTCATTTCTCTTTTTCTCAGCTTCTTTATTTTCCATCATTTGGTCTTCTATATCACTAATTCTTTCTTCTGCCTCATTTATCCTAGCAGTTAGAGCCTCCATTTTTGATTGCACCTCATTAATAGCCTTTTTGATTTTGACTTGGTTAGATTTTAGTTATTTCTCCAGAAAGGGTTTCTCTAATAACTTCCATGCTTTTTTCAAGCCCAGCTAGTATCTTTAAAATCATCATTCTGAACTCTAGTTCCAACATCTTACTAATGTCCATATTGATTAGGTCCCTGGCAGTTGGTACTGCCTCTTGTTCTTTTTTTTGAGGTGATTTTTTCCATCTTGTCATTTTTTCCAGAGGTGAATAGATGAATGAGAGAACAAAATGCTAACAGGGTAACAACAACCCCAGAAAAATATACAGTAAACAAATCAGAAGAGACCTAAAACCGGGGGATCAGAAAGGGAAAAAAAGAAAAAAGAAAAAAAAAAGAAACGAAAAAGATAAAAAAAGAAAGAATATGATCAAATATGATCAGGCTGGTGCATAGATCAGTGCCACACACTAGATTTTGGGTGTATTTTGGTCTGTCAGAAGAAACTGCCTCCAATATTTTAAAGAGAGAACAACTTATATATGTAGAAAAATAAGAGTAAATATGATGAAGGGATGGAATATGAATATAAAGATGAAAATTATAAAAGATTTTATAAAACGAATTGATAAGAAGTTGGTTGAAAAAAGAAAGAAGAGGAATTAAAAAAAAAAAAAAAAGGAGAGAATGTGATCAGGCAGGAGACTAGAACAAAGCCATACACTAGAGATTTAGGGTCTATTTTGGTCTGTTAGAAGAAACTGTATCCTAAAATTTTAAAGAGAGAACAACTTACACATATATACCAAAAATGAGGTTAACTACTATGAAGGGATAGAATATGACTCTAAAAATGAAAAATAAAAAAGATTTTTAAAAAAGGGATTGATAAGATGTTGGTTGAAAAAGGGAAAAAGAAAAAGAAAAAAAAGAAAATTAAAAAAATTAACTTTCAAAGACTAAAGCATCAGAGGAAAAAGAGCCATGAATTCTGTATGCTGTATTCCCCTAGTGCTGGCATTCTGCCGTTCTCATTGATTGGTAAACTTGGTCTTGGCTGGCTGTTCTCGCTGATCTTCTGGGGGTGGGGCCTGTTGCTGTGCTTCCCAAATATTTTTGCTGGAGGCGGAATTGCCCCGCTTTTGCCGACCGGGCTAAGTAATCTGCTCGGGTTTGCTCTCGGGAGCTTTTGTTCCCTGCAAGCTTTCCGTTCAGCTTTGGAGGATGAGAGTGAAAATGGCAGCCTCCCAGTCTCTGCCCCGGAGGAGCCGAGAACTTGGGGCCTCGCTCCTCAGTGAGCCCCCAGAGAAAAGCAGTCAGTCACTCCCACCACCCCGGTCTCCGTCGCACTCTGTGCTCAACCGTCCTGTGACGGAGCATTTCTATCTCTGGCACCCGACCCCGTGTGGAGTCTCCAAACCGAGCAGATCCCTGTGGTGCACTCCCACACCGCTCCTCCTGGGGGGAGGAAGGGGAGTCTCCCCGGATCTGCCGCTTTTTGGGTCCCTGCTGGAGGAGCAGTGGCCGACTGTGCCGCGGATCACGGTTTATGGCAACCCCGAGCTGAGAACCCGTGCCCCAGCTCCGTCTCTGCAGCCAGTTTCCCCACTCTGATACCTGGGAGCTCTGCCGCACTCAGGCACCCCCAGTCTTTCTGTGACCCCGAGGGTCCTGAGACCACACTGTCCCAGCAAGAGTCCCACCCCCCTGCTTAGCCACTGGAGCGATGTCCATCAGCGGAGCTGACTTCTAAAAGTTCCAATTTTGTGCTCAGCTGCTCTATCACTTGCCAGAAGCGGCGGATGGAGGCCCCCTCCCCCGCCATCTATCCTCCCGAATATCACCTCGGATTCACTTCATCCTACCTTCCAGAAAGTGGTCGCTTTTCTCTTCAGAGAGTTGCTGCTATTCTTTTCTTCGATCTCTGTTGAGTTCATAGGTGTTCAGAATGGTTTGATCCCTATCTAGCTGAATTCCTGGGACCAGACATAATTTAGGTCTCCTACTCCTCCGCCATCTTGCTCCTATCCCAAGATAAGCTGTTCTTGAGGTCTTGTTATAATGTGTCCTAATCTAGTCCAGTAAAGAGAGTGATGGAGGAGGGACTTAGCCAGATGAATGGAGGAAGAAGAGAATTCCACAGTGACATTGGGTTTTGACAAGAACTGTCTGGAAGGAGAATTCTCTGTGCTTTGCATTCATCCATTTAGCTAGCTTCCACACCCATTTAGCTAGCTTCCACACCCATGCATTCTTTCACTTTTAGGAAGCTCAGATAGCAAATGAAAAGTGCACATATCCCACACAATATAATAAAATAGATTACTTTTATTTCAATAAAATAGAAAAGACAATAGTGCATCCTTCACATTGTCACCACTTTAAAAAATAATACAAATATATCTCCTGAAGGTAAGGTGAAGTTCAAGTCCATGAGGTATAAGTGACTTTCCCCATTTGAGAAGTCACCAGTATAGGATCCTCCCCAACTGTTAAAATTCCCAAGACCTTGGTCAGGTTTGTGAGCTGTTCCTGATCATTTGGGTCCATAGCAAATGAAAGGTCTGAGAGGGCAAGAAAAGGAGCATGAGAGTAAATTACAAATGAGGGAGCTTTGGGCAACATTAACAAAGCTTATTGTACCACATTCATAATCTAGAAACACCCCTATCCAGCCCAGGGGTCTTTGGATGTAGTGGCGCAATGGTGCGGAGGCAGAGAAGAGGTGGCAGATGTCATCCATTTGGATGCACAGAAGTAGAAAGATACCCTCAGAGTTGAGCAGCATACCATTGCGATTTATCCAGGATTCCTTGCAAAGTCCTACAATCCAGTTACGAGAGTTTCCCACATCCACCTCCCAGTAATGTTTGCCAGAGGTGAAGGTCTGAGCTCCCCACAAAGGCATGTATTGTGGACTTGCTGGACTGTGGGGCATGTCTTGATAGTCGGGACTGCATTGCAAGTGTCTCAAGTCTTCAAACAGAGCCACATGATAATTGCTTATGTTACGGTCCAATGTAAGATACACTTCAGTAAAAAGAAAACAGTGAAGTCAAAGAACAGAGTTTAAAAGTTCTGTGGACAAGTACAGTAGTCTTCTGGCAAACGCCAAACAAGCACAGCTCTAAAACCAAACGAAACTGGTTTGTTTTGTTTCCTGAGAACACTCCCACCCCACCGTGGCCAGTTTCCATGTACTTACCACTTAGTAACTCATGATAAAATTCTGGAACATGTAACAATTAGCTTTCATGACAGAGTCCATACTAACTGTTCCAGAACACTCCTTTATCACAAGTTACTATACAGAGTGTGTCACTGGAAATTCAGAGACATCAGCAAGGGCTCCTTGCCTATTTACAGAGCAAGTAAATGTTTATTCATAGAACTAGATGAAAGACAGTTTTCAGAATACAGAAACATGTAGGATGTCAGGCTCTGGTTTTATTTTCACTAGCTTGTTGAAAATTTAGGAGCCTGCTCATAGATGCCAAGTAAATACCAATATGGCCCTTTACTTGCTTAAGTCTTCTCATTAATCAACTAGCACAAAATAAAATAAATATAACAGTAATAAATGTATTACATATCACTTTAAATATATGATATTGCTTATTAGTTCTAAATAGTGATCACCTTGCTCAAACATGAGGACAAAACATGTAAACAAGCAAAGGTAAAATAAACTGAAAATCCATATTTGCCTTTTTTTTTAGAAGTGGTTTTTTTCTCTGAATTTCTAACTCATACATTGTGAAATCCGAATCCAACTTATCCCATCCAAGGCCTGCTTCTCCTATCTGCCAGGCTTACCACCTACACCTGTCCCTCCACACAACGAATCATATGTTCCATTTGTTTTCTGGTTGTTCCTATTGTTTATAAAGATACTTTTATCCCTTTTTAAAAATCTTGTGATTTCTCAAATACATTGCTTAAATTAAATTTTTAAATAAACGTTTAAATAACAACTAAAGGTGCTTCTAAGAATCTAAACATCTACACATAACCATAGTTAACAACTACAAGTTGAAATACACTGAATTAATATGTAGTTTTAATGCCATGTGCTTTCAGTGTTTTAAACTCACTGAAAATTATCATAAGGAAACTGTCATATTCAATTGTTTTTGACTGACTTCAGATAGTTTTTACTTGTTAACTAACAATAAAATATAGTTAGTTATAAGGGTATTCATATTTACCTGCTTTCCTGTTCTCTGAAAAGACTAACAGAGCAATGAGGAGAGGTCCTCCAGGTGTATCTCTTCCTGGAGGAAATAGTGAGGTCTCACCAGGGTGCCCCCTCTCACCTCGGAAGTTGTTAAGCCTTTCGGACATCCCTGTGATGGTCCATGAGCTCAGCTGAGGGTTCACAGGCTGGGGAATGTGCAGCTGCATTAACTGACTCCTGCAAAGAAAAAGAATCACTTACTAACATGTCCCGAGGTATCATAAGCAATCCCTTGGAGATGCTCCATCAGAATCCTTTCATGTGCAAAGGGTGTGAATTCAACTCCACAAATCGAGGAATACTGCAGTTGTTTTTGCATTTTATAATTAGCTACCCTGCTCTTACCACTCCAATCTCAGTAAGATACGTCACTTCACTCACAATTTATCTCTTTCTTACTTTCAGCTTCCCTAGGGGAACCACATAGCCATTTTCTTTTAGGTCCCCAAATCCAATAGGCGCCAAAATTTTGGAACTTGCTGCCTGGTACATATGGAGCCTAAGCTCTATAGGATGCTCTTTCCTGGGGACTTTCCCTGTCCCCTCTTCTCACTATCCTTCCACCTGTTGCCTCTCTGAGCTTATTTGCCTTTCCCAAAGAAGACCTGGAATAATCCTCAAATAATTAGGATTTTGAAAATTAGAGACAGGAAAAATAATTGTCCTTTGGCAACTTCTGCATTAAGCCTTGCAGCTGAAACCACATCCCTCTCAACCCTCACTTTTACCTAAGGGTGGTCAATATAAAACCTAAAAGTGTTTAGATAAGACTGCATTTATTTCTAAATGCAGACAAAAAGAAACTTGTCACAAAAAGGTGTGTGTCCATCTCAGCAGAAATAGCCTGACCACTGTCACCATAAACCAACTTGAATAGAGGGGCAAACTTACCTTTTCATGATGTCTCCCAAATCCTGTGAAGAGAAAGAGAGGAAGGCTTAGCTTTGAGTTCAAGATATCTTTAGTCTAGTCTGAGGCTATGAGACTGGACTGGAAAATTCTATATCTCCACTTTTCTTTCTTGGGTAAAATCATTTGCTCTTTTCTTTATCCTTATAAAGATGAAACTCAGTCTTACATTTGCATACAGTTGATAAAATCATGATAAAATTTAAAACAGAAGATGTTCTTAGAATAAACAGTTGTCTGTGTTTGTTCTAATCTACGGAGAAATTCACAGAGGTTTCCGGAAAGTTCTTATGAGAGTGTGTGGGCTCCAAATCTACAATTTCAAAATAGAAAGAATGGATACACCCAACATTTCTACATATTGACAAGTCCAGATACAGAATCGAATGATCTATTCCTAAGCTGTTCTTTTGCAGTTGGTTAGAAACTGAAAGTTTAGTAGAAGAATTGAGAAGGAATTTTTTTTTCCTGGGTCTGTTCCATGAAGTTTTCTACATAGTTTTGCGTCTGTATAAGGTGAATGTGACCCTGAGCCTCCAGGTTATACTGAAGGAACAAAGCCTGCCATCACAAAGTTAAAAGAGGCAGAATTTGGACTTTGGAAACAGGAAAATAATGGAGGTCCAAGGGGATACAGATTTCAGTGGACATAAATGATTTCTGAGCAGGCTGGTATTCAACACCCTGACATCTTTCCTCAGTCCTTACCTGGAACAGGTCCACATCTGTTTCGCAGCACATTTCCTTTAGCTCCTCATACATTTTTCTCAGGAGTTTCCCCATGTGACACATTCTCCCTACATTTCTCCGGAGTTGATTAAAAATTATCTTGCCTTCAACTGCCAGGCGCTCTAAATGTTTTTGCTTTTCTTCGTGGAGATATTGGTATACCTTAGGATATTCAGCCCTGATCATCATCATCCGTAGATTTACAAAACCCTGAAATGACATTGGTTTAATTAGGTCATATATCTGAATGGTTTTATTCTTCTTTCATTATCTATGGTCTGTGTGCTCTGTAGTGTTCTTTTCTTAGTCTTTTTGGGCTGCTTTAACAAAAATGCCATAGACTGGGTAGCTAACAAACATAGAAATTAACTTCTCACCATTCTATATGCTGGGAAGCCTATGAGTGGTGCTGGCAGATTTGGTATCTGGTGAGAACCCACTTCCTACATAGCCATCTTTTCATTGTGTCCTCAAATAGCAGATGGGGCAAGGGACATTTCCAGGGCCTCTTTTAGAAGGACACTTGTCCCATTCCTGAGGACTCTGGCTTCATGATCTAATCACCACTCAAAGCCCCCACTCCTATTATCATCACCTTGAGGGTTAGAATTTGAACACACAAATTATTATCTGAAGCAAATATTCAGATTATAGAAACACTACATACAGCTTTATGTCTTTCTCCTTCCAAGAAGCCACACATTTGGTTTCTTTCTTACTTTTTCCCCTCATTCCTTTCCTTCTTTTTCATTTATTTATTTGCCTGCACCATTGTTTCCAATGACTTACCCTCAAACTTCCATGTTTTCATGTAAAAATAGAAAGTTGAGATCAATTTTTTATTGTTTCATATAATTCATAGTATCTAAATCATAATCCATTTTCCTCAATGCTCATACTCATAAACTATCTGCTCTCAGCAAAAAGCAACAATTGACTTCCTTAGGCAAACAGAGGACATCACACATGATCTTTCTAAATTACCTTCATTTCCAAAACACTGTTGTTTCACCAGAGCCTGGCTCTGCCTGCCTCAGGACCACACCTACCTCCTCTTGACTGGTCCACCCTGTTTTGTCTCCTTAGAGATATTATCATCTAGATTATAATTCTACATACTTGTTCTTGCCTCTCCTCTGTCTCCTACATCTCTGTGTCTCTGTACCCCTTGTTCTGTGGGTCTGTCTCCAGTTCACTCTCTCATTTGGCCACTTTTTCTCACTCTATCCCCTTCTTTTCACACAGCCTTTAAACATATGCAGATTTACCAAATCATTTTGTAAATATCAGCATTAAACATTCTTGTTAAAATGACTTTATCGGGCGCCTGGGTGGCTCAGTTGGTTAAGCGACTGCCTTCGGCTCAAGTCATGATCCTGGAGACCCTGGATCGAGTCCCGCATCGGGCTCCCTGCTCGGCAGGGAGCCTGCTTCTCCCTCTGACCCTCCCCCCTCTCATGTGCTCTCTCTCTCTCATTCTCTCTGTCTCAAATAAATAAATAAAATCTTTAAAAAAAAAAGAAAAGAAAAGAAAAGAAAATTCTTAAAAAAAAAAAATGACTTTATCTAGCTTCTATGCTAATACTTTCATTTGCCATAAAAGCCAGACTTATTGACCAAATGTGTTCAAACACGCTGCGCCCATGGGTGCAATTTTCAGTTATTCATCCACGCAATGACTCCTTGCTTCTGTTTCCTATTCTTTCCTGAACTACACATTCCAACTTGCCAAGAACCTATTTTTACTAAATCCAAATAATATGATTCATTCTTATATTACTTCACCCTCTTTCCACATTTGACATTATTTCCTACTCGTTTCTTTTACTAATCCCTTCTGTCTCCTGCTCCAGAAAGCTCTGTTCTCAGAGAAGTGCTCATCCCCCATCTCCCCCACCCCTGGCCAGCTCCTCAGATCTCTGCCCAGATGTAACCTTGGCCATGGGTCTTCCATCACCAGCATACATTCCCCAAGCACACACTCTTTATACCCATTTTTTATTTTACCCAAGCACTTCATAAATGTGATATATCATAAATTTTACTTTTTAAATTTCTGGATCAAGTTCTTTTACTGATTATAAACTCCTGAGGTCAGTGATTTGTTTTCTCTTTTTGCCCATTCCTGTATCTCTTTGTTGGCCTAGAACAGTGAGCAACACATCACAGGTTCTCATATGAATGAATGATTCATTAGAAATCCATCCTAGGGGTGCCTGGGTGGCTCAGTCAGTTGAGCGTGGGACTCTTGATTTCGGCTCAGGTCATGGTCTCAGAGTTATGAGATCAAGCCCTGTCTCAGGCTCTGTGCTCAGCATGAAGTCTGCTTGAGATTCTCTCTCTCCCTCTGTCCTTCCCTACCACTCCCCACCCCTGCTCACAGGCTCTCTCTAAAATAAATAAATCTTTAAAAAAAATAAAATAAATCCATCCTAAACAATCAACATAGTGTTCTTATTCCCCTTTGGCATTCTCATAGCAACATGTATAGATAACTGTTTAATGAATTTTTATTCTCTAATATTGCCTTTTTATATATCTCCTTCAGTATTGCTCGAGTTCTTTGAAAAGAAAGGTGTAGTTTTCTTCTTCAGATTCAGGTTCTCAGTTCCTCTTCATGAATCAACAAATGACACAATCCAAAATCCTTAGTTAGGCATTTGTATTCTTGACCTGGGCATAATGACATTTCTAGCCACACCTCTCATCACCGTCTGTCTCGTACCCCATGCACTAAACAGTAGGATCAGTGAGCAGGTCTCAAACAATTTCATGGGTTGTCTGGTTTGTTTCATCTTTACTTTTCTTGTCCCTCAGATCTCTCTGCCATCAATATCCAGGAAATTACAAATTCTACTATATGCAAGCATCACATTGATTTTTACTTGTCTGAGAAGCTTTTCTTAACATTCAAAGATTGCTAAGTTCCTACTGAACTCTGTATTTACCTCCATCCCCGTGATCATTGCATTCTGTCTTGGGATAGTGCATTTTCTTATCCCTGATGTTGTATTAGTGGTAGATATTGTTTTATCCAGAAAAATCAGGAAAAGTCTTTTGGTTACACAATGGGCTCAGTGTGAAATCCTGCACTGAAGGTCATGTTTTCCTGTAGAGAGATATATGTAGTTCTTTTTCTGATTACCTGCTCAGGGGACATTATGATTTAATTTAAGTTATTCCACTGTCAGTTACCATCGTATCTGTCCCAAGCTGGTTCCAAGAGAAACAGGGCCTACTGCTTACCTGCCATACTCTAAATAAGTTGTATTCTTTGTTTAGATTTTTCTGATTTTTCTGTCTGCTTTTCCAAATAGACTTCTTTTGCAGCAGAAGTTTCTCCTGTAAAAGAACTACAAATTTGAGCACTAGAAAAGCAAATATAGCACATTTCACATACTTCAAAAAGTGATAAGGGGTAGGCATGAGAAAAATAAAAAGTAAAGAAAGCAGATACGTCAATGATTTTCCCTGGGAACACTAAGGGTCAAATCTGGGAGATTGACCCAAAATAGAGTTCCTGAATTTGGAAAACACAATCCATTATCTGAGGAATCCAGTACTTACATTATATGTAACATGGACAGTTTTCAGAAATGAATCCTGATTCATATTTAATTTTGAAATAATGGCCATCACTTTTTCTATGGCCTGATTAGAATACATTGTTTTTAAATCTGCTGTCACTGGAAGATGCTCATTTTCATCATGGCAGAAGTAGCCAGTGACTGCCACTGCCTCTAGAGAATACCCACCCTGTTAGTTACTCTGAAATACCAACACCCCCTCAACTCATCATCATTCCTCTCCCTCATCCCAACAGAATTTAAACTTTAGGGGAGCAAAGAGGTTTGTCTAATTTCTTCAGTGTTCTATCCCTAGTTTTCAGAACAGTGCCTGGCACATGGTATTCTGAAATTCTATTTGCTTGAGGATTAAGAGAAGAAAAATAAAAATCAACAATTTTTGCTCATTGCCTGATAAGACACAGAGCATTTCACAGGGGCAGTACTTACCCTGCACTGCTCAGCAGCCTGTGATACTGGTGAGTGTTTGTGAGTGGCATGCCTTTGGGAATTGGCACAGTGCAAGCACAGTGGGCTCTTGTCAGTTGGACAGAAGAGGTCCTTTACTACTAGGTGTATCCTACAGACTTGCTTGGCAGAGTTCGGTAACTGGCAGGCAACTGATTCATTGGAAACATGAACTTGTTTTGCAGCAAAAATAATGCTTTTGAAGTCTGTTCGTGGAGATACTGCCCTGCACACAGGGCAGCGAGGAGGATGCTGAGCATCTTCCCACAAGAGGCAGAGACAAGGAGTACAAAAGTTGTGCCCACAGGTAAGGGTGAAAGGGCCTGTGAAATAGTCCTTGCAGATGTAGCAGATAAGCTCACTGGGAACATTCTGCACAAAAGTAGAATTCATGTTTCTGAGGAAATAAAAGGAAAGGGAAAGTGAATTGAGTTAAGCCTTCTCTCACTAATACACACATGCACAATTGCAGCATAGGTGGTGCTGAGAATAAGATGGTGAGGCAGAAGGAGAGTCCTCCAGACTGATAGCCTGCATGCTTGTTTTCCAGCCATGCCCTGTAGCCTTGCTTCTCAGTTCCCATTAGAAATTCAGGATTTGTCAACCGTGTTGTCTCCTTTACAAAGACAAATACATCAGAGGTTCTGGCTCATCCCTAGTCATAGTCAGGGGGCCATATTTTGTCCAAAATTATCACACTTTTCCTTTATTTTTCTCTCTGTGATTGGCTAGTATAAGGTATTTGCTCCCATTCTGACCAGTGGAATAAGAAAGACTCCTAGGAGAGTCTATAAAAATATTTCTTGCTCTAGAAGAAACATGGAAGAAAAATCTGGGTTTGTTGTTGTTGTTGTTGTTGTTTTTGTTTCTGGACATGACTTGCATACAGTGCCCATTTACATAGCCATTTTATGGTCTCAAAGCCTAAGGATAACAGCCAATACTCTGAGGCTAACAAGGGGATGGAAAAAACCTTCTGGATTTGCAAGAATGCCATTAAACACTACTTATCTTTTCTGGAGATACCTAAAAGGAAAGGTAGAAAATAACCACTTTAGAGACACCATAACACTAACTGAATCAAGCAAGAATCATCAATAGATGCTAAAATAACTAAGATAAAACGTTTTGGGAAGAGAGTATTCATATACCAACAAATTTATACCCTACATATTAGTTCCTAAATGCAAAAGAGAAAAAGGTACCTTTACATGGTAAATATTTAGCTGACACATTAACCAAGTAACCAAACTGTGGCCATGGATCTCATACATTCATAGATGTAGACCACTTAAGGACATAACAGCACATCTGTAGCATCCCTCCCAGAAACATTTAATCTGCAAGTAACCATGGAAGAATGTTAGACAAATACATTTAGGAGACATTATGTAAAACAATAATCTTGGGCTATTCAAATAATCTTAGTTTCTTAGGAGAAAATGGTTTAAAATGATTATACATGATAGGTGAGTAAAATATGAAATTCACTAGAATGGGCCATCCTTGACCCCCTCCCAGATTGAAAAAATTAACAGCCAATAGGGACATTTGGGGGACATGCAGGGACATAATAAAGATAATGGGGTCTTCCCATTTCAGTTCAGAAATGTGGAAAGCTAGAAAGATTGTTGCTGTCCTCCTAGTGCAAGAAAAATTCTAGACAAACTAAACATTAATGATTTGTGTTGAAACCATTAGAGAATTGAGGCAGCAAGTCAAAGAACTAAGATAGATTCTGCATAGGGGCGCCTGGGAGGCTCAGTCGGTTAAGCGTCTGCCTTCAGCTCAGGTCATGATCCCGGGGTCCTGGGATCGAGCCCCGCATCGGGCTCCCTGCTCAGCGGGAAGCCTGCTTCTCCCTCTCCCTCTGCCTGCCTCTCTGCCTACTTGTGCTCTCTATCTCTCTGTCAAATAAACAAATAAAATCTTTAAAAAAAAAAAAAAGATAGATTCTGCATAGAGGCAGGCACAAGCACAGAGGAAAAAAGGACCTGTACATGTTTATCTGGAGCAGATTCTACTAGAGGCCATATAAATTGATATGAAGATAAATTAGTTTTAATTAGCCACTAAAAACCAAATGCGAGTGAAAATAAGTTTGCAAAGGCCCTTAGGATCATAAATGTAGAGGGCAATACAGATGGAGAGATGAAAGAGAGAGTCTCTTTGGGAAGCAGCACAAAGAGAGGACCCAGAGCCAAACCAAGAAGTAAAACAGAATATCTTTAAAGTAGTGCTTCTCAACTGAGGGCTACCCCAAGTCAACCATGGTGGTACTCTTTAGAGACAATTTTGGTAGTCACAATTTGAGGGTTATTACTGGCATCTAGTGAGTAGAAGCCAGAGTTGCCTTTAAATACCCCACGGTGAACAGCACAAGAAAGAATTTACAATAAAAAGTTATCAAGACAAATTTGCTAACTGTGTGAGGTGGAGAAAACTTCTACCAGAGTCACTGGAAGTCTCTGGAACCCACAGCATTAACATACTTTAACTTTGGTAACCAGAGCAATAACAAACTTCAAACCTATGTCAAGTCCTGACTAGATTAACACAAATCCCCATAGTAAAGGCTTTGCAGAAGAAAGTGTGTGCTTACCAAGAAACGTGAAAAGGACTTATAGTATCTACTGTCATAGTACAGTATCTATTGTCATATATAATGTCAGGTATTTAACAAAAAACATTACATTAAGGCATATCAAAAGGCATTTTAAAAAAAATCAACCCGAACTGACAAAGTACTCATCACAGCCAGACTTAGATACAGAACAGATGTTAGAGCTTTCAGACAAGGACTTTAGAATAACTATGATCAGTATGTTAAAGGCTTTGATGAAAAATGTCAACAACATGCAAGATACATGAGTAATTTCAGGAGAGATGAAAACTGTAGGACAGACTCAGATAAGCTAGAAATAAAATCTACAGAAAATGTCATTGTTGGGCTTCATAGTACATGTGATACAGCCAAGGAAAGTCAGTGACCACAAAAATAGGTCAATACAAAACACAATCCAAACACAAAAAGGAAAAACAAAGAGTGGAAAATAAAAAGAGAATAGAGTATCAAAGAGCAATAAGGCAACATTAAATGATATAACATATGTGTAATTGGATTCCCAGAAAGAAAACAAAGAGAACAGGGCAGAAGAAACATCTGAAGAAGTAATTTTAGAAAATTTTCCAAAATTAGTGATATACACCAAAATAAGATTCATGATGTCCAGAAAATATCAAACAGAAAATAATATAAAACAAACAAATGAACCAACAGAACCCCCAACACCTTGGCAAGTCATATTCAAACTGAATGAAAACAATAAAAAGGAGAAAGTCTTGAAGGCAGCCACAGTAATGGGGGCAGGAGAAAGATTATATACAGAGGAATAAAGATAAGAATTATACCAATAAGCTTGCCAGAAACTATGCAACTAAGAAGACAATGGATTATATTTTTAAAGCATTGAAAGAAAACAACTGTCAACACACAATTCTATATCCACTGAAAATATCCTTCAAAAGTAGCAGATATTTTAATTTTCCAAAGAAAGAAAAACTAAGGGAATCAGTATCAGCCAATCAATGTACAAAAAATACATGTACAAAGTTGTACAAAGTTCTTCAGAGAAAAGGATGTTATGCTGGGAGGAAACTTGAATCTACGCAAAGAAATGAAGGACATTAGAAATGAAATAAATAGATGAAATGTGAGGTATTATAATATTTTTTAATAATAACTATTTAAAACAAGATAGTCAAAATGTACCATATGTACATTTTGTTTATGACATATGTAAAGGTGAAATGATGACAATGACACAAGACATAAGAAAGAGGAATTAGGACTATGATCAGGTCTTGACATCACATGTAAAGAGGTAGAGTATTACTGAAGGTGGACAAAATTACTTAAGGAGGTCTACAGGAATGCCTTGGAGATATTGCAGGTTTGGATCTGAAAAACTGCCATAAAACAAATATTGCAATAAAGCAAGTCAAATGAATTTTTTGGTTCCCCCACACATACGAAAGTTAGGTTTACATTCTACTGTAGTCTACTAAGTGTGTGATAGCCTTATATCTAAAACAAGTGTACACTTTAATTAAAGATTATTTTATTGCTGAAAAATGCTAACCATCATCTAAGCTTTCAGTGAGTCATAATCTCTGATCACAGATCACCATAACAAATATAATAATAATGATAAAGTTAGAAACATTATGAGAATGACTAAAACGTGACACACAGACATGAAGTGAGCAGATGCTATTGGAAAAATGGTGCTGATGGACTTGCTAGACAAAAAGCTGCCACAAACCTTCAATTTGTAAAAATCTTAATATCTGTGCTGTGCAATAAAATCAGGTATGCCTGTATTTTAAACTGTAAGGCAGACACTAAAAATAATTAAAATAGAGATATAAATAATGAGTGAGTCACCTGAAGAAATAAAATGAAACTTGAAAAGTGCAGGCATAGACTTCCAGTTTCTGATGCAACATGTGAGAAGCTCAGAAATCACACCATGTCCCAACAAGTAAAAAGCTGAAAAACTGAAAAATCAACAACTCTTCTTAGATCCATTAGAGAAGTAAGGTCACAGGGCAAAAGGCTGCTCCCCCCAATTGGAGAGTCACATAGGCAGATACAGATAATCTCAGTTTGCCAGAGCAAAAACTCACAAGCAGAACTGTCCATGGGACATGGTGCTGAGGTAGGAAAACCTACACAACAATTGATGAATGGCTAGAGGCTCAGTGTGCACAAGTCTGAGAATTAAAAACTCTAGGGGGACCCACTCATAGGAAGGACCCACACTTTTGTGAGTTTTACCTCTAGGAACTTAACCAGGTCCTCACAGTGAATATTGGGGAAAAAACTGCTGCTGCTTTGGCAGGGGAAGGGGAAAAGTAGCCATTTTGAAGTATGTCAGAGCATTCTGTTCTTAAAGAGGACTGTCCTCCTTAAAAGGAGAAACTATTTAACCAGAGCCAATCTCCGTGGGAGAAGGGATGACCCAAGTCCAGCCACCTCTAGACATCAATCTGTTTCAAGCAAAGAGTGGGGAACTGAGAAACACTGCTGACCTCTACCGCCCAGGGATACAGGATCACTAAAAGACTGACCTACTCAGAATACTACAGAATGCATCTCCTCCCCCCACCCCTTTACTAGCACATTATTAAAGGCCTATTTACTGGAATTATTTTATCTAGTATATCATCTTAGCCTTTCATCAAGAAATTACAAGGCATACTAACTAGCAAAAAACGGTTTGAAGAGATTGAAGAGGCATTGGAATCAGAGTCAGATATCACAAGAATGGTGGAAATATCAGATGAGAAATTTAAATTTTAAAACCTATGATTAATATGCTAAGGGCTTTAATGGAAACAGTAGACAATATACAAGAACAGATAATGAAGCAGGGAGACAAAATTGCTAAGAAAGTATTTCTAAGAATGTTAGAGGTGAAAATAATGTAACATAAGTGAAGAATGCCTTTGATTGGTTCATTAGTATACTAGACATTCTTGAGGAATTGGAACTTGAGGGTATATCTATAGAAATACCTAAATTTAAAAGCAAGGAGAAAAAGGAGAGCAATAAAGCCCAAGAATATCCACTAACTGTGGGACAACTACAAAAGCATAACATACCTGTAATGGGAATACCAGAAGGAGAAGAAAGAAAGGAACAAACAATATTTGAAGTAATACTGATTGGGAATTTTCCAAAATTAATGTTAGGCACCAAACCACACATCAGGAAGCTCAGAGAACACCAAGCAGAATAAATGCCAAAACGTAATTATTTAAACTTAAAAAAATCAAATATAAAGAATAAATCTTGAAAGCAGTCAGGGGAAAAAAAATGTCTTACTGACATAGAATCAAAGTATATCTGACTTTTCTTCAGGAACCATGCAGGCAAGAAGAGAGTAGAGTGAAATATTTAAAACACTGAGAGAAAATAAACACAAACCTAGAAATATGTATACTCCCCAATCATTCCTTAAAGATGAAGGAGAAATAAAGACTTTCTCAGGTTAAAATAAAAAAAGAAAGAATGAGGGGCACCTGCTTAAGCATCTGCCTTTGGCTCAGGTCATGATCTCAGGGTCCTGAGATTGAGCCCCAGGTCAGGCTCTCCCTCTGCCCCCCCACCGTTCATGCTCACACACACACACACACACACACACACACACACACACTCTTTCTCTCTCTCAAATAAATAAATAAATAAAATCTTTAAAAAAAAAAAAGAATGAAAAGAAACTAAGGGGATATATGGCCAGGATCCGCACCTTGTAAGAAATGTTAAAAGAAGTTCTTTTAGACAGATGGAAGGTGAAATAAATCAGAAACTAAGATCTGTGTAAAGAAAAGAAACTCAATAATAAGGAAACAATTTAAAAATGGGCAAAACATCTGACAGACACATCCCTACAGAAGATATGTGTATGGCAAATAAGATGTTCAACATTGTATGTCATTAGGGAATTGCAAATTAAAACGATTAATGGGCCAAGCCTGGAACACTGACAACATCAAATGTTGATAAAGATGTGGAGCAACAGGAACACTCATTCACTGATGTTGGGAAATGCAAAAACTGGTATAGGCAGTTTGGAAGAGTTTGGCAGTTTCTTACAAAACCAAACATACTCTTCCAACAATTGTCTCCTTGGTATTTACCCAAATAAACTTATGTCCACACATAACTCTGCACATGTTTATAGCAGCTTTATTAATAACTGCCAAAACTTGGAAGCAATCAAGATGTCCTTAGGTAGGTGAATGGATAAATAAACTTTGGGACATCCAGACAGTGGACTAGTACTCAACACTGAAAAGAAGCGAGCTGTCAATCCATGAAAAGATAAGGAGAGAACTTAAATGCATATTACTAAGTGAAGGAAGCCACTATGAAAAAAACTACATGGGATGCCTGGGTGGCTCAGTTGGTTGAGCATCTGCCTTTGGCTCAGGTCGTGATCCCAGGGTCCTGGGATCGAGTTCCACATTGGGCTCTTTGCTCAGCAAGGAGCCTGCTTCTCCCTCTGCCTTGCTTGTGTTTGCTCCCCTTGCTTGTGTTTGCTCTCTCTCTCTCTCTGGCAAATAAATAAATAAAATCTTAAAAAAGAAAAGAAAACAAAAAACTACATACTACATGAATTCAACTATATGCCATTCTGGGAAAGGTCAAACTATGGAGACAGCAAGAAAAAAAAAATCAGTGGTTTCCAGGGGTTGTGGTGACAAAATGATGAATAGGTAAAATACAGAGATTTCTAGGAGTGTAATACTATGCTGTATGATAGTACAATATGGGGTACATGTCATTATATATTTGTTATAACCCATAGAATGTACAACACTAAGAGTGACTCCTAATGTAAATTACAGACTTTGGGTGCTAATGATGTGTCCATATAGATTAATCAATTGTAACAAATGTGCCACTCTGGCTGGGCTGTCTATAGTAGAAAAAGTTATAAGTGTGTGGTATACAGGAACTCTTTGTACTTTCTCCTGAATTTATTTTGTGAACTTAAAACTGCTCTGAAAATAGTTTATTTTAAAAAATGAAAAAAGTGGAAATTTGATCTCTTCTAAACAGAGCTCTTAAAATGTCCACTTACTTTGCTCAGCATAATATTCTCTAACTCCATCCATGTAACCAACTGGAATTAAAAAAAAAAAAACTTAAAAAAATATGTCTACTTAATCTCAAGAAGGCAGAAAAGAGTAAGCGGGAAAAAGAAAAATGGAAAACAGACGTGCAATGTTACATTTTAATTTAATTATGTCAATAACTATGATAAATATGAATGCTTTCAACTCACCAGTTAAAAAACAGAGACTGTCAGAATGCACAAAACATAATCTGAAATTTTGTGCAGTCTATAATAAACCTACTTTAAGTGTAAAGGCCTAGGTTGAAAGTAAAAGGATAAGAACAATACACATGTACACTAACCTAAAGAAAGCTGGAGTAGCTCTGTTAATTTTAAAGAAAACATAGGAACAAGGAAGAAAATTTAGGATTAAGAAGGTATCACACAATGATATAGAGGTCAATTACCTAAGAATACATAAAGATCCTAAGTGTGTATGCATGAAACAAAAGAATTTCATAATGCATGAAGCAAAATCTGATATACACAAAAAGAGAAAAAGAGAAATTCACTAATATCTTTGGAGATTTCTACACTCCTTTCAGTAATTAATAAATTAAGCAGGAAGAAAATTATAAGGATATAGACACCCTGAAGAGCACTATCAACAGACTGGGCTTAACTAATATTTATAAATCATTCCACCCAACAACACAGACTATACATTTTTACCAAATGTACATGAAACATTAATCAAGATAGATCATATTCTGGGCCATAAAACAAAGTCTTACATGTTTAAAATAATAGAAATCTTACAATGTATGTTCTTAGACCAAAATGGGAATTAGCTAAATAAAAGATATCAGGAGACTCTCAAGATACTGGAAATAAAAAAAAAAAAAAAAAAAAAAAAAAGCATAATAATCCATTGGTCAAAGGAAGAATCACAAGAGAAATTTTAAAATATGTTAACCTCAATGAAAAAGGTGATAAAAATTATAGCATTAAATGCACATATAAGGAGAAAGGAAAGATCTAAAACCAATAATGTAAGATTGAACTTAAACTAGAGAAATAAAAGCAGGTTATACATAGAGCAAAACAGAAAGGAGAAACTAATAAAAATTACAGCAGAAATGAGTGAAATTGAAAACAGAAAGACAATTGAGAAAACAATGGAATCCAAAATTAAAGAAAAACTGTACAAGAAAGCATATTCTTAAATGCCCCCTTGAACATAAAGGTAAAAATCCTTAACAAAATATTTGCAAAAACAAAACAAAACAAAAAAACCAACAATATTTAAAAAGATAATATAGCATGACAAAGTTTGTTATTCAAGAAAACATAAGGGTGCTTCAACATTTCAAGTATAATCCATGTAAATTACCTTATTAAATTGCTAAAGAAGAAAAAAAAAAGATATATCATATCAATATAAGCAGAAAAAAAAAAAAAAACACTCAACAAAGTACAACATCCATTCATAATAAAAAGTCTCAGCAACCAGGAAAGAAAGCAGCTTTCTTGACTCAATAAAGGGTTTCTATGAAAAAACTAAAGCCGAGAACATTCTTAAAAGGAGAATCCAAATTCTTCCCTTTTAATTTCAGGATGATAATAGATGTCCTCTCTCACTACTTCTATTTAACATTGTATTAGAAGTCCTAGGTAGTGTAGCAAAACAAGAAAAAACAAAAAAGACAAACATTGGATGTGTTGTGGGATCCCAGACCAGGTGGACAGTGGGTGGAATGGAGGCGACCTTGGAGCAGCACTTGGAGGACACAATGAAGAATCCTTCCATTGCTGGAATCTTGCACACAGATTCACAAGGATTTAATTTGGGCTGCTGTGAGACCCTGTCAGATAAGCATGCTAGAGTCATATCTGTTCTAGACTAGCAAGCAGCAAGCTAACCTCAGACCCCACTGATACTCCTGTGGTGTGTCTAGAATCAGATAATGGGAGCATTATGATCCAGAAACACAACAGCATCACAGTGGCAGTGCGCAAAATGGCCTCTTAACATGTCATATCAGTTCTCCAGAAGCCTGATATAGGGGCTCCATCCTACCTATGCTAATTATCTTGTAGAACTATTAAAGTTCCAGTAGGTAGGCCATTCATTTGGCATGCACTGGGCACTTTTCTATTAATTTTAGAGTAAGCTTCTTTTTGACACTCAAAAGACTGAGTTATCAAAATATTAGTAAGAAAAGATCATGTTTTGAAGTAGCAAGTCCAAGTCACTTTGTATATAGAATTTTCTTATGTTCAATAAATCTGGTTGGAGGGAAAAAAAGAAAAACATTGGGAAGGAAGAAATAAAATGTATATGTTTACAGAAGACATGATCGTGAGTGTAGAAAATCCCAAAGACTTTACTAAAAAAAATTCCTGGAATTAATGAATGAGTTTAGCAAGGTCACAGGAGAAAAGGTCAATATATAAAAGTCATCTTGATTCCTACATATTTGCAATGAAAAAGTTGTATCTGATTTTTTTTTTTTAAATTCCACACATATAGTTTCAAAATTTGCATTTGAAAATTTTAAAAAGCCCACATTTACAAAAACTTCAAGAAATTAATTAACTTGACTCATAAATTCTAGAGATCTGATGTACAACATTGTTATCAACACTGTATTGTATACTTAAAAATGTGTTTAAATGGTACATTTCATGTTAAGAGTTCTTACCAGAATAAAAAAGTCAAAAACAAAAACAAGGGTCAAAAGAAACTTTCACAGATGATGGCTGGACAGGTTCATTATCATGATTTTGTTGAAGGCTTCATATATGTACCTATGTTGAAAATTTCCAAATTGTGCATTTTTAGTATGTGCAGGTTACTGTATGTCAAATATATCACAGTAAAATTGTTAAATTTTTTCTTTTTATTTATTCCAGTTAATATTGTGTAATATTAGTTTCAGATGTACTATTTAGTGATTCAACATTTCCATACAACACCCAGTGCTCAGCACAATAAGTTCACTCCTTAATGCCTATCACCTACTTAATCCCTCTTACAACCACCTCCCCTCTGACAACCATCAGTTTGTTCTCTATAGTTAAGTGTCTGTTTCTTGGTTTGCCTCTCTCTCTTTTTTCCCTTTGCTCCTTTGTTTTGTTTCTTAAATCCCACGTATGAGTGAAATCATATGCTATATACCATACACAAAAATAAATTCAAAATGGAATAAAGACATGTGAAACATGAAACCATTAAAATCCTAGAAGAGAACCCAGCAGTAAAGTCTTAAAAAGTCTTAAAAGTTAACAATTTGTCTTTCTCTGACTGATTTATTTCACTTAGTATATCATTGCAAATGGTAAGATTTCATTCTTTTTTTATGGCTGAGCAATATTCCATTGTATATATATATATACACCGCTTCTTCTTTATCCATTCATCAGTCGTTGGACATTTGGGCTCTTTCCATAATTTGCCTATTGTTGATAATGCCACTATAAACGTCACAGACCTGTACCTCTGAAACAAATAATACATTATATGTTAAAAAAAAAAAAAAAAGAAGATAGCAGGAAGGGAAAAATGAAGGGGGGAAATCAGAGGGGGAGATGAACCATGAGAGACTATGGACTCTGAGAAACAAACTGAAGGTTCTAGAGGGGAAGGGGGTGAGGGGATGGGTTAGTCTGGTGATGGGTATTAAAGAGGGCATGTACTGAATGGAGCACTGGGTGTTATACACAAACAATGAATCATGGAACACTACATCAAAAACTAATGATGTAATGTATGGTGATTAACATAACATAATAAAAAAATAAATAAAATAAAATGCTCCACACAGTGCCCATGTGCATAGTAAATTCTCAATAAAAAGAATTCCTGTGGGGAAAAAAAAAAGAAAGTAAATTAACTAGGTATAAACTTAACAAAATATGTACAGATCAGTACAGTGGAAGCTATAACACAATGATGAAAGGAATAAGATCCAAATAAATGGAGAAATAAATCATGTTCATAGAATGAACAACTTATATAGTTATGATGATGATTCTCTCAATTTGATCTATAAATTCAGTGTACTCTCTAACAAAATTCTAGAAAATATTTTGTAGTTACAAACAAGCAGGCTCTAAAGGGTATTATAGTACACCAAAGCAAATAGAATAGCCAAAACAATCCTAAAACAACAAAAAAATCAGAATGTTCACATTATTGGACTTCAAGACTTACTAGAATTGCACAGTAATCAAGACAATGTAGTACTGACAAAAAGATAGAGATATGGATCATCACAGCCAGACAGAAGGTGGAGCAGAGACCTGCCCAGTCATGTCACCTGATTTTTCACCAAAGTGTAAAGGCACTTTGATGGAGAAAGGACAACCTTAGATAAAACACCAAAAGCTCACTTCATGAAAGGAAAATTGTTAAATTTGACTTCATCAAAAACAAAAACTTTTGCTTTTGTTGAAAGATAACATTATAAGAATATAAATCAAGCCACATTCCATGAGAAAATATTTGTAGTCAAATAACTGATAAAAAATTTATATTCAGAAGATACACAAAAACATTTAAAACTCAAAAATAAGAAAGCAGACAATCTAATTTTTAAAATGGGCAAAAGATACAGACATTTCACCAAAGCAGATATCTGGATAACAAATAAACATATGTAATTACTGTGAATCATTAGTCATCAGAGACATTGGAATTAAAACCATAATTACATACCGCTATATATCTAGTACAATGGCTAAAATAAAATAAAATAAAATAAAACTGACGTCACCAGATGCTGGTGAGGATGCAGAGCAACAGGAACTCTCATTTAGTGCTGGTGGGAATGAATAGCACCAATTACTTTGAAAGACAATTTGGCATTTCTCTCTTTCTCTCTATCTTTCATAAAGTTAAACATAGACTTATCATATAACTCAGTATTTCATTCATAGGTATTTACCCAAAGGAAATGAAAACTTATGTTCACACAAATACCAGTATGTGGATGTTTATAAAGGTTTGCTCACAATCAAAACACCAGGAAGAAAACACAATGTCCTTCAGCAGGTAAATGGATAAACAATATGTGGTACATCCATAAAAGAAAATGCTATTCGGTGATAACAAGGAATGAGTTACTCATGTACATAACAACATGGATGAATATTAAATGCATTTTGCTGAGTGAAAGGAGCCAGAACCAAAGGGATACATATTTTATGATGCCAGTAGGGGAAATCCTCAAAAAAGCTAAACTATAGGTATGAAAAACAGAATATTGGTGTCTCAGGGTTATAGGAGTGAGGACTGGTTGACAACAAAGGGGACACACAGAGGAATTTTTAAAGTAATGGAACCGTTCTTCTCTTTAGGATAGGACTGGGCGATGGATTGATGCTTCTCTGCATTTCTCCAAAGCCATAGAATTCTACATCACCAAGATTGATCTCTAATATATGCAAATTAACAAAGCCAAACACGATATCCAAGGAAACTAGGATGGAATGCCAACTGCCACAAATGACCTCATTGTATTACAAATGAATGGCATGACCTCTTTGAGGGAGTGGGGGAAAGTAGATCTAAGTAAATTTGGAAAACAGTATTTTGATTGGAAATTGTAAAGTGAAGACAAAAAATAATTGTACATAAACACTAGACTCTAGTTTGTAAATTTGTTTCCCACAGGGATGTATATTAACATTTCTGAAGGAACTTTATATCTGTGTCAGGATTGAACATATAAATAAGCAAAATGTAGATAAAAAAAGCCCAGCTTTTCATGTCAGGGAAAGAAGTGACAATTAAGGGATGGTGGAAGGCTGGAATAACAACTGTGGTTCTCAGTAAGACTCTGCCATATACTATGATTTCATGTTTAGTTTAAGAAATATACAGATGGATAAAGAAATTATTATACATATATCTACATATAAATGGATTCATATATAGACATATATTTCCTAGTTCTATTTGCTGAGAGGGTTGAAGCAGTAGCATACTAATAACAACAAACACATATGACCCAGATCTTGGTTGGGTTAATTCTCCAATAAAGAGACCAGAGCAACTTGGAGAAATGGCTGATTCTAGGACATAAGGAAGGAAAATACATAAGGAACCTTCAACCTTTCAGAGTACCAGCAGGTAAGGCATGGCTCGAAAAACCAAAATTGGAAGCCTGACAAAAACATAAAGGAGAAAAACTCTCCAATGACCAAGGCTGGAATAATTTTAATGGGAACATTTATTACCTACATCCTCCTAGCTTCTGCTGTTTGCTGGGAATCTTTGGCATTCCTCGGTACATAGATACTTCACTCCAATCCTTGGTCTTCACATGGCTGACTTCCCTCTGTGCATGCCTGTCTCTGTGTCAGATTTTCCCTTTTTGTAGCGCTAGTATAATGTGGGATGAGGAGTTACCCTAATGACCTCTGCTTAATTTGATTTTTCTCTGCAAAGACCCTATTTCTAAACAAGATCACATTATGAGGTCCTGGGGCTAGGCTTTCAAAATATACCCTTTCGAGGACACACTTCAACCCATAACAATCCCTCACTCAGGTGTCTCCCTTGTTAACCTCTTATGTTACCATGGTACATTTGGAGCAAGATGGTGGAGGACTAGGAGACCTAAATTTCGTCTGGTCCCAGGAATTCAGCTAGATAGGGATCAAACCATTCTGAACACCTATGAACTCAACAGGAGATGAAGAAAAGAAGAGCAACAACTCTCTGAACAGAAAAGCAACCACTTTCTGGAAGGTAGGATGTGCAGAGGAGTGAATCCGAGGTGATATTCAGGAGAATAGACGGTGGGGGAGGGGGCCTCCATCCCCCACTTCTGGCAAGTGATACAGCCGCGGAGCCCAAAATTGGAACTTTTACAAGTCGGCTCCACTGAGGGACGTCGCTCCAGTGGCTAAGCGGGGAGGTGGAAGCCTCGCTGGGACAGTGTGGTCTCAGGACCCTCGGGGTCACAGAAAGACCAGGGGTGCCTGAGGGCAGCAGAGCTCCCAGGTATCAGAGCGGGGAAGCCGGCTGCAGAGACGGAGCCGAGGAGCGGGCTTTCAGCTCGGGGTTGCATAAACCGTGATCCGGGGCACAGTTGGGCCCCTGCTCCTCCAGCAGGGACCCAACAAGCGGCAGATCCAGGGAGACTCCTCTTCCTCCCCTGGGAGGAGCGATGCGGGAGTGCACCGCAGGGATCTGCTGGGTTTGGAGACTCCACACAGGGTCGGGTGCCAGAGATAGAAATGCTCAGTCACAGGCCGGGTGAGCACGGAGTGCGGCCGGAGACCGGGGAGGTGGGAGTGATTTACTGCTTTTCTCTGGGGGCACACTGAGGAGCGGGGCCCGAGTTCTCTGCTCCTCCGGGGTGGAGATTGGGAGGCTGCCATTTTCACTCTCGTCCTCCAAAGCTGTACGGAAAGCTTGCAGGGAACAAAAGCTCCTGAGAGCAAACCCGAGCAGATTACTTAGCCCGACTGGCAAGGGCGGGGCAATTCCACCTCGGGCAAAGACATTTGGGAACCACGGCAACAGGCCCCTCCCACAAAAGATCAGCAAGAACAGCCAGCCAAGACCAAGTTTACTGATCAATGAGAACAGCAGACTCCAGCTCTAGGGGAATACTGCACATAGAATTCATGGTTTTTTCCTATGATTCTTTAGTCTTTCAAAGTTATTTTTTTTAACTTTCTTTTTCTTTTATTTTTTTTTGAATTTTTCTTTTTCCTTTTTTCAACCGACATCTTATCAATGCTTTTTTAAAAATCATTTTTATTTTTCATTTTTAGAGTCATATTCTATCCCTTCATAGTAGTTAACCTTATTTTTGGTATATATATATATATATATATATATATATAAGTTGTTCTCTCTTTAAAATTTTAGGATACAGTTTCTTCTAACAGACCAAAATAGACCCTAAATCTCTAGTGTATGGCTTTATTCTAGTCTCCTGCCTGATCACATTCTCTCCTTTTTCTTTTTTTTTTAAACCCTCTTCTTTCTTCTTTCAACCAATATCTCATCTGATTAATTCCTTTTATAAAATCTTTTATAATTTTCATCTTTATAGTCATATTCCATCCCTTCATCATCTTTACCCTTATTTTTGTACATATATAAGTTGTTCTTTCTTTAAAATTTTGGGAGGCACTTTCTCCTAACAGACCAAAATACGCCCAAAATCTAGTGTGTGGCACTGATCTATGCACCATCCTGATCATATTTGATCATATTCTGTTTTTTTGTTTGTTTTTATCTTTTCCTTTTTCTTTTTTTTCTCTTTATTCTTTCCTTCCCTTTCCTTTCCCCCCATTTCAGGTCTCTTCTGATTTGTTTAGTGTATATTTTTCTGGGGTCATTGTTACCCTGTTACCATTTTGTTCTCTCATTCATCTATTCTCCTCTGGACAAAATGACAAGATGGAAAAAATCACCTCAACAAAAAGAACAAGAGGCAGTACTGACTGCCAGGGACCTAATCAATATGGACATTAGTAAGATGTCAGAACTGGAGCTCAGAATGACGATTTTAAAGATACTAGCTGGGCTTGAAAAAAGCATGGAAGATATTAGAGAAACCCTTTCTGGAGAAATAAAAGAAATAAAATCTAACCAAGTCAAAATCAAAAAGGCTATTATGAGGTGCAATTAAAAATGGAGGCTCTAACTGCTAGGAGAAATGAGGCAGAAGAAAGAATTAGTGATATAGAAGACCAAATGATGGAAAATAAAGAAGCTGAGAAAAAGAGAGATAAACAACTACTGGATCATGAGGGCAGAATTCAAGAGATAAGTGATACCATAAGACAAAACAACATTAGAATAATTGGGATCCTAGAAGAAGTAGAAAGAAGGAGAGGGGCAGAAGGTATATTGGAGCAAATTATAGGAGAGAACTTCTCTAATTTGGGGAAGGAAAAAAGCATCAAAATCCAGGAGGCACAGAGAATCTCCCTCAAAATCAATAAAAATAGGTCAATACCCAGACATCTAATAGTAAAACTTACAAGTCTCAGAGACAAAGAGAAAATCCTGAAAGCAGCTCAGGACAAGAGATCTGTAACCTACACTGGTAGAAACATTAGACTGACAACAGACCTATCCACAGAGACCTGGCAGGCCAGAAAAGACTGGCATGATAGATTCAGAGCCCTAAATGAGAAAACTATGCAGCCAAGAATACTATATCCAGCTAGGTTGTCACTGAAAATAGAAGGAGATAAAAAGCTTCCAGGACAAACAAAAACTAAAGGAATTTGCAAACACAAAACCAGCCCAACAAGAAATATTGAAAGGGGTCCTCTAAGCAAAGAGAGAGTCCAAAAGTAACATAGACCAGAAAGGAATAGAAACAATATACAGTAACAGTCACCTTACAGGCAATACAATGGCACTAAATTCATATCTTTCAATATTTACGCTGGATGTAAATGGGCTAAATGCCACATTCAAAAGACACAGTCTGTCAGATTGGATAAAAAAACAAGACCCATCAATATGCTGTCTGCAAGGGACTCATTTTAGACCCAAAGACACATCCAGATTGAAAGTGAGGGGGTGGAAAACCATTTACCATGCTAATGGACACCAAAAGAAAGCTGGGGTGGCAATCCTTATATCAGACAAATTAGATTTTAACCCAAAGATTATACTAAGAGATGAGGAAGGACACCATATCCTACTTAAAGGGCCAATCCAACAAGAAGATCTAATAATTATAAATATCTATGCCCCTAACATGGGAGCAGCCAATTATAGAAGCTAATTAATAACAAAAGCAAAGAAACACATCAACAACAATACAATTATAATGGGGGACTTTAAGACCCCCTCACTGAAATGGACAGATCATCTAAGCAAAAGATCAACAAGGAAATAAGGACTTTAAATGACACACTGGACCAAATGGACTTCACAGATATATTCAGAACATTCCATGCCAAAGCAACAGAATACACATTCTTCTCTAGTGCTCATGGAACATTCTCCAGAATAGATCACATCCTAGGTCACAAATCAGGTCTCAACTGGTACCAAAAGATTGGGATCATTCCCTGCATATTTTCAGACCACAATGCTTTGAAACTAGAACTCAATCACAAGAGGAAAGTCGGAAAGAACTCAAATACATGGAGGCTAAAGAGCATCCTACTAAAGAATAAATGGGTCAAACAGGAAATTAAAGAAGTATTAAAAATTTCATAGAAACAAATGAAAATGAAAACACAACTGTTCAAAATCTTTGGGATGCAGCAAAGATAGTCCTAAGAGGAAAGTATATAGCAATACAAGCCTTTCTCAAGAAACAAGAAAGGTCTCAAATATACAACCTAACCCTATACCTAAAGGAGCTGGAGAAAGAACAGGAAATAAAGCCTAAACCCAGCAGGAGAAAAGAAATAATAAATTTCAGAGCAGAAATCAATGAAATAGAAACAAAAAGAACAGTAGAACAGATCAATGAAACCAGGAGCTGGTTCTTTGAAAGAATTAACAAGATTGATAAACCCCTGGCCAGACTAACCAAAGAAAAGAGAAATGACCCAAATAAATAACATCATGAATGAAAGAGGAGAGATCACAACCAACACCAAAGAAATGCAAACAATTATAAGAACAGATTATGAGCAAGTGTATGCCAGCAAAAGGATAATCTGGAAGAAACGGATGCATTCCTAGAGATGTATCAACAACCAAAACTGAACCAGGAAGAAATAGAAAACCTGAACAGACCTATAACCACTAAGTATATCGAAGCAGTCATCAAAAATCTCCCAACAAACAAAAGCCCAGGGCCAGATGGTTTCCCAGGAGAATTCTACCAAACATTTAAAGAAGAATTAATACATATTCTTCTGAAACTGTTCCAAAAAATGGAAAAGGAAGGAAAACTTCCAAACTCGTTTTATGAGGCCACCATTACCTTGAACCCAAAACCAGACAAAGACCCCATCAAAAAGGAGAATTACAGATCAATATCCTTGATGAACATGGATGCAAAAATTGTCACCAAAATCCTAGCCAATAGGATCCAACAGTACATTAAAAGGATTATTCACTACGACCAAGTGGGATTTATCTCTGTGCTGCAAGTTTGGTTCAACATCCACAAATCAATCAATGTGATACAATACATTAATGAAAGAAAGAACAAGAACCATATGATCCTCTCAATAGATGCAGAAAAAGCATTTGACAAAGTACAGCATCCTTTCTTGATCAAAAGTCTTCAGAGTATAGGGATAGAGGGTACATACCTCAATATCATAAAAGCCATCTATGAAGAACCCACAGCGAATATCATATTTGCAAATGACATA
>NW_022589738.1:0-227946 GCF_004348235.1 Phoca vitulina
GCAGAGAAACCCAAAGATTGTGATTTAAGAGTTCAGAAATGATCCCCAAAGATGAAATAATAATAAACTCCCCAGATCGTTCTGAATCAGGGGGTGTGGAACATACTTGGAGAGACTCTAGCTTTTCTGACTTCTCCAAAGTTGTATTTTCTCATGATATGCCTGCATAATTATAGCTAGGAATGCTCTTCTGAAATGTGAAAACACATTATAATTAGGAAAACAGAGAATATGGTCGAATGAACATAGGCATTGGAGCAGTGAGACCCAATTTTGAATCCTGGCTCTTTGCACATGAGCTAAGGGAAAATTTTAAACCATGTCATTCCTACTGCTGAGGTTCCAATTTATCTGGGCATGCTTTGTGATCCGATTGGCTCTGCAGGTATCTGTTGAGAGCAGGACTCTAGTGGACAATTATTACTGCCCAGCTTTTTTTTTTTTATTTTTTTTTATTTTTGGTAAACTGTTCTCCTGCTAACTGCTAGGGATGTTAATTACATGGTTTGCCCTGCTTAGTAACAACGGTTGGCAACCAGAATGCTCCATCTCTCTGGCCACAGTGGCTGGCTGAGCTATGGGTCCAGTTCCTCAAGCTACAGCAGTCAAATGCATACCAATGACTTTTTCTGGAACCAAGAAGAAGGTGGAAGTGCTATCCCCCTTTTTGTTGGGGGAGGGAGGGGCTTGCCTGAGACCAAAGCCAACATAAAGAGTAACAGAGATGGAAAAAAAGAAAGATAATGTCGAAGATATTATTGAAGTCCTTGGATAAGGCTGTGCCTAAAGACAAAACTACCCCTGGAATTTGAATTTGTTGAGCCAGTAAGTTTTCTCCACCATCCCCTAACAGTTCAATATTGAATTAGACTTCTGTTACTTAAAACCAAGTAATTTCTGACTTAGGGGTTGAGAGGATTTTGAGGAGAGCTAGTTCTGAGAGCTAGTTCTTAGGAGCTAAGTAAGATCAACTCGACACAGTAAGCAAGCCTTGGTTATTAGAAAGAATAGTCTAATAGTAGGCGTGCCTGGGGGGCTCAGTCGGTTAAGCGTCTGCCTTCAGCTCAGGTCATGATCTCAGGGTCCTGGGATCAAGCCCCATATTGAGCCCTGTGTCCAACTGACCGTGTGCTCAGCGGGGGAGTCTGATTTTCCCTCTCCCTTTGCCCCTGCCCCCCCATGTTCTCTCTCTCTCTGAAATAAATAAAATAATTTAAAAAGAAGCATCAATAGTAAATTAAACATGACATCCCTCTTTGAGATTTGTCATCTGATGCAATTTCTCCACCTTCCCTTCTCCCTGTCGAAGTCCTGTGGAATATTGGGATAAAAATATCAGGGTGGAGGGACTAAATTTAAAAACCAAAACCAGAAGGAACACTTCCAACAAAAATTTTATAAAGCATTAAGACCTGCGAAGATGTTTTGGGATATGAGGAGAGGGAAGCACTTGGCACACCACTTCACCACACCACTCCTGACCAGCTTTGCCAACAGAAGTGTGCCCATGCTTCATCTGCAGTGTTTGGCAACAACACTAGATGTCTGGCCTAACTGAAGATGGACAAGATGGCACTTAGAGGACGACTAGCAGAGACTGAGATGTCTCTGGATGTCTGGCAGAGTAACGGCGTGTCCAGCCGTGAGTGGAAACAAATAGAAGTTTCCATCGTGTATCCACTGCCTGTGGATATAATGGTACTTAGGCACGTATGTGAACACACATAAGTTAACACCTGCAGACTCTCAGATATAACTGAGTGTGACTTCTGCAAGCAAGTAGGGGTTCTTTGTCAGTACCTGGGATAAGAGCCACTGAAACCTAGGTTTTTCCTTTTAATATGATACCATTTCAACTCATGGTTTCCTGGGGTCTGAGGAAATTCTGATAATAAATAAGAAAACATATATGAAACTACTTGGTATATTCCTAGTAAGCATTTATTAAATATATGCTTATTGTCAACATCATGAAGAAAATTGTGAAGAAATTATAATAGACTATTAAAGAACATGGCTTAAGAAAGCAAATAATTAAGATATTCAACTTTGAATCTTTTGCAGTTTTTTTTTAAAGATTTTATTTATTTGAGAGAGAGAGAGCACATGCGGGAGAGCCACTGGGGGGGGGGAAGGGCAGAGGGAGAGAGAGAGAATCCCAAGCAGACCCCTAGCTGAGCACAGAGTCCAACACGCAGCTGGATCTCAGAGCTCTGAGATCATGACCTGAGTCAAAATCAAGAGTCAGATGCTTAACCAGCTGAGCCACGCAGGCGCCCCTAATCTTTTGCAGTTCTAAAGGATGATGTTCTATATACTGATACTTTTGAATATATACTTTTTTAAAAAGATTTTATTTATTTATTTGACAGAGAGAGAGACAGCGAGAGAGGGAACACAAGGAGGGGGAGGGGGAGAGGGAGAAGCAGGCTTCCCACCGAGCAGGGAGCCCTACGCAGGGCTCAATCCCAGGACCATAGGATCACGACCTGAGTCCAAGGGAGACGCTTAACCGACTGAGCCACCCAGCTGCCCTGAATATATGCTTTTCATCCTACCTCATTCATAAAAAAGTTGTGCCCAGAATATATCACATGACCCTGTAATGTTTGCTTGTATTAGTTCAAGTTTGATTTCCAGTCTGTAGTCTATCTGTATGTATCTCATGAATATTTTTCTGTTAGCCAGTAAGACAAGAAATATTTTATTGCTGTTTGTGCTGCTGCCTTTTTTACTTTCTATTTTTTTCCATGTGAATATCTAATGCCCCATCCCAAATGCCAAGTAGTAGTATTCTCACCTAATAATAAGAGAAATTGTCCAGTTTCGTATCTTTTTAAAAGTGTTCATCTCATATGAATGAAATGCATTACAAAAGTCTTCTTTTAGCAGCACTCACCTTGTCTTCTTCTTAGTAGTTTTGGGAAAACATTTTTTTTTTTTATATTTTCCTAATAAGATTAAATGGCAAAACCTGCCCCATACTAGTCCTATCTCAGATAGTAGCCATGATCTTTATCTCCGGTCTGCTCAGACTGGATCCAAGGAGAATTTTTCAGCACAATCAGGAAGTAGCTTTCTTAAATATCAAGTTTCGTCTTTGGTCTGGTCTCTGGCTGATCTGCTTCTGCCTCTGTCTCTTGGATGACCTAGGGTTTCTCCATCCCTACTGTGATTCTAGTGCCTTTGAGAAGCCAAGCACCGTGTCTCAGCCAGCACACTGGAATATGTCCTGTGCTCAAAAGTTCTGCCCACCTTTCCCAGGAATGGAGCCTGGTGCAGTTCATCGTTGCTTCACTCTAGACCGTTCTTCTGTGCCAGGGGATATCACGAGTGTCTAATTCTCCAGAAGGGGTTAACCCACCCCCTCCCCAGCCTTAGCCCTTGTCAGTCAGGTGAGCTCTTTCAGTCACGGACACACCTCCACCTTGGCTCTACACTGGCATATGCTTCCCATGACTATTGCTTGTAGCTTTTGCTCTTTCCATTTAAACAGCCTGTCTTTTCATTTGCATCTCCCCTCCCACTTGATTCCCTGGATTAGTCAGGAATCTTGCAGACTTGGCTTAACAGACACCAGATTCAAACAGATTTACTAACTTCTGTTTTTGAAAATTCCAGACTTCAGTTTCCGCCCTCTTTTCATCTTCCGTAATGGCTTTGCTCTCTGCATCCTATGTTCTCAGGCAGGCTTTGTCCATTCGGTGCCCGGCCACTGAGGCTCACCTCAGAAGCGCTATCTTGATAAGCTAGTGGCTGAGCAAACATGTCTCTTTTGAAATAACTCAGGTGAAAATCTAAGGGGACCGTCAGTGGCCTAACTTGAATTACATGACAATCTTGAATTACTCTCAGGGGCACAAGCCTGCAGTGCAAGTCCTACCCTTAGACACAGGGGTGGGCCGTCCCCACCAGAACTATATGAGATTGGGGTAAGAATGGACCTCCCAAAGAAGAACTGCAGTACTTACTAGAATAAGGGGGGAAACAGATAACTTAGTGGGCAAAAAGGGCATTCTTACTACTCTCAGCATATGCTGACTGTCTCAGTACTCAGTGGATACTTTAAATTCATCTGGCAGTCTTCACTTTCATGTATTACTGACAGTACCCGCACTGATAGTGACTGTGCCGTGACTGACACAGACTATTCCCTTTCTGCTAATTGGAAGACTAACAGGTAACATTTTTCGAGCACTTTCTACATGACAGACTGTGAGATGCAGACCTCGCTGAGACTGACACAGGGCTCTGCAGCGTTGTTGCCCTGGAAACAGTAAATAAAAACGAGGAGTGTTGGGTCCGTCTCCTTTGTCCGCCGGAACTGCGCCCGTGTTAAGGGAGCTTTGCCTTGGTGTGCAGGACTCTGGCCTGTGTGATAAGGACAGTATAAAATAGTAACAGGAGGATGGGTCTGTAGATTCTATATGTTCAGGTGGCCCACAAGTACCTCAGTGCTTATGCTCTGGATGGGGCAAAATAATATGTGTACTTGGGCGGATGCTGGGACTGCTGATGACACACTGCTGATGTCCCTGTTGTCACCCCCGCCTTGAATTGTTCTAGGAAGTTAAGTAAATGTAGCACCAGATCAAAGCCTATTTTTGTCTTACGAGTCTTGGTGCCATCTCAAACCCGTAACTCCAGCTTTCCTGCAGCATAGACACTGTTCCAAGAGTTTTATATACCACTACTTCTTGATTCTTTCTGGAGAACTCTATTAACTTGGAATGACTTAGAGATGAACAAATTGAGACCTGAAAGGCTGCACAATTTACTCATGCATGAGTAAAAACCATGATCATCCTGACAGTCTGACCCAAGATTCTGTACCCTCAGCCAATATACTGTACTGGCCTATCTGTCCCAAATCACCTTTCATCTATTTCATGGTAATGACCTCAATATTGTTGACAGTTTTTCCCACTTCTATCTGAAGAAACAGTGTCATCTCATCTTCAGGTGTGATTTTTACTAACTTAGGTCAGATCATTGGGACGTGTTAAAAAGGTGTTTTCTTACTGACTTTTTGATAGGGGCACACAGCCTGTTTGTCCTATAATCTGCTGACACAAATTTGTTTATGTCAAGTTTTGGAAGACTGCTGTATTTCTACTTCCTGTAGCATTAAACAAAGTTTGTTCTTTTTAATATTGTTCTTACAAGATTGTTTTTCTCTTGACTGAAGTTTCCACCCACAAAGGATTAGCTAAAATCCTTGGTTGGGCTTTTTTCCTACTACCTGTGAAAGCATTCTGTACTACCTCTTGCTAATTGGAAACCATCCATCTGGAAGTTTTGAGCTCAAATATTTTAATGGTGGAAGCTCCTTTTAGAGTGTAAGTATGTCTTTGCTGATATAGGTGATTGGTTGTTTGAGGCACAATTTGAAAAGCAAGCAGTGAAAGTAATATTTAACCTATTAAAATGATGTTTTTACGTAATACTCAAATTGTACTTAATGAAGTCTAACTGTATATTGTAATTAAGGTGAAACAGACATTTTGTAATATTGAAGTTTTAAAAAAACTTTTTAAAGTGTATAAGGATGATGACCCTGGAGCACCTGGGTGGCTCAGTTGGTTAAGTGTCTGCCTTCGGCTCAGGTCATGATCCCAGGGTCCGGGGATCAAGCCCCGCATCGGGCTCCTTGCTCAGCAGGGAGCCTGCTTCTCCCTCTCCCTTGGCCCCCCATTCGTGCTTGTTCTCTCTCTCTAGTGCTCTCTCTCTCTCAAATAAATAAATAAAATCTTAAAAAAAAAAAAAGATGAAGACCCACATATCAGAGGTCTAAATGGAAGGGCTAGGAATAAAATTAAAATTGTATTCCTTATTGAATTTAAGTTCATAGGAAATCAACCACACCCTCTTTATTTACCTTAGGGCTTTATTGGCTGAGTTAATCTGAAATAGATTCCAGCTACAACTGTCAGTCTTAAAGCTAGAAGTTGTAAAGGACCTGCGTAGTTTAACCAAAGTTCTGGGTTACATTAAAATGGCCTCAAATAAAATCAGAAGATTGACTGGATTGAAATTGTTCTTTTGGATGTAGGAAAAGTAGTCATGAATGTTGTTTGAAGGCCAAAAAATCAGCATGTAAAGTGGTTTGGTTTGGGGATTTTTGTTTATGTGATACTACTCAATATTCAACAAATACTTACTGAGTAGCTGTACGCGCTCACATGGGAAAGGAGTGACAGCAGAGCAAAGCGAAAAACAGTTCAGAGAAAGGTAGAAAGTGGGGAACAGCCAGCCAGATATTTGCATTAGAATGAACACTAGGAACTGTGAATTTACTTAAACACATAGAAAAATGTAGACTCACATCTATCTCTAGATGTAAGGAAAACACAGTGATTGGCCCTTCCCTAAGTAAATGGCAAGATCCAACCTATATTCTTTCTTTCTAGGGGTGCATGTCTTTGCCAGTCCAAAGGATGCTAAACCGTAAGAAATAATGATGTCTCCAGAGAAATTGTAGTTAGAACATGGGTTCAAGAAGTAATGGTTTGCATTCATGACTAGAAAGACTATCAATATGCTTAGATTTTTATTTGGACTTCAGTAAAACAGTTACAATACTATAAAGGGTGCTTTTGTTTTTACTCATAAAACCTTTATTGATGAATTGTTAGTACCTTGTAATTATTCCTTTTCTTTGTAAGCTGCATCTACAGCATAGAATTGATCCAAGGGACGTATTTTGTTGATTGGTGCATTATTTTCTCATGTAGTGTTAGATTAAAAATGCTTCTATAGGTTTTTCTTTTTTTCTGCATTATTAGTTCATGTTCAGTTACTTTGCTTTGGGATTATGTTTCTTAAATGAATAGTTGATATTCAGCATCTCATATGTGCATATAAGAAGTCTCATGCCCAGCAGGACAAAAAGGGAAACCATTTGTGTAGATAAAGGTTGCTAGTTGTCGTATACCTGGCCGTGAGTACTGCGACGGAGGGATTGTGTATACAGACTCTGGAGCCAGCTTGCCTGGGTTCAAATTCCAGCCCTGACACTAGCTGTGTGATGTCAGGCAAGTTACTTATCTTTTCGTGACATTTTTTTCATCTGTAAAATAGGGATAAGAATAGTACCTACCTCATAGGATTGTTTTAAGTAGTTAATAAATATCAGCATTATCCAGTATTATACTATTTTCCTCTGGGTCTATATTTTTCCAAGTCAATCCTTAATATTCACTGGATTAGATAAGAAAAGATTTATTTCTCATTATATTAGATCTCCTATGTGTCATGACTCATACTACTTTTCCTGTTCCTGTTTTCTTTTTAAGGTAAGACAGTCTAACTCTATTTTGATTTAGTATAACACAAAAGTATAGTACTCATATTCCCTAATGTTGGGTATCTGTTTACACTTAATGTCCTGTTGGATGTCAATATGATCTGGTGGGAAAGTAGTCATGGGTGGTTTTTGAGTTAACTTATTCCTCCTTTCACAATACTGTGCGGTGAAATGTGCTAATATTCTGAGGGATTCAAAGAGAGAAATGTCTAGAATCTGACTAGTAGGAAGAGATAAAAAATTAGGCAAATAACTACTGAAATTATTTCATAGATGGTAAACAGTAAAGTTATGATTCATATATTAACACCAGCACTTGGTAAATATTAATTCATTCTAAAATGTAGACAATAATCTTAACTCTTCATGACAGATTGGAGATTCCAGAATTCATTTGGGAGATAGAGATTTTATTCTTATCCCAGGAGACTGAAGTCAATTTAACATGAAGGTTAGATTTAAAGTCAGCGTATACAATATCATTTGAAGTCAAAATTACCTTTCATTATTTTTTTTAAGTCTTTATTGAAATTCCAGTTAACATGCAGTGTACTATTAGTTTCAGGTGTAGAATATAGTGATTCAACACTTTCATGCATCACCTAGTGCTCATTGCAGGTGCCCTCCTTCATCCCCATCACCTGTTTCCCCATCCCCCCACCCACCTCCCCTCTGGTAACCAGCAGTGTGTTCTCTAGAATTAAAAGTCTGTTTCTTGGTTTGCCTCTCCGACTCTCTTTTTATTCCTTTATTCATTTGTTTTGTTTCTTTTTTTTTAAAGACTTTATTTATTTATTTGACAGAGAGAAAGAAAAAGAGAGAGCATGAGAGTGAGGTGAGGGGCAGAGGGAGAAGAAGACTCCCTACTGAGCAGGGAGCCCGATGCAGGACTCCATCCTGGGACCCCAGGATCATGACCTGAGCTGAAGGCAGATGCTTAATCGACTGAGCCACCCAGGCGCACCATTTGTTTTTTTTCTTAATTTCCACATATGAGGGAAATCATATGGGTGTTGATGAGGGATGTGGAGAAAGGGGAACCCTCCTGCACTGTTGATGAGAATGCAAGCTGGTGCAGCCACTGCAGAAAACAGGTGATGTATGGAAGTGTTGAATAACTATATTGTACACCTGAAACTAATATTGTACTGTATGTTAACTAACTGGAATTCAGATAAAAACTTAAAAAAAATACAGTGAGATAGCACCTCACACCTGTCTGAATGGCTAAAACAACAACAGGAGAAACAACAGGTGTTGGCAAGGATGTGGACAAATGGGAACTCTTGCATTGTTGGTGGAAAGGCAAACTGGTGCAGGCACTCTGGAGACCAGTATGGAAGTTCCTCAAAAAGTTAAAAATAGAGCTACCCTATGACCCAGCAATTGCACTACTAGGTATTTACTCAAAGAATACAAAAATACTAATTCAAAGGGATATATGCACCCTGATATTTATAGCAGCATTATCAGCAGTAGCCAAATTATGGAAATAGCCCAAGTGTCCATTGATTGATGGATGGATAAAGAAGAAGTGGTATATGTGTGTGTGTGTGTGTACACACACATATACATATATGTACACACACACACACACACACACACACACACACTGGAATATTACTCAGCCATAAAAAAGAATGAAGTCTTGCCATTTGCAGTGACATTGATGGAGCTAGAGAATATTTTGCTAAGCAAAATAAGTCAGACCTTTGTTCATTCTTAAGATTACAGGGGTTGGTTTTGTCTGGACACCCCATCTCATTGGCAGCTTTTCCTCCAGCTTGAGAAGAGCTCTCTTTCTTCAGTTTGGCAACAGACTAGGCAGTTGGCTTATGTTTAAAAGTGCTACTGTATGAAAAAAATGTGTATTTTTAAACACTGGAATCACTCTCATAACAGCAAGAAGCTTATACAAATAGAGGAATTCAGAGATGGGGTGAAGTGGATTAAAGGGAGAGTAGAATTGTAACTCCTAGGGCACCTTTATTTTGTGGCCCATTTGGTGGGATGGAATAACTAACAGAATCACTGGCACTATTTTAATTCTTTTTCTGCCTCTCATTCCTCAATTCTTTTCAATTAGCCTGAGTGTATATACTTGAATTAGTATGAGTTAAATGCATGTTTGTTCTCCAACAATATCATATAAGGACAGGGATGCATAGCATGGAAGAGGTGCACAGTGTGCTGAGGGATTCATCCATCCCAATTGTATTCCCTCGACTTCATAATTTATTTACATTGCTTCATAAACATGAAAGTCTTTATTGTTAGACATGTGAGTCAGGTGGAGTGGTAAGCTCTGAAATGTAAATTCCTTCTTCCCCTTCATCATGACTCTTCTAAATTCTAGTCCATGTCTGGAAGAGGCCTATGTCTAGAGGAAGGCTGAGGAATGGCTAGACTAGCCTAGTTCCACTTCATGGAAGAGGATCCCATCTTCCTTGCATGAAAATTATTAATTTGGGCCTTTCTTAGGAAAACTGTGCCAGTACAGATAGTGAATGGCAGAAACCATTCTTGCCAAACTGTACTGTTAGTTATATCACGTATATGATTTAGATTTGGTTGTGTAATTTGTCTTAGTCATTTCTTTCTTTCTTTTTTTTTTGACCAAGGGCTTTTATTTTTTTATTTCTATTTTTTTTGTCTTAGTCATTTCAATTGGTCTTTCTAAAATCCTGATAGAGAATATATGCAGCAGTCATCCTTCAGTGCACTAGTCTTAATCTATTTCTCTTCTGAGTCATTAGGAAATATAAGAAAAAAAGATGGGCGCCTGGGTGGCTCAGTCATTAAGCATCTGCCTTCGGCTCAGGTTATGATCCCAGGGTGCTGGGATCGAGTCCCACATCGGGCTCCTTGCTCAGCGGGGAGTCTGGTTCTCCCTCTCCCTCTGCCCCTGCTTGTGTCCCCTCTCTCGCTGTGTCTCTCTCTGTCAAATAAATCAAAATCTTAAAAAAAAAAAAAGAAAAAAGGATGATATAATATGATAATTACAATTTTTTAAATTTTTCATTGTTATGTTAATCACCATACATTACATCATTAGTTTTAGATGTAGTGTTCCATGATTCATTGTGCACAACACCCAGTGGTCCATGCAGAACGTGCCCTCTTTAATACCCATCACCAGGCTAACCCATCCTCCCACCCCCCTCCCCTCTAGAACCCTCAGTTTGTTTTTCAGAGTCCATCGTCTCTCATGGCAATAACTACAATTTATGAAGAAACAGTACCTGACTGTTTTGCTAGATTCTTCAGTTATAGCTAGATTCTTTAGTTAACCAGTTTTGTTCAGTTACTGAAAATGACATCTGAAAGTTAATGCTAAGTTTGAAAATTGAGGTGATGGCTATATGGATGTTCTCTGAACAACTCTTTGAAATTTTCTGTTTTAAAATTTTCATAGTAAAATACTGAAAAGAAAAGTCCTTAAAGTTAAGAGTTTCAAAACAGATCTTTTCAAACATTTCATCCCATAGTCATTTATTGGTTGCCTACTATGTATTTGCACTTGGATAAGTGCTATGGACAAACTTGAAATCAACGTGGTGTCTGACTTTAAGAATTATATCAATCATCTATTGCTACAACAATGCTGAATAACCTGCTTGGTAGCATGCGATCATAAGTGTTTATTTTTACACTCATGGGTATGCAGGTTAACTGCAAATTGGGTGATCTCTCCTGACTGTTTCAAATTGAAAATTCCATTGGGTGTGGTTCCTTGCTGCATTTAGTCAACACAGGTTCATTCTGAGACCCTGTGTCTTCTTAAGATGATGGCAGAATTGCAAAAGGGTAAACCCTACCAAGGAAGTAGATTTCATGCCTTTGGTTACATCACTGCTCCTAAAACATACTGGCCAAAGCGAGTCACATGGTTGAGCCCAAAGTCAAGGAGAGGGAAAGTACACTTTGCCTCTAGTGGGAAGAACTACAAAGTCATGTGGGGAAAGGCATGGTACCGGAAGGAAAGCATTGGGACCAAACTTAAGTCTGTCCCAAAAGGCTTGGATCTAATTCTTGACAAACCAGACAAAATATTGTGCTGCCAACAATAAGATGGTCATCTTGAACACAGTGATAATGGATTGCTCCATTTGTTCAAAGGATAAATTTATATTATTGAGTACTAATCTGCACGTCCATGTTTCATATTCAGTGATTCTCACCTTAGATCATTTGAGAGCTGTATAGATTAGTCTACTTTAGTATCAGACTGTTTTTATAACAGAGAATAAAAGCAATTCAAAAAGCACTTTTTAAGCCCTTATTATTTTTAAGATTCTTTTCTAGACACATGGAAACAGTGATAATTCATGTCCAGTTCCCTTCTTTCAAGGAGGTCTCCAGGAAGTGAAATATAAGGACATTTTAATTTTTGTGCCACCTACTTCTTTAGCAGTAAATCTATGGGTGATAAATTACAGACTTAGTTTCTGAACAATTTTTAGGAATAAACTGAATTTTCCTTGTGTTTTGATGAAAGGTTTACATCCACTTAAAATTATACCCTTGTTGTATAGATCAACATGGAAGGAAATCAACCATAACATTTTATAATTAAAAATAATGCAGGGGTGTAAGATCTTTATTGCTTGCAGAACTTTAAAAATCTATTAATTTCCCATTAGTTGCAGCATAATAACCCAAATCCTTAAATGGAAAGGAGAATAAACTTCTTGAACCAAAATTTGTGATAGAGACCCAGCATGTGCTATTAATTAATTAATTAATTAATTTTTTTTAAAGATTTTATTTATTTATTTGAGAGAGAGAATGAGATAGAGAGAGCATGAGAGGGGGGAGGGTCAGAGGGAGAAGCAGACTCCCTGCTGAGCAGGGAGCCTGATGCGGGACTCGATCCCGGGACTCCAGGATCATGACCTGAGCCGAAGGCAGTCGCTTAACCAACTGAGCCACCCAGGTGCCCTGTGCTATTAATTTAAACTGTTTCTCTGAATAATTTGATTATATTTTATGATACAACCAATTCAGTGAATTGGAAATGTAGAAAATGTTTCATTTGGTTCCCAAATGAGGGATAATGAAGGTCATAAAATGTTTACTAAAATGAATAAATTGCTATTAAGATAAAGTATGTAAATAAGTCCAACCAAAATCAGTCTCTTTCTCTTCATATATGTTGAGAGAGAGAATATATGAATATATATATATATATATAGAGAGAGAGAGAGAGAGAATATATATGAAGTATGTATATATATATATTACAGAATACTTAAAATTTGCAGTGATCGATTATATTTATTTACTTTATGTAATTAATTCACTGCCCCAAATGGTAGATAACCTATTCTTACATGCTTAAATGCAAATTTTTTTGAGAATTTAAAAGCAAAAAGGGTTAGAAACACATGCCAATCAGAATGCATAAAACTAAGATGCCTGACAGTCTGAAGGATTGTTGAGGATGTGGGAGTAACTGGAACCATCATATCCTACTGGAAGGAGTTTATACTGAGAAAATTGCTTTGGAAATTTCCTTGACAATATCTTCTAAATCTGAACATATATACACTCTGTGATATAGGAATTCAACTCCTAAATATATAACCCAAAGTAATGTACGTATGTACATGCATCAGAAGATAAAAAAGATAATATACAAAGGTATATATAGCAGTATTATTCATACGATCTCTAAAGTGGAGTTTCAGGGGTGCCTGGCTGGCTTAGCGGAAGAGCATGTGGCTCTTTATCTCAAGGACATGAGTTCGGACCCCACATGGGGTGTAGAGTTTACTTAAATAAATAAAACTTTAAAAAATAAAAAATATACTGGAGTTTCAATGCGTATCACTTCTAGAAAGAATGAACAAATTAAGAACTATTCACAGTTGAACATTATCCAGCAATGAGAAGGATTAAATTATTGCTATCAACTATAACATGTATGAGCATCAGCATAATATTTAACCATAGAAGCCAGGAAAAGACTATACAGTGTACAATTGCATTTATATAAAGTTCAAGACAAGGTAACACTAAGGTGTCAGAAATCAGGGTAGTGGTTGCTTTTATGATGGCACTTAGTAGAAGTGGGCCTGATGGGGCCGTAAAGGTGTTGGTAAATATTGTACTTTTTCATCTTGCTGGCACTTAGATGGGTGTGTCTACTTGGTGAAAATGTCATGCTGTATAATTAAGATTTGTGTGCTTTTTTTTGCATGTATGTTTTGAATTGCTTTATTGAAGTAGAACTGATAAAGAATTGCACGTACTTAATGTGTACAATTTGATGAGTTTGGACATAGACAAACACCTGTGATACCATCCCCACAAACATGGGAATACACATACCTAACACCCCCCAGAGGTTTCTTGTGTCCTTTTGTTTTGTTTTTTTAATATGTTTTATTTCTCTAAGACTTAAAAAAAAAAAGCCTGTCTGATTTCTCAATCCACTGACTTCCTGCCACTCTTATTTTTCACAGTTTCTGAAACAGCTGCTTAATGACTAACATTTTTACAACTTCCTGTTATTTTTCATTCTTCAAATCGTAGAGGAATTATTGTAATCTTTTCAAGTCACTCGTTCTGTTCACTTGCTATTAATTCCTTTTGTGGGTATCAGACAGGAGAACTTGGAGAATTTTATAGAGACTCTCTTCATTCTTGTATCTGCCAAAAGAAACTTTATGTTACAAACCTTTCTTATTGATTCCATGACATTTAAAATTATATCTTTCATAGGAATTTTGTCTGCTACCACCTTTCTGCCCAAAGTAATTTACAGCAGCCGTGGAAATTTTGAAATTAGATCGGAGACCTTCTGTCCCAAACCACATGCTTCTTGAAACAGAGGGAGTTTTGAATAGTGTGAGGTTATTCCTAATCCTGGCAATAATACTTGAGAATAACGAAAGACTTAATGGGTTGATCTATTACATCCATTTTCATATCAAAGGTGAGGGTTTTTTTTTTCCTTGAGAAATCGAGGTTAGGTCTGTCTCCAGGCATGCTTTAAGCAATGAACTTGAGTTCCTAGGAAAGGAAGACCTCCTAAGGTAAGCAGAGGGCACACTCATTCAATTGGAAAGCCCCTTAACAAAGGAATTGCTTCTTCGTGAGCAGTATTAAAGCAACCTCCCATTACTAAGGCATGTTAAACCACCCCTGGGGCATTTGGCCAAATCTTTGAGCTGCATTACAGGCTTTTCATATAAAATGTATTTTTCTTGGGGCGCCTGGGTGGCTCAGTCGTTAAGCATCTGCCTTCAGCTCAGGTCATGATCCCAGGGTCCTGGGATCGAGCCCCACATCGGGCTCTCTGCTCCGCGGGAAGCCTGCTTCTCCCTCTCCCACTCCCCCTGCTTGTGTTCCCTCTCTCGCTGTGGGTCTCTCTCTGTCAAATAAATAAATAAAATCTTAAAAAAAATAAAAAAATGTGTTTTTCTCTGAAATAGCTCAAACACTTTCCTCTCTCTCTCTCTCTCTCTCTCTTTTCCTATACCTAACAGACTCCATCGAAGTTCCCCAACTTCAAACCCTAATTTCCTTTATAGCTCTCATGAAGTTCCACATAGGGAGCTCTTGAGAAACAAGAAATCTGGTGATGGGGCAGAGTTCTTTTGTGACTAGAAGAGGAGAAACCCTTGTAAAATGTACAAGACTTGTCAAAATTATTCTTTTTGTCTTATGCTAGAGTAAAGAAAATCGGTACATAGTGAAAGATAAACAGCATGACTTAGGCACTAAGCAAATTTAATCATGACTTCCTGGAAATTCCTTCAAGTTTTATTACTGGATGCTGTGGTTTTAAGTGGCCACATGTGCTTTGTAAGGAGATGTATTTGACTGCTAGTTGCCCCTCCAAATCTGTTCTACATTCATCCCTAATTATATAGGGCACCCCAACTGGAGACCATAGTCCCCAGCCTCATTTGAAGCTACATATGGCCATTTAGACCAATTCTTGCTAATGAAATAAGAGCACAAGCAGTTTTTGCTTGATCTGGCTTTCTTTTATTGTCTCCTCACACCAGCTGGAAGCCAAATACGGGAGAGGAGCTGGCCATGACTGTGGGGAGGAGGGCTGTGTGCTGGGGCGGGGGGGGGGGGGGGGGGGGGGGGGGGGGGGGGGGGTGCGGGGGCGGTGCACCAATGCCCAAGGTGCCTTTACCATTGAGTATCTTGATGGCTCTGAGCCAGACCACACCTGCAGTCTAGATATGGAACTAGCATGAGAAAGAAATAGACTTCTACCGCTTTTGTATGTTTTTATCTTTGTTATGGAGGCAAATCTTTATCCTAACTCATTCAGATAGGGTTCTTTTCATTCTTGATTAATAATTTTTGGTATGCTTTCAATTTTTTTAAGATGATAGAACACATGTGTGATGATTTCCATGATAAAAATGCTTTCTATTTCTGAAGGCTATTTGTTTTCTCAGGACCTTTGTCTGTATTCTGTGATACTCAAAACAATCCTGTGGTGGCACTTAACATGATTCCTTATCCCTAGTTTACAAATAAGGAAACAAGTTTATTGGCATTTGCTCCTTGATCTTTCCAAACGGTCTCAGGAATCTGTACAAGTTTAGAGGAAATGTAGATGGATGACAATTTATTCAAGTCAATCCAAAATCTTTTATTGAATTAAATTCCACAAGTATAATAAGGTGTCTCAGCATTTTGGATTGCAGTATATATGGCTTTTTTATTGTATTCATTTGAATGCAGTTTATCTCTTTATCTCTTTAATAAAATAAAAATATAAATTAAGTGCCTTTTCAAATGAAGTTTTTAAAAATATTAAGAAATTTCCTATTTACTCTTTCTTTTTATAAATATAGCTAATTGGGAAAATACAAAGGAAATGTTATACATTTCTCGTAGTCCCCAGTACTCCAGATTAAACACTCTTAATAATCGTCATGGAAATTATTTTAGTCATTTTACAAAAGTCTCCATTTTCATGAGTTTCCAAATGAATTTTTAAATGATGTATTTTATTCTTACTGTAAAATTAAGTAACAGAGGAAAGAAAAATCTGAAAATTACTTGTAACTCCAAGACTCAGAGATAACTACTTTTTATGTATGTGAATGCTTTTTTTTTGGTATGTGAATACTTTTTTTACAAAAATGAAATATGCTCTTTAAAACATTTTTACTTAATGACAGTGGCTGGTTTTCGTGATCCCCATTAGGGCCAGCCATTGCACTGCCCATGTTGTATCCATTACCTTCTTTAGCATTGAGAAGAAAGCCTGTAAGATAAGGGTTACCATTTTCACCATCTTTCCACCAGAAGGCACTGAGACTTGGTTAAACAACTTAAGCATCATAAGGAAGGTAGGAAGGTATTCAGTACAACCCCAGGTTGTCTCTATTGAAAGGCTGCACTGCAAACATTTTACTCTGTCAAGAAACACGAGACTGTGAGATACTCCATCCTCTGCGGGCACCACAACTGTCCCAGTCAGTGTTTTACTTTGGGATATATAAGTTTCCTAATATTGACAGCATTGTATTTGTTTTTAAGTCTTTGTACGTGGACATTTAGATGGAGTTCGTGTTTTTAATTGGGGAAATTTTATATTCTGTCCAGAAAAGGAGAGAAGTTGAAAGAATCTGGATATGTGGTGTCTAAGCCCAGTGAAATATTCAAAAAGCATCATACGTAGAAGCCCCTTGGGAGCATATTTATCAAAGTTACTCAGTATGGGTGCAAAAATAAAACATTTGAAATTAAATATTTACACCTTTCATTATGAAAAAATAGGCCCTGGACTATCCTCCATTTAGCAGAATTAGCTCAAGCTTAGCAGACTCCTCACCAGTTGTACAGAGACACTCTCCTCAGTTAACATTATTAATGCCCGAAGAGAAGAGGCTTTTAAAGTTGGCAACAAGTTAAAGTTTATTAGCCATCAAATGCAACTTTCAGGCAGCTGCAAATGATTTTTTGAAAAAAAAAATTAAAAGCAAGTCAACATTGGAAAAATACCTTCTTCAGGATAATACTAATGGTACATTACTAGAAACATATATTAATATCTGATAAAAGTATATGGATATATAATAATAATCGTACCTATCTTAAATTTTAATGTTCAGAATATGAATAAAAGGATTGTTTGGTTTGATATATGCAGGCACATGATTTCTTAGAAATTATTTTGGAAAATAATTTTTGAGCAGGACTTTTTCTTAGGTTCACTGGCATAAATAAATCAAATGTTTAAAAATTTATATTTTTTGTTATTTTAACATCCCTTTTGAATTTAACATTTTCCCAGTTAGGACAATAAATTATATGGTCTCCCTGCCCATAAACATTTCTTATCCATTTCTGAGTGATATATGCTCCTTTATTAGCTCAGTCACTCTCCTTTTATGATATCTTTTAACATTTCAAATAATAAGGTAAATCATCAAATACTTTATATATAAACTAGTAAAAGAAGAAGAAGATGAAATCTTTGCTACAACTAGTCATGAAATTGTATATAGTATTGATTTAAGCTTGTTTCGTTACACAGTTTATTTTCCCTTTACCTTCAGATAAAACCTCAGTTAGTCACAATAATTTGCTTGGTAGCATAATTCAAAACTTCTGAGGTTTCTGAGCCTGGTGGTCCTGCTTGTATTCACTTGATGTCTTGTGCTATTGATTTTTACCATCACACAGAACAATGCAAGGCACCTTTGTGTCCTTGATTTTATCAGGTAGGTAACTGTCCCAGTATCAGTGAGGGATGCAGTCTGTGCCTTTACAGCTAATTCTTACCCCACTCCTGGAAGTGAAGTTGCAGTCCTATGCAATCTCTGCTCCTTTCTTCCATCTTGGATAATCCCTTAGCCTTGACTCCACCAATTTCTAGCTACCTTCACTTTACCATATGTTTGTGCCAATATTTTTTCCAGCTTGGGTCATAGTTAATGCCTCTTGGATTATGGGAGTTAAGAGCAATTTTAGTTATTTAAAATAAGCTGACGTGCCAAACACATTTGTTTTCCTACTTTGTAAATTTTGAAAAACTGTGTTCAGTTTTAAATTAGAGGTAGACATATTAACAAATTTATAAAATTTAGTTTTGGGAAAGAACTTATTTATATATTCCATAATACAATTTATTACTTGATTTTTGTCTTACATGAATTTCCCAGGGAAAATCATTTTTATTCTTTATTTGTTTATATTATTTATATTAACCTATCAAAAAGCTGTTTTTTTTTAATCTGTAACTAAAAGAATTGCATCTTAAAATAAACAAAGTTCCAATATTACAAAATAGGAGTTTTGCTAATAAAAACTCATCACAATGTAATGGCTCTTTTAGGAAATAATGGCAAACTGTTTTTCGTAATTTCAATTGTAGTTCGGAGGAATTTTACAATCTTCTTAATTGAGCATATTAAAAGAAAAAATCCATCATTGTCTAGCAGCCTTGTAATCTCTATGATAAGCATCATTTCAAGAAAAGACTAAAACTTTGTGAGGTTTTTTTTTTTTTGAAATTATTTTCTCCTTGCCTTACAGTACATTCAAGGTTTTTTTAATTTTTCTTTTCATTTATAAAGCAACAACAAAACAATACCCACAGCAGTAAACAACGAAAGACTGAACTTGAAAGAACAACGTGTTCTTCTGTTAAGTTTGCTAGCTTGATCTTGTCACTACAATAACCTCTTAAATTTATTTAGTGCTTTATGGTTTATACTTTCACATGCTGTAATCTTACATTTGATCCTCAACTCTGAGATATCTACTGTGGGTAATTTTTTTTTTTTTTTTTTTAAAGATTTTATTTATTTATTTGACAGAGACACAGCGAGAAAGGGAACAGAAGCAGGGGGAGTGGGAGAGGGAGAAGCAGGCTCCCCACGGAGCAGGGAGCCCGATGTGGGGCTCGATCCCAGGACCCTGGGATCATGACCTGAGCCGAAGGCAGATGCTTAACGACTGAGCCACCCAGGCGCCCCTCTACTGTGGGTAATTTTTTATGACATAGAGATGTGCTGGCTTACATATAATTTTTCCAGCTCTCCCCAAGACCAGTGATATACATAGCTAAGATTATTGACTGTGTCCCTGAATTAACCCTGAGAAATATTAAACCTATCAGCTTAATCTCATTAGCATCATGGTTGACCACCAACCAATGTTACCCAATTTGTTTAATGCTGTTGTTGCAAAAAATGTTACAAAAACACCACTGAGCTGAATGAATGTGTAACTTAGCAATCACAGTCACAGAATTCAATTACCACAATTAAAATGCTTTAAACTAAATTAAAGGGTTTTGCTATATTTATGCTACAATCCTCAACAGAAAAATAAAGGGATTTTCAAAGAGAACTAGAAGGACATGAACTCTCTAGAGAACCACAATACAATGAAAGATTTATTACTTTGTGTCATTGGGTAAAATAATTTGAAGATAGTACTCCGTTTTATGGCTTGGAATGGAGATTGTCCATTCTAGGTTATGTTTTTATGGCTTATGTTGGCCATGATTACTGTCATTTTCAGTTTTGGTGTGCCCTGGTATAGAATCTATTTAAAAATTCAAAGTTTTTTACACGTTTCATGTAGAGCTTTGGCTTTAGCATTTTTAGGGGTTTTAGGATTGGATCTACATGGCTTGTGTGAATATATAATACAATCAAAATAATTTTTGGCTGAACGCAAGGTAATCAATACATTTTGGTTAAAATCATGGTAAAAAATATTAATTAGTCCTGAGTATTTTGTCTATTGGTAATTTTGGTGTAGCCTGGGGCCATTTTGTAACCCTTAATATTTTACAGATATATTGTATTTTGTAGAATTTTTCAGGTTTTTTTGTACTACCTATTTCCTTTCACTATAATTCATGGTCTGTTACTCCAGCTTTGTCCTGTCATGGGCAACATAAGAGAATCAATTGAAATAATCAATTGAAATGAAGCATCTTACAACTGCATAGATAAATGTACTTTGCATGTTTCTGTTTTCATAGTATTAATATCTCTGTATATGAGGCTGAAATAAGTGTTGTTTTTAGGTCAAAATGATTGGATAGCAGTAGTGTCATAGAGTTTAAACTAATATATATATGTAATATCTATATACATCTGTACAATTTGGAAATATATACATCCAGATGTTGGCAATGGTTACCTTTGAAAAGATTAGATGATAGTAATATTTGGTTTCCTTTTCTATGTCTGTATGTTTTATTTTATTTTATTATTTTATTTATTTATTAGACAGGGAGAGAGAGAACACAAATAGGCAGAGGGAGAGGGAGAAGCAGGCTCCCCGCTGAGCAGGGAGCCCAATGCGGGGCTCGATCTCAGAACCCTGGGATCATGACCTGAGCCAAAGGCAGATGCTTAACCAACTGAGCCATCCAGGTGCCCCTGTATGTTTTATTTTTGAAGAATGAGCAGCCCTTGGGACGCCTGAGTGGCTCATACGGTTAGGTGTCTGCTTTCAGCTCAGATCATGATCCTGGGGTCCTGGGATCGAGAGCCCTCTTGGGCTCCCTGCTCAGCCAGGATTCTGCTTCTCCCTCCCCCTCTGCCCCTCCTCCCACTTGTTCTCTCAATCTCTCTCTCTCTCTCAAATAAACAAATAAAATCTATTTTTTTTAAGATTTTTATTTATTTATTTGATAGAGAAACAGCGAGAGAGGGAACACAAGCAGGGGGAGTGGGAGAGGGAGAAGCAGGCTTTCCGCGGAGCAGGGAGCCCGACGCAGGGCTCCATTCCAGGACCCTGGGATCATGACCTGAGCCGAAGGCAGACACTTAATGACTGAGCCACCCAGGTGCCCCATAAATAAATAAAATCTTTTAAAAAAATGAGCGGCCCTTGATTTGTAATATGGACAATAATATTGAACAACACTGTACAACAAGATGTGTGATTCTAGACAAGAATGTGACTTGAGATAAATGTTTTTAAATCTCCCACCTGAATTGATGACTCCAAAAAATGATTACTTTTTTTAACTTTGATTTCTAGATATCTGAGAAAGGAAATCCAAAGCTAATCTCTTATTTTCCCCAACCTCATCAACCCCATCCCCACTGAATTTTCTCTTTGTGGCCTTCCCTTTCTCAGTAAAATGTAATTCCATTTTTAATTTCCTTAGGCCTAAAACCATTGTGTTTATCTTGAAATCCTTCCTTTCTCTCACTCCCCACATTCAATCTAATAGAAAATACCACCATCTCCACCTCTATCACCCTGGTTCATGACTTCATCAAATCTTACCAGGGTTTATTGCAAATTGTCTCCTAACTGGTCTCCTTGCTTCAATTCCTGGTAATTAGGGTCATCCTTTTAAAATATCAGTCGCAGTATGTCACCTCTCTTCTCAAAACCTTTAAGAGCTTCTCATTTAATTAAAATAAAATCTATATTCCTTACTGTAATCTGCATGGTCCCTGGTGATCTGTACCTGGCTACCTCTGACCTCATTTTCTTCCCCCCCCCCCCCAATGCTTCCTTACCCTCTCCAGTTACACCAGCCTCCTCTGTTTCCCTCAGTTGACTGCAATTGCTATATTGGAACACTGTTTCCTCATGTAGCAATATGGCTTCCTCAATCACTTCATTCATGTCTTTGTCCAAATGTTGCAACATCAGAGGGCTTCCTTGACCATTCTGTCTAAAATAGCCAGATAGATGGATAGCTAGATACACATATAGATGGATGTAACTATAGATATAGATACAATGATATGTCTTTCTCCACACATTGCTATCATTAGATGACGAATTTTGCAAGCAAAGTCTCTGGTTTTTGTCTCTGTTGACTATTGTTGCCGTTATGCTTAAGACAGCTCTTGACACATAACAGCGTGAAAGAAAAAGTTGAGTGAATGAATGAGTACAATCACTATGTAGTATGTGGCTGGGCAGGGTGGGGAGGTAGTGGGTAGCGGAAGTTTTTAAAAGAACAGAACCACCACAGTCCACCACTAGTTCGTTTTTCCATTCAGCTCATTTAGAATTACGGGAGCAATAAGTGCTTGAAATCACTTTAGAAGCTAGAATGACAATTAGCTACTGCGAAAGAATTGGCTTGTTATAGATACGCTAATCCTTTCTGTGTTCCTTAATTTAGAGTCATCCTGTTGAAAGATGATTAGCATCTGAGTTGCCATAGTGGCAAAGGAATCAAAATGAGAAGGTGAGTGGAGGAGGCTGAGAAAGAATTTGTGGAAGCTGATAACAGATCAGGTGTGGAGGGTGAAGGAAAGAGGGGAAAGTAGCTGTACTTTCTAGCCTGGGAAATTGGGACAATAAGGATAAAATTCTGCCATTAGCCTCATTCGGGAACTCCTACTTCTCCTTTACCAGCAGTGTTCCCTTGGTATCACAACTAGCAGTTCTCCTGACAAATTTGCCTTATCTGGAAGAAATAACACCAACATTGTAAAACCACAGTAGTAACTGTGCTGGTCGAGATGACTAACATAAGATGGGGACAAGGGAACAAAAAACTTCAAATAAATCAATGCTTTTAAAGATAAAGCAATATCTCAAGAATGAATATAATGGCATTTAAAACTGCTGAGTACTTTCTTTCACTGGGAGCCTTTGTTCAAACAAGTACTGCCACCTTTCAGCTGGCATTTCCTCCCTTTTGGATCTACTAAGATAATTAGTCATTTTTGTGCCAAACAGACCTCCATGCTGTGTCATGAAATAAAACATTGATGGAGACCTATGACCTTGAACTAGTCTGTTTAACTTCTGAAGGTGATGATTTCAGATTTATATTACTGATCACAAATTTAACCTAAGTCTTCCTGTATCACTAAATAATATATTCACGTGCAGCAATGAGGGAGTTGCATATAGACCAGTGGTTCTCAAACTTTATCCATCATCAGATTCACTTTGGGGGTTTATTAAAATACAGGTGACTGGGCCCTAGCTCCAAAGATTCTGATTCAGTAAGTCTGGAAGAGGGCTTGCTAATTTGCATTTCGAACAAGTTCCTGAATGACGGTGATGCTACTGATCTGAAGACCACACTTTGAGAGTCACTGTCATAGAATAGTGTTTCTCTCTTCCCGGAGAAAGTGTTCTTCAAAATATTGCATTTTAAATCCAGATATAGAGTAATAGCTATGAGACTGGGATATTCCTTCATCCTTGTCATTGCCAGTAGGGCAATTTCACACTCCTCTGAACCTCTAAGAGATGTAATCCTTGGGTGAAGTGTTAATTAACCAAATCACTAGTGAAACAGAGAAAATAGGGAAAGGAGAAACAAAGAAATGCAGTTTCTAGGTCTGTGTCCTGGAAATGTAGTTCTGGCTTTTATGAAAGGAATATTTTTAGACTCCCCACTAAACTCTTATTTTCCACATCTATTGTTATTCACTAAGATGGTCAGGTCTGGCCTGATTCTTTAACCTTAGGGGAGTCAGGGAAGAGGACAGAAGAACTGTCTGCAGGCAATTTCTCCAAATGTTTATGTAAATCACGAGCTGTTTGCCCTTATATTTAAGTATCATTTCAAATTTAACTTTTTTCTAATACCAAGGGCTTTTTTAAAAAATACGTATTTTTATAGGGAAACACATCTCAAAATCTGAGACCTCTTTCTGTAATTTACCAGTCCATCATATGATATGAAAGATTGTTCCGGCCTGAGATACTTTTTCCATGCTAAGTGCTTTACACTACAATAATATTTTCACATCAACCTATTAAGGATTATTTTCCGCTAAAATAGTTTCTGTAATATATTTGTGAACACCATCTCTGCAAGCAAAACCAAACCAAAAAAGTCCTCTTCTCCAAAGAAGTTTTTTGATGATGAAACTTTCAAGAGTCGTTTGTCAATGACAAGAACAGTGCCTGGAACACAGCAGGTGTTTTATATCCTTGCCTGGTGATTGGCTGCATGTTTCAAATGAGTCCATAGTACATGAACCACTGTTGATCTAACTCTCACGCATTTTGGCTTCCCAGAAGAACTGAGTGAATTAATACAAAGTTTGAATTTGGAAAATGGCTACATGAAATGGTCAGGCAATTGGTGAGCATAACTGCAGAGGATGAATTTCAGTGGTATACGTGATCATCATAAAAGTGGAAACAGAATATAAGATGGATTTCTACTCACAAAAATATATTGATCAACATCCTTGATAATATTTCTTTTTTTCTTTTTTATTTAAATTAATTAACATATAATGTATTATTGGTTTTAGAGGTACAGGTCTGTGATTCACCAGTCTTATGTAATACCTAGGGCTGATTACATCACATACCCTCCCCAATGTCCATCCCCCAGTTACCCCATCCCTCCAACCCCCTCCCCTCCAGCAACCCTCAGTTTGTTTCCTATGATTAAGAGTCTCTTATGGTTTGTCTCCCTCTTTGTTTTCATCTTGTTTCATTTTTTCCTCTCTTCCCCTATGATCCTCTGCCTTGTTTCTTAAATTCCACATATCAGTGAGATCATATGATAATTGTCTTTCTCTGATTGACTTATTTTGCTTAGCATAATACCCTCTAGTTCCATCCACATTATTCCAAATGGCAAGATTTCAATTTTTTGATGGTTGTGTAACATTCCATTGTGTATGTATGTGTGTGTGTGTGTGTGAGTGTGTGTATATATATATATATATATATATATATATATATCACTTTTTTTTTATATATTTATAATATATATACATGAAAGTATATATATATATATATATATATATATATATATATATATAACATCTTTATACATTTATCTGTCAGTGGACATCTGGGCTCTTTTCACAGTTTGGCTATTGTGGACATTGCTGCTATAAACATTGGGGTGCATGTGCCCATTCGGATCACTACATTTGTATCTTTGGGGTAAATAACCAAGAGTACAATTGCTGGGTCGTAGGGTAGCTCTATTTTCAACTTTTTTTTTTTTTTTTTTTTTAAGATTTTTATTTATTTGACAGGGAGAGAGACAGCGAGAGAGGGAACACAAGCAGGGGGAGTGGGAAAGGGAGAAGCAGGCTTCCCGCTGAGCAGGGATCCTGATGCGGGGCTCGATCCCAGGACCCTGGGATCATGACCCGAGCGGAAGGCAGATGCTTAACGACTGAGCCACCCAGGCGCCCCTATTTTCAACTTTTTGAGGAACCTGCACCAGCTTGCATTCCCACCAACAGTGTAGGAGGGTCCCCCTTTCTCTGCATCCTTGCCAACATTTGGTGTTTCCTGAGTTGTTCATTTTAGCCATTCTGACTGCTGTGGGGTAGTATCTCATTGTGGTTTTGATTTGTATTTCCCTGACACCAAGTGATGTGGAGCATTTTTGTGTGTGTGTGTTGGCCATTTGTATGTCTTCTTTGCAGAAATGTCTGTTCATGTCTTCTGCCCATTTCTTGATTGGATTATTTGTTCTTTGGATGTTGAGTTTGATAAGTTCTTTATAGATCTTGGATACCAGCTCTTTATCTGATACGACATTTGCAGATATCTTTTCCCATTCTGTCTGTTGTCTTTTGGTTTTGTAGATTGTTTCCTTTGCTGTGCAAAAGGGTTTTATCTTGATGAAGTCCCAGTAGTTCATTTTTGCTCTTGCTTCCCTTGCCTTTGGAAACGTGTCTAGCAAGAAGTTGCTGCAGATGAGGTTGAAGAGGTTGCTGCCTGTGTTCTCCTCTAGGATTTTGATGGATTCTTGTCTCACATTGAGATCTTTCAACCATTTTGAGTCTATTTTTGTATATGGTGTAAGGAAATGCTCCAGTTTCATTCTTCTGCATGTGGCTGTCCAATTTTCCCAACACCATTTGTTGTACAGACTATCTTTTTCCCATTGGATATTCTTTCCTGCTTTGTCAAAGATTAGTTGACCATAGAATTGAGGGTCCATTTCTGGGTTCTCTATTCTGTTCCATTGATCTGTGTGTCTGTTTTTGTGCCAGTACCATACTGTCTTGATGATGACAGCTTTGTAATAGAGCTTGAAGTCCGGGATTGTGATTCCACCAGTTTTGGTTTTCTTTTTCAACATTCCTCTGGCTATTTGGAGTCTTTTCTGGTCAGTTTTATGACCTGTTCCTGAGAAGGGCAAGAGGTGACGTCAGAGTTACCTTCCTGCCTGGGCCAAAACTTGTATGGTTCCCCATACAAATTTTAGGATTAAGTTGATGGTATTTTGATAGGGATTGCATTGAATGTATAGATTGCTCTAGGTAGCATAGACATTTTAACAATATTTGTTCTTCGAATCCATGAGCATGAAATGTTTTTCTATTTCTTAGTGTCTTCCTCAATTTCTTTCATGAGTATTTTATAGTTTTCTGAGTACAGATCCTTTGCCTTGTTGGTTAGGTTTTTTCCTAGGTATCTTATGGTTTTGGGTGCAATTGTAAATGGGATCGACTCCTTAATTTCTCTTTCTTCTGTCTCGTTGTTGGTGTATAGGAATGCCACTGATTTCTGTGCATTGATTTTATATCCTGCCACTTTACTGAATTCCTGCATGAGTTCTAGCAATTTTGGGGTAGAGTCTTTTGGGTTTTCCACATAAAGTGTCATGTCATCAGCAAAGAGTGAGAGTTTGACTTCTTTGCTGATTTGGATGCCTTTTATTTCTTTTTGTTGTCTGATTGCTGAGGCTAGTACTTCTAGTACTATGTTGAATAGCAGTGGTGATGATGGACACATCTGCCGTGTTCCTGACCTGAGGGGAAAAGCTCTCAGTTTTTCCCCATTGAGAATGATATTTGCTGTGGGTTTTTCACAGATGGCTTTTATGAGATTGAGGTATGTTTCCTCTATCCTTACACTCTGAAGAGTTTTAATCAAGAAAGGATGCTGTACTTTGTCAAATTTTTTTCCTGCATCTTTTGAGAGGATTGTATGGTTCTTGTCCTTTCTTTTATTAATGTAGTGTATCACACTGATTTGCACATGTTGAACCAACATTGCAGCCCAGGGATAAATCCCACTTGGTCGTGGTGAATAATCCTTTTAATGTACTGTTGGATCCTATTGGCTAGTATTTTGGTGGGAATTTTTGCATCCATGTTCATCAGGGATTGGTCTCTAATTCTCCTTTTTGGTGGGGTCTTTGTCTGGTTTGGGGATTAAGTAATGCTGGCCTCGTACAATGACTTTGGAAGTTTTCCTTCCATTTCTGTTTTTCTAAGAGATATATTTCTGTAGTTTTAATTTAGCAAGTTAAAGTACAACAAGATACCACCTAAAAATGATCAGTGGACATTTTTCTCTACTGCCTTGGACTTCACTATCCCTTATAGCATTTTGCATTACCAACTGTAGGGGAGAAAAAAGTTTTCCTCCACCCTTTAAGGGCCTCTGGGTGGGTCTGAAAATTAAACCGACAAAGACTGTTTAACAGGAGAAAAGCATACAATTTTTATTGAATCTTTACATGCACATGGGAGCTTTCACAGGAGAATGAAGACCTGGAGAAGTGACCAGAGCAGAAAGCTTTTACACTTTTTAGACAGAGAAACAGTACATTTGTGAAGAATTGACAAGACAGGCAGTTGGGCTGGGGTAGTAAATGGTGAAATAATAACGAAGGTAAGAGTGATAAGAATTAGTTTAACAAGGTTTCTTTATACAGGTTTCTCGGCCCCCAGTTCCCTGTCTCTGGTGGTAAGAATGTCTTCTTTCCCCCTGATACAGGGAGGGTGTGTTTCACATGGGAGTTTTATGACCTGTTCCTGAGAAGGGCAAGAGGTGACGTCAGAGTTACCTTCCTGCCTGTGCCATTTTTTAGAATTCCTTCAGCTTAAGATCTTTAGTGTGCCTGTGTGCCATACTGGGGGGGAGGGGTGGTGAGGGTCATGTCCTGAAGCCCAACACAGTATTTCCTTATTTCACATTTGGTGACTAGGCAGGAGGCTACTGCACACTGAAGGCACACTTCATAAGCCTTTTTAGATTTTAAGTAGGTGAAGATGAGAAAGATGGAGAGAATGCTAAGTGGCCTGTGCTTCTACTAAGTGACTATTAAAGCTGCTTTAGAATTACTATCGTTTTAAGACTCCAGAGGTGGACTTCCAGTGTAATTCATGGCATAAAAAAGGCTTTAGCTGAAGACCATGGGGAAAATCTAACTTTTTAGATATAATCAAAGTACAAAATTGGACTTTTTGGTGATAAAAGCTTAAATTAGACTAAATGAGCATAAATATCAAAAAAATATCTTGGAAATTTTTGAGAAACCAGGGTAAGATAAGTCAGAAGAATTAATTTGGAGTCTAAATAAGGAAGAGCATGAAATGTTTGTGATATAGATAACAAGATTTAAAAGCATGTGATTGACCAAGATGTATCATGAATCTACTGTATAATTCAGGTTGTTTGGAAATCCTATTAAAATTAACTCCTCATAATTAAAACTGACTTCCTTAGTCACAGTGAAATTTTCACATTGTCTTTAATCTGGCTAATTAGTACAGTATTGGTCTTGATATTGGTATCCAACTAAATTGTGTATGTAAAGTTAGGGAATATAATTATATTTGTCAAGAAGGTTGTCTAATTTTCAATGGGTTTGGCTTTAAATTTTATTTTTTCCTATTTACTTGGGATTCTCATAAAGTCTACTCTTGAGACTTCATGTTAGTCACCCCTCCTGATTGGAAAAAACAGGACTAGAGACTGTCATTAGAATTCACTGCCTTATATTTCAGAAAAGTGCCATGTAGCTTGAATACAGCTAACACACTGTTTACTACTCTGTGGACTTTTTCTCCAAAGATAGCTGTGCAAATAAAAATGGAAAAAAAAAAAAAAAAACCCTATCAACTGATCAAACCAGAATTTATTTCTTGTTAAACTATGTTTCCAGGAGGATAGGAAGAACCAAGGGGTGCATGAAAGCAAGATTCACTGTATACCAACATGGTGCCTATGAATCAAAATGACAGATATATAGAACCTCCATAATTATTTGTTCCTGTATTGAATCAATGGTGTGACTTACAGGGACACTATCCAGTAAGCATCCTGCCTGCTAAGGTCATATTAAAATGGGATTTGTAGTTTCCTCAGTACCTGAAAGTAACACTGTCACTACTTTTTAACTCTGATATTTAAATACAGTATCTTTCTTTCTCTAACCCCTTCCCCCATTACTGAACAACAAGTACTGAACAAATAGGACTTGTGCTGCCTGCCTTATCACAGTGGTTTCTTTATTGATTTTTGTTTGTTTTAATGTGAGTTCCTCTGCCTCTAAATTGTAAACTTTCCAAGGACAGTAACTGTGCCTCAGTACTTGGCATATCATGCACACTAAATAAATGCTTATTGAATAAAGATATTTTGGGCAGTCTGAGCATAAACATAATTATTTGAATAATAATAATCCCTTATTGAGTGCAGGCTATGCACAAGATATGTGGCTTGACATTAAGATACAAACATAAAGGGGATACCTCTTTAAGGATCTTACAGTCTAGGTTGGGAGGCAGATACATAAAGAGGCACCTTTTGTACAGCATAGTAAGAGAAGGATAAGCTAGACATAAGGCAGTATGGGAATCTGGACTGGGAATACTCATAGTTTGGTTTTAGAAACATTCTTTTGAGGGACGCCTGGGTGGCTCAGTCGTTAAGCGTCTGCCTTCGGCTCAGGTCATGATCTCAGGGTCCTGAGATTGAGCCCCACATCGGGCTCTCTGCTCAGTGGGAAGCCTGCTTCTCCCTCTCCCCCACTTGTATTCCCTCTCTCGCTGTCTCTCTCTCTGTCAAATAAATAAATAAAATCTTAAAAAAAAAGAAACATTATTTTGAAATGTGGTTCATATATACAATGGAGTATTATTCAGCCATCAGCCACCATTTGCATCGACATGGATGAAACTGAAGGGGATTATGCTAAGTGAAATAAGTCAAGCAGAGGAAGACAATTATCATATGGTTTCACTCATATGAGGAACATAAGGAATAGCATGGAGGACATTAGAAGAAGGAAGGGAAAAATGAAGGGGGAGAAATCGGAGGGAGAGAGGAACCATGAGAGACTATGGACTCTGGGAAACAAACTGAGAGTTTCAGAGGGGAGGGGGGTGGGGGGATGGGTTAGCCCAGTGATGGGTATTAAGGAGGGCATGTATTGCAATGAGCACTAGGTGTTCTACACAAATAACGAATCATGGAATAATACATCAAAAACTAATGAAGTACTGTATGGTGAATAACATAACATAATAAAAAAAAAGATTCTTTTGGCAGGAGGTATGCAAAGGATTCAGGGAAGAGGAAGGAGGACATGTGAGTGCTAGTCATGATTTTCCCCAGAACTTTCCATCCTTTACAACTTTTTACAACTGCTCCCTCTTTCTAGCCCTTATGCCCCTTTCCCAATTTTCTTTTCAAGGCGATAGATTCAGAACATCTGCTCTATGTTCACATATAGGTATTTGATTCTTTAGTCTGTCATTTAGTACCTATGAGCCCTGGACAAGTTACAAAATAACATCTTTGAAGATAGAATGTATTGATTCATATGAAAGGTTTCCTGTGCTGCTTCGCATTCTGAATGATCAAATGTTCTTTTTATGAATGATCCTATCTGGATGATATACATGACTTCTATTCACTGTCAGAAAGCAGAGGACAGGGCGCCTGGGTGGCTCAGTTGGTTAAGCAACTGCCTTCAGCTCAGGTCATGATCCCGGAGTCCCAGAATCAAGTTCCACATCAGGCTCCCAGCTCAGTGGGGAGTCTGCTTCTCCTTCTGACCCTCTCCCCTCTCATGCTTTCTCACTTTCACTCTCTCTCAAATAAAATAAAATAAAATAAAATAAAATAAAATAAAATAAAGCAGAGGACAACTCTGGCAATCAGCTCTTCAATAATAGGAAACAAAAGTTTTACATAAAGAAAATGAGGATTTATAGCCTTTTTTGATGCTTTGTTTAGTTTTCTCAAAAATAAATTATTCATTTTTAGAAAAATCACTTTTTAAAAATTTTGCCAAAGTTATACATGTATATGTTTAAAAACCAAGGTATATATGTATATGTTTTAAAACCAATCTGCTGGACAGATAGGTTTATAATATAATCACTGATCTCCTGCCCTCAATCATCCCATCCTTGTATTACCCCCTCGCCCCCCATAAAGAGTTTGAAAAATTTCTGCTTTCAGTTCTTTTTATGGCTACTGTACTATTTCTAAATGCTATTATTATATGATAATTTTTTTACTTATTAAATTTATGGTTTATCTACAGCTTTCCTGATTGATGATGCAGTCAGCTTATTATCAATATCTCATAACCTCTTTCTGCTCCTGCCAAGTCAGTTTTATATCAGTAATGTAAATTCTTCCACTTGTTTTTTCCTCCCTCTGAAACATTTTTAACCTCCATTTTTTTTGTTCCATTATTCTAAGTGAATTTTTGGATCACTTGTTGTATTAGGGTTTTTAGAGAAACAGAACCAATAGATATATAATATATAATAATATAATATAATAGATTATGTATATATGTGTGTGTGTGTGTATGTAAAAGAGATTAATTATAAGGAATAAACTTATGCCTTATGGAGTCTGGCAAATTCTAAGATCTACAGAGTAAATTGGCAAGCTGGAGATCTAGGAGAGTTAATGGTGTAGTTCCAATCTGAAGGCCTATTAGGCTTAAGACCCTGGAAGAGTCGATGTTTCAGTTTGAGTCTGAAAGCAGGAAAAATTCTAATGTCCAAGTTCAAAAGCTATCAGGCAGGAAGAATTCTCTCTTACTCTGGGGAGGGTCAGCATTTTTGTTCTATTCAGACCTTCAATGGATTGAAAGAGGTACATCCACATTATGGAGGGCAATTTGCTTTACACAGTCTATCAATTGAAGGGTGAATCTCAGCCAAAATCACCCTCATAGACTCACCCAGGGTAACGTTTGACCAAATTTCTAGGCACCTCATGGCCCAGCCAAGTTGACACATTAAATTAACCGACATAGTTACTCTGGGCAGAAGCCAGGCACCACATCAAGAAGATAGTCAAGCAGGGGCGCCTGGGTGGCTCAGTTGTTAAGCGTCTGCCTTTGGCTCAGGTCATGGTCCCAGGGTCCTGGGATCGAGCCCCGCATCGGGCTCCCTGCTCTGCGGGAAGCCTGCTTCTCTCTCTCTCACTCCCCCTGCTTGTGTTCCCTCTCTCACTGTGTCTCTCTCTGTCAAGTAAATAAATAAATAAAATCTTAAAAAAAAAAGTCTATAAAACTAAACATTAAATCACTTAAAAAAAAAAAAAAAAAGAAGATAGTCAAGCAGCCTTGGAGAGAGGTGCATGTGGGGAGGGACTGAGGCCTCTAGCCATTATTCATACCAGCTTGTCAGCCATGTGAGTGAGTTGTCTTTGAATTGAATTCTCCAACTCCAGTCAAGTTTAGATGACTATAGCCCTGGCCAACATTTTGATAGCAACTTCATGGCAAACGGCAAGCTAGAACCCCTCACCCAGCTATTCCCAAATTCCAGAGCTGCCGAGACTCTTGGAGATAATCAGTGTTTATTGTTGTTGAAATCACTGACTTTAGGGGTAATTTGTTATGCATCCGTAGATGTCTCATACCCAGTATTTTGGTTAGGTGATTATTGTTTGCTACTGATTCTAGCAGCGTGATAGAATAATAGTTTGTTCTCTAACTGGCTCAGTATTATGGCCCCTATGACAGTGAGCTGTTTCCAATGTCAAATTCAAATGGATTTTTTTTAAATCCAGAAAATTGTCTTATCATACTTTCAGTATTGTCTGAAGACTCATTCTTTTTTTTTAAATTTTTGATTGTTATGTTAATCACCATACATTACATCATTAGTTTTAGATGTAGTGTTCCATGATTCATTGTTTGTGCATAACACCCAGTGCTCCACGCAGAACGTGCCCTCCTTAATACCCATCACCAGGCTAACCCATCCTCCTACCCCCCTCCCCTCTAGAACCCTCAGTTTGTTTTTCAGAGTCCATCGTCTCTCATGGTTCGTGAAGACTCATTCTTAATGTCTTTTCCTTCCATTGGACTCTCTCCACCACCTGAGGACCTCTCTTCTTTTGTTCTAGTACAAACTGATTCTTCACTTGAAGGGCTGTTGGCTGTCATGCTGGGTGTTTGGCTGGGGTGTAGTCACTCTTTCCAGGGAAGAAAAGAGTTGGGAAGGTGTGGTAAATACCTGAGTACCATGGTTTGTTTGTTTGTTTGTTTAATGAGAATCAAAAGGAGGCTGCTATAGGGGTAGGGAGAAATATTGGCTACAATTAATCAGTTATCAGCACAAATTCTAATTCTTGCCCTCGTATTTTACTTGGTCTTTTTCTGAGTTACAAGTTTCTTCAGGATCATTGACTGTACCCATTCCATGGGTATTCTTGGTTGCAAATGGTTTTGCTGAGTTATTAACAATACTCCTGGATATGCTGACCTTTTTACAGATATTTGTTATTATTGCTTGTCTGTTGATAGCTCTACTCCCATGGTTTGGGAGCCTTAGGCCTTTCTATTCTATGTATTATAATTTTAATGAAGTGTCCGAGAACTAAGGAAGACATGTCTGTATTTAAAGTGCCAGAAGCCCAGCTTATTCTCTTTTGAAATATCTATTTTATACTATCTCAGAAGCCATCTGATTGAAAAATATTCCTAGATTTAAACCACAAAGCCTACTTGGATTTGGGGAGCAATAACAGATTTGGAAGAAAATAATGTGGTTCCCTATGAAGCAAAGTCAGTTTGAAAAGTAGTGAATCACAGAACTTAAGTATAAGAGATGCTTTAGAGGATACTGACAATATGCTTTACACTTTCATTCATTCTTTCAGCTGATTCACTCTGTGACTATGTAATAGGTGATGTCTTTTGTTACACAGGGGCCTCTAATAGGGGGATGAAAAAAAATCAAGGTGTGTTTTCTGGCCCCAAGGAATTGATTAAATAAAAACTGACCATGTGAACAAATAATTCCAATTAAGTATAGAATGTAACAACTAAAAAATTAAATGAAACAAAGAGATATAGAGGACAAGAATGACACCATCTAGGTAGGAATATGTTCTTACTCACTTCAAATATCTTACATCTTAATCCAAGTCTTGGCATAGAGTTGATGACTATATTCATTGCATGGATGGATATGTGATTGGGCTGAAGTCAAAAGGATCTACAAAGCTTCATGATAGCAGAATTTGGTCTGGGTCTTAAATCCTGGCAGGATTTTGGCGGGTGAGGTTTAAAGATAAATAACATTCCCAAAATATCTCTATCAAGCTTTGAAGAGCTGGGAAAGCATGGAGTACACTCTAGAAACTCAGCTGAATCCCTTCAGTGACCCTTGAAAAGCAGCGTGACATTGGAACATAGAGCCATCTGAATGCCTGATTAGAAATATGAAGTCTGTTTGGCAAAAAATTGGGCAAAGATTGCTAGTCTCCCCCATATCAGTTATAACCATCTTCCCTTTAGTGATAGAATCCCTTGGGCTTAAGCTGGGTTGGGGACACTTGGTAACTTCAGGTCAGTGGGACGTGAGTAGAAGTACAGAAGCTGAAGTTAGTTTTCGACATGCTCAGTTTAGAATGCCCATAGTAATCTAAGTACAAAGTTCACTTTGTCATTTGGACTTAAATTTTTCAATCTCCAGAGCGAGATTTTGGCAGGAGACCATTCTAAACACTGCTGCCAAATAAATCTTCCCCAAACTCAATAATGTTCAGCATCTAATAGAATAATATTCACCATTTAACAGTTTCATACAAAGGTTGGTTTTAACCAGCTGAGCCACCCAGGCGCCCCCTTTTTTTTTTTTTTTTTTTTTTAAGATTTTTATTTATTTGCGAGAGAGACAATGAGAGACAGAGAGCATGAGAGGGAGGAGGGTCAGAGGGAGAAGCAGACTCCCTGCTGAGCAGGGAGCCTGATGTGGGACTAGATCCCGGGACTCCAGGATCATGTCCTGAGCCGAAGGCAGTCGCTTAAACAAAGGTTGGTTTTAATGGGGTGCCTGGGTGGCTCAGTCATTAAGCATCTGCCTTCAGCTCAGGTCATGATCCCAGGGTCCTGGGATCGAGCCCCACATCAGGCTCCATGCTCAGCGGGAAGCTTGCTTCTCCTTCTCGCACTCCCCCTGCTTGTGTTCCCTCTCTTGCTGTGTCTCTCTGTCAAATAAATAAATAAAATCTTAAAAGTAAATAAATAAATAAATCAGCTAAAAAAAAAAAAGGGTTGGTTTTCTTAAAAAAAAAAAGTGCTGGATTGCGCTGTATTTATCATGGTATTGCTCTCCTGAAAATAACTTTTTCTGTGCATTAGATAAGGCACAGATTAAACAATTCTAACAAAGAGACCTCCTCAAAACCATTGTTATACAGAGAAGTCCAGGACAAGTAGATGAGAATGGCTCCATAAGGATATCCAGGACTGAGGGTTGTGAGGCATCTCAGCCATCCTAAATCCACATCTTCCAAGGTCCTTAGTGTCACTGTCATTTCCATCTGGTGGGATAGAAGGAAATCCAAGGCAACTAGCTTAATCGTAGTCGAGAAACCCTTAAGCTGTATGGTTCACTTCCACTCCTTGGCATAGATGAGACACATAGGGTATATGAATTAAATGGTGTTGAAAGAAGTAATGTTTTAGGAGGAAAAATGGTTGATTGCCAGATAAACAGACAAGTATGACTGTCTGTGAGAAAAATATCCTAGCCTGATTTGGAACAGTAGCAGTGCATAGGAGAAAAAGGGGACCAATTAAAGAAATACTGCATTAGAGGATTTGTTTGTGAAGGAAAAGTCACAAGTCTCTCTGGAATTTTGAAATTGAATGACTGGGATGATAATGTTATTAAAGAGAGAGCAAAGTCAAAATTACAGTGAATTTATGGAGGAAATTAATTAGTATAATATGATGTTGGAATTGAGTGTTCATGAGACATCTAAATAAAGTTCATCTCAAGAGGACAGATCTGATTTTTATAAAGTTCCATGTTTATTTTCTTTTGTCAATAAAAATGATCAAGGAGAGGCTTCTCCCTCCTCCCCCTGTCCTGGCTTCTCTATGAATTAATTCACAAAGCAAACATATATTGAATATTCGCATTGGTTTTTTTTAATAACCCCATGTTTTATCTTTATAGCCACAGTAGACCTATACACGAATTGCATTTTTGTATAAATGTTTTCATTTATGAGTTTGATTTTCCTTCTTCCCTTTAATTGAGCAAATGGAATTTTACCGTCTGATTGTGTGTAGAAATCTTTGTGTCTCTGTCTCCCAGTCTTTGTAACTGAGAAGGGACAGGAATTAGATCAGGCCCCTGATCTCCTTTAGGTAGAACGGACACTGAAGACACCAGGCTGCCCCTTCATATAGTTAGTGTGAAAAAGAACAGGGAGAAAACAGGCTCTGCTCTAGCTCCAAGAGTTAATTTAATTCCTCTTGCTGACTTTGTTGACAGTTGGAATCCCATGATTCTGGACCTTGCTGACCTATTCATAACTGTTGATTACTCTGTGTTTATCTGCCTGAGTGGCAGTCTCTGGAATCATCCTCTTTTCCATCTAGTGCTGTAGTATCTGACAGAATTGTTTCCTGCCTGCTAGACTACCTGTTGAAACTTTACTTTTAAAAAGACAATTTATTATTGAAATTTTCAAATATCTCCAACCCTGGAAAGAATAATATAATGAGCCCAGGTATCCATCAACCGAATTCAACATCTGTGAATATTAAGCCAATCTTTTATTGCTTCATTTAATCCCCCTTTTTTTATAATTAATTTTGCTGGACTCTTTTAAGGTAAATCTCAGACATATCATTTTACCCAAAAATACTTAAGTATGTATCTCTGATCAGTATATAAATATATACACATACATGAATACCTGTGTGTATATATATATATCTTCACATATATTATTACATTGAATACATTTAACAATAAGTCTTTAATACTTACTCCATACTGGATTTTTTAATTTTTTATTTATTTTTTTAAAGATTTTATTTATTTTTGAGAGAGGGGGAGAGAGAGAGAGAGCACCTGTGACTCAGGGGAAGGAGCAGAGGGAGAGGGATAAGTGGACTCCGTGCTGAGCATGGAGCCTGATCCGGGGCTTGGGCCCAGGACCCTGAGTTCATGACCTGAGCTGAAATCAAGAATCAGATGCTTAACTGACTGAGCCACACAGGCATCCCCATACTGGATTTTTATTAGATTTCCATGACGGTTTCAGAGATGTCTTTTTATAGTTGGTTTGTTTAAATCAGGATCCATATAAAGCCCACATATTAAATGTGGGTGCTAAATCTCTAGTCTTTTTTATTACCTAATAGTTCCTGTATGCTTTTGTGTCTTTGAGAAAGAAGGTCACACTCATATATATGGTACTTCTGAGCATGTATTTTTCTCTCCAGAACTTTCTGGAACCAACCTCTTTCTTGCCTAGCCATCTAGTAACTATTCTTGCTTTGTCAGATTCTACATACTGCCTCTTTGTGATAAGCCCTGTTCTGTTGCCAACAACAACCTTGAGGGACAGGAACTCTTTCCCCTAGATGTACTCATTTGCCTCCTGGTAGTTTTGTCTTTGTTTTAAAACAATGCTGATGGGATCTCACATAGACGCTCTCTTAGACAAGGATAAATGGTATTTGTATACGCTGTCCCTCACTTCATTATTTTAAGACTTTGTATTAATTTTATTGGAAATCAAAAAATGTAACCATTGCATCACTGAAGGAATAACAATATTAAAAACAAAAGATGGTTTTTATTTTAATTTTTTAAAATATTTTATTTATTTATTTGACAGAGCAAGAGAGGGAGAGAGAGACCACAAGTAGGGGGAGCAGCAGAGGGAGAGGGAGAAGCAGGCTCCCCACTGAGGAGGGAGCCTGATGTGGGGCTTGATCCCAGGACCCCGAGTTCATGACCTGAGCCAAAGGCAGATGCTTAACCGACAGAGCCACCCAGGTGCCCCAAAAGGTGGTTTTTATGAACAGAGACCGGGAGTAAAAGAGTTATAATATGAAAGAATCACCCATATTTGTCAAATTTGGAACTAGACCACCAGATCTAATTTATTTTGTGAATTTTTGCTCCTCTCACCAGAGTGCTATTTTATAATAGACTCAAATGGTTTACATATTAGTATTCTAAATTATGTCACTGCATATGATGTTGAGCTTTCAAGGTCTACATCTATCTAATGAACACAGCCTTCAACTTTTAAGTACAGATCTTTATTTGCTACCAAGTCACCATTTCATTTCTCTTTATTTCTGTGAAAAAAAATTATATACTTTGATTGGTTCGTTTGTGTCTTGCCACCGTTACAAATTCTGGTGAGGATATAATAGGATGTTAGCACAGTATTTTAAATGCTTTCAAAGATGGGTGCTTGTGCAGTTGTGACCAAAGCAAATGCAGCTGGAAAAAAATGATATATCTAATACCAAATACAATTAATGTAGTGATTAAGTAGACTGATAGAATATCTGGAATCTACAAAATATAAGAATCTCTAATCAGTAATGTTATAGTGAATTTCAAGAGCACCTAGAGGGCAGTGTCCTAGCGTCTCGGTGTGTAGAAGAACACTGATATTTCTAGGTGAAATATAAACTATTATATCAAATCACACCAGGAGCAGTGGAGACTGTATGTAAAAGAGCACTTCTGTTTTTAGATGGACAGTTTTAGATTAGCAACTGAGAGATTATTTATGCCTTTGAAATATAACTGATTTTTTTTTTAAGATTTTATTTATTTCCTTGACAGAGAGAGACACAGCGAGAGAGGGAACACAAGCAGGGGGAGTGGGAGAGGGAGAAGCAGGCTTCCCGCCGAGCAGGGAGCCCGATGTGAGGCTCGATCCCAGGACCCTGAGATCATGACCTGAGCCGAAGGCAGACGCTTAACGACTGAGGCACCCAGGCGCCCGAAATATAACTGATTTTTATGGGACAAATTCTCAGAGTCACTTGAATCCATTAGCATCTATAGAATACTAAAGAAATGGCAACTTAGAGAGGGAGGCCTAATTAAATTAATGGTTAGATATTCCGTATTTCAGAAATATCAACTCAGGAAGAAACTGCAGTGACTCCTCATGGTAGGAAAAGAAGATCAATTTGTAACTTATATTTTTGAGTAAATGAATGAATAATCTCTTTCGAGCCAAGGCATCTTTTCTACAATATCTATATATGAGAATGAGGTCATGCCTCCTCATGGATCTTTGGAAGATCAATCAATATTGAAAACTAAGGTAGGGACACCTGGATGGCTCAGTCAGTTAAGCATCCCACTGTTGATTTTGGCTCAGGTCACGATCTCAGGGTCATGGGATTTAGCCCTGCATGGGCATCTGTGCTCAGTTGGGGGTCTGCTTCTCTCTCTCTCTGTCTCTTTCAAATAAATAAATAAACAAATAAATAAAATTATTTTTAAAAAAACTAAGAGAATTAGGATATTCTGAAGTTAAGAACGGTACCCACTTGGAGAAACAGATTTTTCTCCTTTTAACTTGCTGGGCAGACCAGTGACCAATGGATAACACCACTTCTGGTCCTCTCCTCTGGGAAAATGTGCATCCTGGAAGTTGTATGGATTGGGGCTGCACTTACACTTCTCCAACATTGCATTAAAAACTGAAACAATTATTCAGTCAAGTTCCTTTTCTTAATTGTTTTCATTGCAAAGCCCTGCACCTTTTAAGTTTCATTCTAAAATTCTGCTTTATTGACCTTAGGAGTGAGCTGAATTTTCCCACTTGGGATGTAGGAGGGATTCCTTAGTAAAGATATTCCACCATAATTTCTCATTGTTATTTTACTTCCCTCATTTTGCAGCAAGGAAATTAAAGTAAAACCATTAAATTTTTAAAAACCTGTTTTCCATTAAAGATAAATGTACATTTTCATTCTTTCTGTGTTACTGAAGTTCATAAACCTCAACTACTTTTTAGAATTTATCTATGTTGATAGGGATGAGTATTCTAAATTATGAGTTACATTGGGGACAGGAATTTCCAGAAGAGACACGTTTTAAAGATTTATTTATTTATTTTAGAGAGAGAGTGCTCATGAGTTGGGGGGAGGGGCAGAGGGAGAGAATCTTCAAGCACACTCCCTGCTGAGCGTGTAGACTGATGTGGGGCTTAATCTCACGACTCATGACATCACAGCCTGAGCTGAAACCAAGAGTCAGATACTTAACTGACTGAGCCACCCAGGTGCCAGAAGAGACCCATTTTAAATGAAGAGTGGAAAGCCCAATACAATATATGTTGTGATATTTATTATTGCATTTTGAAAATCAAATCTGAATTACAGTACATTAATGTCCCTGCATGTGTTCATTCACTTATGGTGAAATCTGCAAGTGAGTGGGATAAATTGAGGTAAAACATAATAATTTATGCAATTATTTTCTTCTTGTGAGCATATGTATGATAATTTTCCATAGCCCTTACATTACTTTCTGGAATATCTCTCAAATCTGACATTTTCTGGCCTTGATTCTAATTCCTAATAACAGTTACCTACAGACACAGTAGCTGTGGAAACATCTGGAGATCATGTGTACATACCTGTGAGTGAGAGAACAAGTTTTCTTTTGATAGATCTTTGAAATATGGCAGTACTGCCATATGTAGGTTCGATCTGTTAGGTATATTTTTAAATAACACTAATGCATAGTTTGGGAGACCAGTATGTTTGGGGAGGAGGGGTAGGTGGTGAATACATAAGGAAAGCCACTTATTGTATTATCAGGGGACTTTAATTGAAGTTCTTCAAATCAGTTGTCTCTTCCCATTTAATTTTTTTTTTTTTTTATTTGACAGAGAGAGAGATCACAAGTAGGCAGACAGGCAGGCAGAGGGAGAGGGAGAAGCAGGCTCCCCGCTGAGCACAGAGCCCGATGTGGGGCTCGATCCCAGGACCCTGGGATCATGACCTGAGCCGAAGGCAGATGCTTAACCATCTGAGCCACCCAGGCACCCCCCCCCATTTAATTTTAACTCTTTCCAAATTGTCCTGTTGCTTAACGTTATTTACCATTTCTTAATTGTACAGTTCATGTAATTTTCAAGCATTGCAACATAGAGGGAAAAATAAATTCTAACTAGTCAGTGGTTCCAGCTGTTAGTATTTCATGTCTTCCCATGTAGGTTTTGATACACTTTTCATTAACATTGTTGTCATCTTTACTGTACATGTCTTTTTGGATTTTGTGTTTTTTGTAAGTATAACTTTATTTTTATTTTTTAAATAGTGTTACATTAGTTTCCAGTATATAATACAGTGATTCAACACTTCCATACATCACCCAGTGCTCATTATGACAAGTGCCCTCCTTAAGCCCCATCCTGTATTTCATCCATCTCCCCAGCCAGCTCCTCTCTGGTAGCCATCAGTGTGTTCTCTATATTTCAGAGTCTGTTTCTTGGTTTGTTTCTCTCTGTTTTTTTTTTTTTTTTTTTAAAGATTTTATTTATTTATTTGAGAGAGAGAATGAGATAGAGCATGAGAGGGGGAGGGTCAGAGGGAGAAGCAGACTCCCTGCTCAGCAGGGAGCCCGATGCGGGACTCGATCCTGGGACTTCAGGATCATGACCTGAGCTGAAGGCAGTCGCTTAACCAACTGAGCCACCCAGGTGCCCTGTTTCTCTCTGTTTTTCCCTTTATTCATTTGTTTTGTTTCTTAAATTCTACATATGAGTGAAATCATATGGTATTTGTCTTTCTCTGACTTATTTCACTTAGCATCATACTCTCTAGCTCCATCCATGTTGTTGCAAATGGCAAGATTTAATTCTTTTTTATGGCTGAATAGTATATCTATATCAATATCTATCTCTCTGTATATATCTATATATATCACCTCTTCTTTATCCATTCATCTATTGATGGACACTTGGGCTGCTTCCATAATTGGCTATTATAAATAATGCTGCTATAAACATAGGGATGCATATATCCCTTTGAATTAGTTTTCTTGTATTCTTTGGGTCAATACCCAGTAGTATGATTGTTGGATCATAGGGTAGTTCTTTTTTTTTTTTTAAAGGTTTTATTTATTTATTTGATAGAGACAAAGTGAGAGAAGGAACACAAGCAGGGGGAGTGGGAGAGGGAGAAGTAGGCTTCTCGCTGAGCAGGACCCTGGGATCATGACCTGACCTGGGATCATGACCAGAGCCAAAGGCAGGCACGTAATGACTGAGCCACCCAGGTGCCCCGGTAGTTCTTTTTTTTAACTCCTTGATGAACCTCCATTCTGTTTTCCAGAGTGGCTGCACCAGTTTGCATTCCCACCAACAGTACACGAGTGTTCTTTTTTTTTCCATATCCTCACCAACACCTGTTGTTTCCTGTGTCATTGATTTTAGCCATTCTGACAGGTATGAGGTGATATCCCATTACAGTTTTGCATTTCCTTGATGGTAAATGATGTTGAGCATCATTTCATGTGTCTGTTAAGCCACCTAGATGTCTTCTCTGGAGAAATGTCTGTTCATGTCTCCTGCCCATTTTTTTAATTGGGTTGGTTTTTGGGTGTTGAGTTGTATAAATTCTTTATATGTTTTGGATACTAACCCTTTATCAGTTATGTCATTTGCAAATATCTTCTCCCATTCCATAGGTTGTACATATGTTTTTTGAATTAGCAATACCTTCTGAACCAAAGAGTATGTCAAAGCACTTCGTTGTGTTATTATTGGCTTCCTAACAGTTGTTTCCAGTGGCTGGGTAATATTCTGTTGAGTTTCTTTATCTATATTTCTATCCTTAGACATTTAAGTGGTTTTTATTTTTCCTATTCCATAACTAACACTAGGAAGTCTGTCTTAACGCGTAGAGGTTTTTTATATTTTAAATTTTGCCTTAGGATATAACACTAGTATGTATTGAATATGTAAAAGAAAAAACAAACCCAAGTGCTCCTTCTGGATAGGGCTCTCTGTTCCAGATTTTCTCTTAGTCCATTCCTTGTGTCATTCTTCCCAGGCATACACATTCTTATTTTAGTGTTCCTTCACATCAGGAAAAACCTTTTCCAAATTGAGCTCTCTCTAGAGTATTGTTATCTCTCATGCTGGTTCTTGGGGATTGTCCTTGAATATGTTTCATTCTTTGAGGCACTATGCTATGGTGAAAGAGCATGAATGAACTTGTCATTTACTCTTGTGTTATACACTGCCTTGGTTTTCTCATCTCTAAAATGAGAAGAATATGTACCCATTAGGATTGTTGTGACCCTTGACAAAGAATAACATCTATGAATCCATAATGGAGATACACCCAAGACTCTAATAAACTGTAAGTTGAATCTTAATCAAGGCCCAAGTTCTTAACCAGATACTCTCTAGACTTTTTAGAGCAGTACTGTCCAAGAGAACTTTTCACTGTGACGAAATGATGTGCTTTGTTCAGCATGGGAGCCACCAACCACATGTGGATATTGAACACTTGAAATGGGGATACTACAACTGAAGAACTGAATTTTTTTAAAGATTTACTTATTTATTTTAGAGAGAGAGTATGGACAAGTGGGAGGGGCAGGGAGAGGGAGAGAGAAGAACCTCAAGCAGACTCCATGCTGAGCATAGAGCCCCACATGGGGCTCGATCTCATGACCTTGAGCTCATGAGCTGAGTGAAAACCAGGAGTTGGATGCTCAACAGACTTTGCCACCCAGGTGCCCCTGAAGAACTGAATTTTTAATAAGTTTAATGAATTAAAACTTAACCAGCCATATGTGGCTAGTGCCTACTGTAATTGGGTAACACACTTCTGGAGAATATGTCCTTGCTTTTGTTACCAAATAATGAATACCCTCGTAATGATGGGAAATTCTGTGTAGGTAAAGCCAGGACTACACCATGAAAACTGATGAATGAAATACTCTGAGACTTAGAAGACTTTGTGAAATTTTTCAGTCATGGTTCTTCAGGCAGATATGTACTCTTAGCCCACATAAGGCTGGAACTGGCTTTATGAGGACAGCTAACCAGGCCACCTTGATCTTGTTAGAGCCATAATGCATTCCTACAACCAAGAGGATTGTCTGGAAAAATTGTGACTAATACATGAGTAGTTTATTGCGGGGCCAAAACTAAATATATTAATGAATCAACTTTGGCTTACTGAATATAAAACCACATTTTCAAAAAATATTAAGCACTAAACAAATTTTAGCAATAATGAGCGTTTCAGTTGGTGCCTTGTTTGCTCAGTGAGGCATCCTCTTGAAGTTAAATTGATGGGCAAGATTTAGTTTTCGATGTGAAGAATACAAAAAAAGGAACAGTTTTTGAACCTGATTGCTAATAAAGTGAATGAATAATGGCTTATAAATGTTAACATGTGATTGTGCAGTATTTAGTGTGTAAATGCTTAAGTTCATTTTCAGACATTCACATTTAGTCATATTACTAATTAGTAGTGTTGCACTTACAAATGTTGGAAGTTATTCCTTTAAATTTCAGTGGTGTAGTTACTATAGTGCTATCAACTTTATACTTGCAATTGTCAGAGGCATAGGGAAAAAAAGCAGGCATTACATTTTATATAATTATTATAAAATATTGACTTGGATTTGTGAAATTTATCACAAAGCTTTGTTAACTGTATGTAAACTGCTGATAATGTATATTAAATGATCAATTCTAAACCTATTAATATGACAAATTATAATACAGATTATCAGTGAAAGGGGAAAATGTACCTAATAAGAACCCTTTTTAATAGAGCTTGGAGTCCGGAATTGTGATGCCACCAGCTTTGCTTTTCTTTTTCAACATTCCTTTGGCTATTCGGGGTCTTTTCTGGTTCCATACAAATTTTAGGATTATTTGTTCCGTTTCTTTGAAAAAAATTGGTGGTATTTTGATAGGGATTGCATTGAATGTGTAGACTGCTCTAGGTAGCATTGACATCTTCACAATATCTGTTCTTCCAATCCGTGAACATGGAACATTTTTCCATTTCTTTGTGTCTTCCTCAATTTCTTTCATGAGTATTTTATAGTTTTCTGAGTACAGATTCTTTGCCTCTTTGGTTAGATTTATTCCTAGGTATCTTATGGTTTTGGGTGCAATTGTAAATGGGATCGACTCCTTAATTTCTTTCTTCTGTCTCGTTGGTGTATAGAAATGCAACTGATTTCTGTGCATTGATTTTATATCCTGCCACTTTACTGAATTCCTGTATGAGTGCTAGCAGTTTTGGGGTGGAGTCTTTTGGGTTTTCCACATAAAGTATCATATCATCTGCAAAGAGTGAGAGTTTGACTTCTTCTTTGCCGATTTGGATGCCTTTTATTTCTTTTTGTTGTCTGATTGCTGTGGCTGGGACTTCTAATACTATGTTGAATAGCAGTGGTGATACTGGACATCCCTGCCGTGTTCCTGACCTTAGGGGGGAAGCTCTCACTTTTTCCCCATTGAGAATGATATTCGCTGTGGATTTTTCATAGATGGCTTTTATGATATTGAGGTATGTACCCTCTATCCCTACATGCTGAAGAGTTTTAATCAAGAAAGGATGCTGTACTTTGTCAAATGCTTTTTCTGCATCTATTGAGAGGATCATATGGTTCTTGTTCTTTCTTTTATTAATGTATTGTATCACATTGATTATTTGTGGACGTTGAACCAACCTTGCAGCCCAGGAATAAATCCCGCTTGGTCGTGGTGAATAATCCTTTTAGTGTGCTGTTGGATCCTATTGGCTAGTATTTTGGTGAGAATTTTTGCATCCATGTTCATCAGGGATAATGGTCTGTAATTCTCCTTTTTGATGGGGTCTTTGTCTGATTTTGGGGATCAAGGTAATGCTGGCCTCATAAAATGAGTTTGGAAGTTTTCCTTCCATTTCTATTTTTTGGAACAGTTTCAGAAGAATAGGTATTAATTCTTCTTTAAATGTTTGGTAGAATTCCCCTGGGAAGCCATCTGGCCCTGGGCTCTTGTTTGTTGGGAGATTTTTGATTACTGCTTCAATTTCCTTAGAGGTTATGGGTCTGTTCAGGTTTTCTATTTCTTCCTGGTTCAGATTTGGTAGTTTATACACCTCTAGGAATGCATCCATTTCTTCCAGATTATGTAATTTGCTGGTATATAGTTGTGGGTGATAGACATTGGGGAGGATATGTGCTATGGTGAGCGCTGTGAATTGTGTAAGACTGATGAATCACAGACTTGTACCTCTGAAACAAATAATATATTATATGTTCAAAAAAAAAAAGAAGAAGATAATAGGAAGGGAAAAATGAAGGGGGGGAATCGGAGGGGGAGACAAACCATGAGAGACTCTGGACTCTGAGAAACAAACTGAGAGTTCTAGAGGGGAGGGGGGTTGGGGGGATTGGTTAGCCTGGTGATGGGTATTAAAGAGGGCACGTATTGAATGGAGCACTGGGTGTTAGACGCAAACAATGAATCATGGAACACTACATCAAAAAAAATAAATTAAAAAAAAAAACTTTTTGACCGTATTCTAACTTTAGTAATGCATTATAAGAGCAAAAATAAGTAATTTATTTCAGAACAATGACATCCTCATTTGAGTGTTTTCCTTATTAGAGTCACTGTCCTAACTTAACTGTTTTACTGTCTGATACAGACTACCCACTGGAGGAATCACGCTTGGACAGAAGTAGCTTGCCTCTAATACCCTGGACATGAATGTCAGTTTTTATGTGTCAAATTGATGAGGTCACAGTACCCAGTTATTCAAACACTAATCTAAGTGTTGCTGTGAAGGTGTTTTGTAGATGTTATCAACATCTACAATCACTTGACTTTCCGTGGGGGAGATTAGCCTTCATAATCTGGGCGGGCCTCATCGATTCAAGGGATGGGCCTTAAAAGTGGAAATGAGGTTTCCCTGAGGAAGAGGAAATTCTGCCTGTGAACTGTGCCTTCAGCTGGTGCCCAAGAGTTCCATCCTGCCCTTCCTGAGGGCTTGCACTGTGATTTTGAACTTGCCTAGGCAGCCCACACAATTGTGTAAACCAGTTCCTGCTGATTATGTTTCTCTGGTGGAACCCTGACTGGTAGACCTGCCATGCTCAGTCACTGCCAGGGAGCTCCCCAGGGAGATTTTGGCCTTGGCAACTGTGCTGTGCAAGATCCCAAAGTGATGACACCTGGAGGCTATCGGTCCCCTATACTGTTTTCAGCAGCTTCTCTCTTGAAAGGAGGTCAGAGCGGCAGATGCTAATGGTTACCACATACTTTTACAAGGATTACCTAGAATCCACAAAATGTTAAATCCAGGGATTTCATTGCAGGATTTATTTGAATTCTTTCTCAAACTCTGTTCTCCTTCATCTTCAGAATCACTACTGTCCCTAGTTCTCTGAGTATTCTTTGCAAATCTCTTAATGACAGAACTTGCTTTAATCATTGTTATATTATATTTTAGTTTGGGATCCCCCAGAAGCAGACCATGAGACAAGGATTTGAGTGCAGGTAGTTTGTTTACAAGGCGAGCACAGATGCTAACCAGCAGCAAGGTGAGAAAGTGAGATTTCGGTGGAAGGAAATTTTAAAAGAACAAAAAGGTAGTTTTTTTTTTTAAAGCTAATTATCACAGTGGATAAATGAAGTTTAATCTAGCCGGAGAATTCTGGGGGACTGTGTAACACAACACCTCAGAGTTATTCCATCCAAAGACATTAGGGAAATGGAGTATTTGTCCATAAGTTTCCCAGAAGTTGTGATAAATTGCTGCTTGTAGGGTAGGTGGCTGATTATCAGCACCTTATACCGCCATCATTTTTTGCATGCAGACAGAGTGGGCTCCAGGGGTCAGAGAGAGCTCTCAAAATCACGGCACTGGCAGCTGGAAACCTGCTGATATGCACTGAAATGTCACATGCCATAGGGATATGGGTGGAACACTGTCAGCATCTGCTACTTCTTACCAACACATGGCCCAGAGTGATGCTGAAGTTTGTTTATGGAATTACTGAATGACTTTGTAGACCTGGAAAATAACTGCCATATTTGTTTGAGGGTTTATCTGATGTCCCATGTAGAATGGGAGTTAGCTCTTTGTCATTCTGACTTTCAAGTTGAACGATGGATCCAGACATGGGATTCTCAATCTCCTGGGGTTTGCTAGTTCACAGTCACCCTCAAATTTCCCTTACTTTAAAAAATGTACACCTGGAAGAAAATTGTTCCTTTCTGCCCTCAACTTTCTGAAATACTCCAAAGAATGTGCAATAAAGCTCTCACCATTTTATGATAGTAATAAAGTAAAAAGTTATATTCTATCAATGATCATAGTAAGTGCAAGCTGTTTTAGGACACAGTATAAAAAAAGGCAAACAAAAGTATGCAGTTTTGGTGACTTCTTACATAAAATTTCCAAAAGGGAGAATAAATGATACCTGAGCCAACTATTCTAAGACTGCAGGGTTCTGGGACACCTGGGTGGTTCAGTCAGTTGAACATCCAGTTCTTGGTTTCAGCTCAGGTCATGATCTCATGGGTCATGGGATTGAGCCCCTTGTCATGCTCCGTACTCAATGGGGAGTCTGCTTGAAGAGTCTCTCCCTCTGCCCCTCCCCCAACTTGTACCCATGCACATGTGCTCTCTCTAAAATAAATAAGTCTTTAGGGGGAAAAAAAAAAAAGACTGCAGGGTTCTTCCAGCGCACATTAATACTACCTTGCCATCATGCTGACAAAATTTGCTAAACAAGTACTGCTTAAGAGGATTTCACATTACTAAGAGAAAAAGGCAACCTATAATATAAAGCATTAAATTGCCTGTTGGTAATATTTACAAAATTGATTTGTGTTGCTTGATATCCTAGAGGCAATATGGAAACTTTGTGGCACTCAGCTACAAAATAAACCTTTTATCTTGATGCTCTGTGTATTTCTTTCCCTATGGTCCACAGAGATTTTTTTTTGGATAGTTGAATTCTTCATATTTCTCTAGCATACAAAGATCTTAGAAGAGTGTGTAAGTCCTTCAATAAATATTATCTGTTATTATTGCAAATTGATTGGATCCATTTCAATGATATAAAATTAATAAGGGTGGTCCTAGGATTGTGTTCATGGTAAAGAATATGGCAGTGAATATACTTTTTGTTCCTGAAACCAGATTGTAGGTATTAAGACAATTACCATGCATGAAGCAACAGTGGAGACCTCTAATTTCTAAACAAGTGTGTCCTTTAGCAGTACCTTTCAACAGATCCCCGAAGAAAACACTGATCTTGAAAAAACCATATCTGCTATGTCCTGTTTCCATTTTAGTTGCTTCAGTTTTAGTTAAAGAAATGGCCATAGGCTCTCTCCCCAAATGGGGAGAAAGATACAAGGTTATCTTGTCCAGTACAACCACATGCACATAGGTTAAGGAGAATAAACAAAGAAATTCTGACCAAATAAGAGCTCCCTTCATTGCCTTTTTTCTGAAAATGGCTGATCAGACTCACAGTGTCTCTGTCCATCAAGTTCCTTTAAAAAGCCTGGTGTATTCACATGACTTTTGCTCTGATGGTCAAGAATGAAGGGTCTGGATATAAGCAGGTCTGATTTCAAACCCTAACTCTGCCAAGTTTATCATCTGAGTCACCAAGAGAATGTAACTGAAGTTCTCTGAGTCTCAGTTTCTTAATCTACAAAATGCACATAATACTAGTATGGAATCAATAATAGGGTTGCTGTTGGGGTAAGGGAAGTTACTTATGGTAACATCTGGCTTACATTAAATTTTAACACTGATGATTAATTTTTAAAGCTTTATGTTTTTCCTATTGTCTTCAATGACTATGTGTGACATCTCTATACCGTGCTTAGGAAAATAATCCTTATATTTTTAACCATATAATTTAAAAACTTGGAATCTGAAATTCTTTTAAAAAAAAGACAAAGAATTGGGACAACACTTCATTAGGAAAATAATGCAAGTCATCTTCCTTTACCTTAATGACCAGTAGTAAAATACTAATTTCCTTCAAGAAAACTTAGATAAAAAAGAAACCCATATTTCTATGACTGCACATATTCTGTTGGGATTTCATATTAAGTTATTAAGTATTTCCTGTTAAGTTGAGAAATTTAAATTGACTATCTGGCGATACTCTTGACTATTCATTTAGTAAAAGCTTTGCTCTATCTCTGTAAAAATATAATTCCATTTCAATGTCAATTGTTGTGAGATATTTAATTTCTTATCCTCCCAAAAGACAACATTATAGATCTAGCGGACAGAAAGCCTCATTAAACTCTGAAATTAAATCTCAGCTGTGAACAAGTCAGCTTAATCCCATCTCTTCAGCATTTGCATTTTCAAGGGTTTTATAAATAAGTTTTCATCTTAGCAATGACTTAAATATACTTAGTGTATGATTATTTAAATGAGAATAAATATTAATGAATGGTATTAACAGAAAATGTGTACCAAATACTAAAGGTGAAAACAATCATTATTTCAAACCAGGGGTTCTCAGAGTCTAACCCATGAAGAGATGTAGTTTACTTCCACCAGTAATCATGACTCAACAACAGCATTTATTTTACTTGGCAGGGGCAAGGAGGAAGGGTAGGAAGGTTCCCCAGAAAGGGTGTAACAGAATGTCTGTGGGGCTGTAAATTAAAATATTTCACTAGGGTCTTCCGGCATGATCTCCTGGGTGGCTGGGTTTGGGCATCATTGTCAAATTCTTCCAACTGTTTTCAATAATTGTAATTGTGTAGCACTCACATTTAGACTTTAAATCACATGATTTGTTCATGTCTCTAGTTTTGAGTATTTTTTGTTTTGTTTCATCTGGTTATTATGATCTAGGAGAGGGCATATTTATATTGCTGGAGGGATTAAACAGTACAGAATTGGCTACTGAGATCATTGTTACACATGAGTAGAACAGATTAGTGTTTGTGGCGTATGACTTCTTATACACCTCAAATACCCCCCATTCAGCTCACTGTTGCTTATAAAATATAATCCCTCTAATATTAATCATAATGGCATTTACAGTGATTTACATATGTATTTACTTATTTATTTAGTGCTATGTGATTTACATATATTAACTCAGTTAACCCTCAGGTTACCCAGTGAATAGATAATGTTTTTATCCCCATTTTACATATTTGGAGACTGTGTCAAGAAGAGAATCTGCAACTTGCCCAAGGCTGCATTAATGAAACATGAAAATATATAGTAAAAATAAAGGCAACAGTAATATTAGTAAGACAATATTGATAGCTACCATTTACTGAATTTTTATCTAAGAATTCCCTATTCAGTATTCTCCCAATATTGCTCTAAAGCAGACCTTATTTCCTTTTCTTTTCCAGAAAATAAGTTCAGAGAAGCAAATAAATTTTCTCCAGGTCTCACAGCTAAGTTTGTGACATAATTGGAATTAAAATGCATGTTTTTCTGACTCTAAGGCTGGTGCTCTTTCAATTATAAGGCATTATATCTCAAGGAATAATATCAGGAAGGGCAATAACACCTTAACATAATTAACCAAAATGGAGTATTTTTTTGGGAATCAGATTTCATAGTAGTGTGGGGAGATATCTCACAAAGTCCTGATACTCTGAATTTTGTGGCCATAAAAAAAAATATATATGACCTTTTTTTCACTAATGTTTAGTTCAACTCTGGTCTACTTTATGCATATTTAGATAGGAAGTGGTTTTTTAAATGAAACACATTGTTGAAGTTTTTGATTTATTCTCCTGCTTGTATTTTTAGATTTCCCATTTATTTTTCTTGACATGAATGAATGTCTTTTGCCTACTTCAAAATCAGTTTATATTTTCAATTTAATGCTACTAACTGCCATTTGTTGTAGCATTGAACCAGGAGTCAAGAGGTATGTTCATCGATCACTATTGACTTACTGGCTACATGATGCCAAACCCTCCAAATGACAAGTAAATAATAGTTTTTAAATTGTGCCAATATTTTATCCACACTATAACATTTATCTAATTATTTAAGAAATGCTAAACAATTGATAGGTTTTCATTTTTATCTGGTTGACAATATGTAAGGTGTCATTTGAGATAGTGAAAGACTAATTTCCATCTATTAAATCTGCAGTAAACAGGTATGAAATTCACACACAGAATACTTTTAAGAGCTTTGGCTCTAAGATTCCATATAAGTAGAAAAATAGTGAATGGTTTACTGTACTAATTCTAAACAAATATATATATTATCATGTAAAAATGCATGCTCTGAAGAAGACCTAACATTTTGTGCTATAAACAATAAAGCAAAAAATAATATTGCCTGGAGTTTTAACTTTCATTCGATATTGGTGTGAATTCACTTCAAATGTTAAAATATCCAATATTTGGTACTCAGCATTTTGCCTGAAGAGAGGGACAAAAAATGAGTGAGAAATGTCTAACTTATCAATGAGATGTACTTACTAATTTCACCTCCAAATTTGTTCTTTTTAAACTGCCTAATCTTCCTCCTGTTGTAAGTAACCCCTCCACACCCTAACCCACAAAGTGCTCCAAGTTTTGATTTTATCTGCTTCCTCCAGTAAAGTGTGACAGAATAGCTCTTTTTGAGGGAGGAGTGGCCTTGGCATTTTGTTTACTAATTGATTCACAAATGATCAGTAATCAATTTCTTCCCTCCCTCCCTCACTCAGTTAAAATAAATCCAGGTAAATTGTATATGCAGATATTAATGTTTGTATTAATAACATGGCAAATTTAATTTAAAATTACAAAATAGAGACTTGTCACATTTATCATTTGTGATTTCAATTTTTGTATAGAATGGTATGGGAAAGAAGCACTTCTCGGTGTTCAAAATAAAAATGCTACGGTGTCTTAAGTAGCTGCTTTTAGATAGGCATGTATCTTTTTTTTTTTTTTTAAGATTTTTATTTATTTGACAGAGAGAGACACAGCGAGAGAGGGAACACAAGAACGGAGCGTGGGAGGGGGAGAAGCAGGCTTCCCGCAGAGCAGGGAGCCCGATGCGGGGCTCAATCCCAGGACCCTGGGATCATGACCTGAGCAGAAGGCAGACGCTCAAAGACTGAGCCACCCAGGCGCCCCGGTAGGCTTATATCTTGTTAAAGACAAAACAAATAAACAACAAAAAACCAAGGTAAAAAACTTAAAAAGGAAATGCGCCTGCAGAGAAAGGGTAAGGTGATCATTATTTGGCTAAGTGACAGTGATTAGCTGCATTTCCTTATAAGTACATCCAGATAAGCTTGAAATGGAATGGGTGACAAAAGAAGGCCAGACAGGTGATTTTGCCAAGCTGATAGTGGAACCAAACCAAAGGGAGTTGGCTCCTTGGTGAGTCAGAAACTGCAACAGGTTTGAGTTGTCCCACAAAGAAACTTTTATTTGCAGCGAATAAGGAGATCACAGGGAATGGCTTCCAAAGCCAGTGACTTCCTGAGAGAGGGTGAATGGATTCCTTTGTTTAGGGTTAAGATGAATATTTGAATAGAGAAGCCTTGTCTTGGAATGTAGAGGCAGGCATAAGACCGTTAGTGCCTTAAGGACACATGCCTATACTTAACATTGTATGTTATAGATGATGCTGAAGCTCCTCTTCGGGTGGAGATTTTAGTGTTATTATGAGGTAAAGGTGATTGTAGGTCATACCAGAGGTCGAAATGTTACAGGGTTACAGGGTTCTTGCAGAGCTGAAGAATGAATTTTGCGGACATGGGAGGGTGAAGTGATAGTTTATTAAGTGAAGGTGAGGACAGAAAGAAAGCTCTCTAGAGTGAGAGGGGTCTTGAATGAGTTGCCAATGAAGGCTTTTATGGTTGATCTTTAAGTGACCAGGGAACTTAAATCTTGATGTCACCACTGATAGCACCAAGGTTACTTCTCCTTTGGATATCTCTCTCTGATGTTTAAGACAAACAAGGTGGTCTGGTTATGTTCCCTTATTTCTGGTTTCATTATGCCTCAGCATTTCTGGGATTTTTGGTGAGCGTGATCATGTTGCCCCCTACCCCTCTCTCTCCTTACCTAGCCCCTCCTTTCCCTTATTCAATGAGACCCTTCCAATGTATATTGCTGAGTCATATGCTTGGGGATGATTGCCAACATGTATCTTGGGGGGTAGAGATACAGGAAGCTTCCAAAGGAATTTTTATATGTTAAAGTAGACTTACAGGATCCTGGGAGTTGGGCTAAGCTTGCCTTTTGCCCTTAGCATCTAGGCGGCTGAGTCCCTAGAGGAATGTCACTCTGCCTGTTTCATGGACTAGTAAGTGGGCTGTAGGTAGTAAGGAAATTTAATTTTTCTTTTGCCTTTGTTTCCCACATGAACTCCAAAGTCCATCTGCACAGACACAAGTTGGGTTTAGTTCAACTGGTCTGGGTGGTCTGGGCCAGCAGAGGTCATGTCAGGGCAGTCGCCATCACCTGAGGGGTGGTTTAGAGTTTCATTTGCCTGAGTCAAGAGGAAAGCCAAAGAAGGAGCTTAGGGGAAAATGTAAGATAAAGGTTAGTGAGTACAAGCAGGTGGGCAGTAGATGCCAGGTCTTGGGGTCTTGCTGGTGACAGTAGGACAGTTCAAAAGAAGTTTGGACATTATGCCACACTGAACAAAGGACTCGCCTATTTCAGAAGGGAAGTTCTCCACCTCCCAACAGAAAATAAATATTCAGACTTGATTTCATTAAATACTATCAGATTGTTGTTGAAAACTGACCCCTGTCCTTCAAAGCCAAAATATAACAGAGTTTGGGATAAGGAGGAACAATAAGTTTATTGCTTTGCTGGGCAAAAGAGGCTAGAACAAGCTATGGCCTTCAAAAATTGCAAGCCTGCGCAGGGGAAGGGGCTGGGGGAGGAGGGTGAGTGTTTAATAGGGAAATACAGGATCTAGCTGGTTTTGACAGGAATTGTGTACTTGTTGCCAGCCTCCTTTGTCATGTCTTTAGGCTGGTACGGGTTCCTGAAACAAAAGACTAAGAAGGGAGGGGGTGGTTGCAGAAGAGAGGAAAAGTTTACTTGAATATTGAGCTTTGCTGAAGCATTAGTGCAGTCATTTTGATTTTTGTTCAACTTTATGCTTTTAAGCAGTTTCAAGATTACTCTTCCAAAAGCCTTTACCACTTAGACTTAACAGGTGCCTGTTTCTCCTCATTCTTGGAAAACCTTGATATTATGAACTTCTAATTTTTTTTTTTACCTGATGTTTGTTGAGTATCATCTCCTTCCCCCTCCCCCAAGTTTGAGTATTTTAGTTATTAGCAGTGGTTACCAAATAAACTGAAGATTAATTTCTTCCAAGGAGCTGTTCATAACTTGTTTTGTTAAGAAGAGGCAGTGATGTAGTTTTGGAATGTTGGTGAGGTCCACAGTGGGCAGCCACGATAGACTTCTTGAGGCATCTTTGGTGCAAAATGGTGATTTTATTAAAGCACGGGGACAGGACCCCTGGGCAGAAAGAGCTGCTGCACTGGGATTGTAAGGAATGGCTGATTATATACTTTGGAGTTGGGGGAGGTAAGGAAAAAGGGAGGAAGGGAGGTGTACAAAAGGACTTTGATGTGCTAAGGATGACTTTCAGGATACTGGAGGCCTTACTATTGTCAAGCTGACATTGTTTTTCCCTCTAGCAAAGCATTAACATTAAGACAGTTGGGAGTTTCCTGGAGGAACAGTATATTCTGCCTGCCTCAAGTACTAGTCAATGGGCTGCAGGTTCTAAGGAAATTTAATTTTACCCACATTTCCTTCTACCTTTGTTTTTCACATCACTGTCGGGGGGCGAATGATGTTAGGGCTCCAGGAAATTGAGTCTGTGGGTCTCTGGAAGTTAGGTTATTGATAAAAATGCTTTTTCTTGTAAATCACTAAGACTTCTGTAAACTGAGGGGGACTCCAGTCCTGCAGGACTGTGATCTCTATAAGTTAACCATTTGTTTTTCCCTTCCCTTAGTTTTAGGGCAACTGGGCATGCCTGAGGAATGTCACAGGTATCCTACCTGGGAGTGTGGGGGGAGGGCAGTGTAGGGTGTCAGCCTGTGCTTTGTCCTCAGCTTGCCTTCTGCTCCCTCATTGTTTCCTCCCTGACCAATTTGGACCCTTTAATCTTTGAGGTTGTTGAAGGCAGAAGGTCTCATCCTCTGTAACTTCTTCCTGCTGAGTAGGGGTGTAGAGATGTCCCTACCTATGGGTCATTATTGGTCAGTCAGGGAACATATAGGGGAGTTACGAAAGGTGGACGCAGCTGAATCCAACATGGACAACATATATGAACCTCCTTGAGTAGAAAGGATCATCTGTCAGCTGGAAGTTATGGCAGTGAAGGGGTCTTGGCACCAGGCAGGGAGATACCGGAAATGGCAACAAAACGAGGTTAATACTATTATGAGGGAGAGGAGCCTGAATAAAAAGACGTTTGATAGTTGACCACAGTTTTCCTTCACTCCAGGAGTTTAAAGCAATCACTAAAGGAAAGAGAGTGATCATTTAAAGCACCAATTTGAGTATTCATGTCAGTTAGAAACACAGAAATATTTTGTGGTAATCTGGAATGTGTACACAGTATTCTGTTTTTATGATAGCACAAGTTTTACCTTGTACGGCAGTTAAAACATCTAATGCCATTCTATTTTATAGAACTGCTTTACACATTTGTGATACTAAAGTATTTAATAGAAAAATACTATTTTGAGTGTCATTTAGGGCTTTGACTGTGTACTTATATAGAGTTTCCATGTGCCAAACAACATCCTCCAGTCCCAAAGAGGGAACAAAGATGGATGCTAGGTGGTCATACCAATGAAACACAGAACATGTCCACCATTTTTTTTAATTTCGAAGGTTGGCTGGTTTGGTAATGGTTTTAATAATGTGTCTGTGTATCCAGGCAAAACCCAGAGTACAGTGGCCTATCCAGCCTGGAGGAAGCCATGGGCACAAGTTAGAGCCACATAGGCATTGGGTCCCCTTAGGACCCAGCCATCTGATTCTAGGCCTCCTTGAACTGCACTTAGGATATCAAGGGCTATTCAGTTTTAGAGGGCTACCTTTTGAATTTGTGGATGACTGCATGGCAAGCTTAGTTAAAGGTGGTTACTGTATGCTTGGCTAAAGCCTCTATTTGCAATTTTACATTAATAGAGGTAGTTCCTGGGACAAATATGACTAAGGAATAAAACCATGAAAAAGACCTCTTTGTTTGAAGTCTAGCCTTAACAATATTGTAATTATGAGGAATAATTGGCAAGTGGGAGAAGACTTCTCAGGGGATAAGGGCAACCCCAGTGCAGCAGCTCTTTCTGCCGAGGGGTCCTGTCCCTGTGCTTTAATAAAATCACCTTTTTGCATCAAATACGTCTCAAGAACTCTTTCTTGGCTAGTGGCTGCAGATGACACCAACATTCCAAAAGTACATCAGGCAGCATCTCTCTCTTTTTTTTTTTTAATTTAAATTTTACGTAGTGAACATAAAATGCAATATTGGTTTCAGTAGTAGAATTCAGTGATTCATCACTTACATACAACACCCAGTGCTCATCACAAGTGCCCTCCTTAATACCCATCTAGCCCATTCCCACCCACCTCCTTCCATCAACCTTCAGTTTGTTCTCTATCATTAAGAGTGTATTATGGCTTCTTTCCCTCTCTCCTTTTTTTGTTTTCCCCCTTCCCCTATGTTCTTTCTTAAATTCCGCGAGTGAGCATCTCCTTTTTTAATATGCATTTTTGTTGATTGATAACAGTGATGAGCATCTTTTAATATACTAACTATTCTTTTCCTGTTTTCCTGTTGATATCTAGGCATTGACTGTTCTGCATCTTAATATCTAGATGTCCTGAGCATTGTAAATAACTTCATACTGATATATATTGATGTGATTTCAAGTGGGGTTTGGGAGTGAACGGTCAAGAAAAAATTCTTGAGACATTTTCAGTGTTAAAAAAAAAAAAGGTGGTTTTATTAAAGCACAGGGACAGGACCCGTGGGCAGAAAGAGCTGCCCTGGGATTGAGGAGCAATTGATTATATACTTCGGAATTGGGGGAGGTAAAGACTAGGGAAGTTTCCAAAAGGATTTTCATATGTTAAAGAGGATTTACAGGATCCCGGAGGCCTGACTATTGTTAAGCTAAGGTTGTTTTTCCCTCTAGCAAGGCATTAACATTAAGACCCTTGGGAGTTCCTGGAGGAATGTCATACTCTTCCTGTCTCAAGTGTTTGTCAATGGGATGCAAGTTATAAGGAGATTTAATTTTATCTACATTTCCTTTTGCCCTTGTTCTCCACATCACGTATAATGTCGGGGAGGAGGACATTCCTCTGCCCTCTGGTCCTTCTAACTGGACTTAGAATCAAATTGACATGAGACAAATTAACAAGAGAAAATCAAATTTAGTTTTGTACCTATGGGTAATCCACACAGACATGAAATTCCAGACAGTGAAGCAACAGGAAGCTTCTGTGAGCTAAGGAGAGGGGTAGGGCCTGAGGACACAAAGGGGAGAAGGCCACTGGCAGGAAGGAAAGGAGATGTGTAGAAAAACAAGATTGTTCTCTTATGCAGATGAGTTCCTTCAGTAAAGGGGGCCTCTGTTAATAGCTTTCTTCCTGGGGCAGGCTCTCCTTTCCAATGTAAATTTAGACAGTTAGGAGGGAGGCAGAGTGCCTTTCCTGCATCTGCTGGGTTTTTATGACTTTTAACTCAAAATAATCTTTATGCCAAAGTAGCACGTTTTGGGGTGTCTCATCCTGTACCCCTTCAATGCTCTTAGAAAATAAATATTTAGTTTTTAAATAATTACATCTATGTTAACTTAATGATGCAAGCTGTATTTTCATCTTAAGTCTTAATGCAACACACAACACTCACCGCAACACAAAAGAGTGATGAATCGCAGACCTGTACCCCCAAACAAATACAGTATATGTTAATAATATAAAAATAAATAAAAAATAAAAATGTTCTTAGATTAAAAAAAAAAAAGTCTTGATGCATTCCCCCAGACAAAAAGGTATTCTCTTACAGTTTCTTCTGTTCTTTTCAGAAGTTTAACTTTCCCATTTAGGTCTCATACCCATCTAGAGTTGTTTGTTTATGCATTTGATTGTCAACATTTCTGGATCCATATTGGTAGACATTTTTGGACCTTTTAAATATCTCAGTCATAGTGCTCTGTGTTTAGAAGTGCTAGGAATGTGGAAATGTTGGGGTTCGGAGCAAACAGTCAAGAAAGAATTCTGAGATATCTTCATTGCAGAAAGGTGGTTTTATTAAAGCTCGGGGACAGGACCCGTGGGCAAAAAGAGCTGCACTGGGGTCCTAAGGGGTGGCAGATTATATACTTTAAAGTTGGGAGGGGGTTAGGGATATTGTAGGTCTCCAAAGAATTTGGAAGCAAGGTTTCCAGGACCTTGAGGGGGCTAACTATTGTTAGGAAAAGGTCATTTATTACTGTCTAATAAAACCTTAGTCATGAGACCCCTCCGATGTATATCGGTGGGCCATATGCTTGGAAGATGGTTGCTAACATATGTCTTGGGGGATAAAGAAAAAGCAAGTTACCAAAGGAATTTTTATATGTTAAAGTAGACTTACAGAATCCTGGAAGTTGGAATAATGTTAAGCTAAGATTGCCTTTTGCCCTTGATGGGGTTTTGGAATATAGGTGAGGTTCAGTGGGGTGGAGTCCAGAGCGACGACTAAGAAAGAATTCTTGAGAGGTCTTTGGTGCAAAATGGTGGTTTATTAAAGTACGGGGACAGGACACGTGAGCTTTAGAAAGAGCAGCTGCAGGGGCGCCTGGGTGGCTCAGTCGTTAGGCGTCTGCCTTCGGCTCAGGTCATGATCCCAGGATTATGGGATCGAGCCCCGCATCGGGCTCCCTGCTCCACGGGAGGCCTGCTTCTCCCTCTCCCGCTCCCTCTGCTTGTGTTCCCTCTCTTGCTGTGTGTCTCTCTGTCAAATAAATAAAGAAAAAAAGAAAGAAAGAAAGAGCTGCTGCAGGGGGATTGTGAGGAGTGGCTGATTATATACTATGGGGTTGGGGGAGGTAAGGAAAGAGAGAGATTTCCAAAGAACTTTCATAATGTAAACAGGACGTACAAGATACCTGAGGCCTTGCCATTGTCAAGTTAAAGTTGTTTACCCTTCTAGTAAGGCATTAACGTTAAAATAGTTGGGAACTCCCTGGAGAAACATTACGCTCTGCCCGCTTCACTTAAATGTCAGTGGGCTGCAGGTTCTAAGGTCATTTAATTGTATGTACATTTCCTTCTGGAAGCTAGGTTATTGATGGTAGGAATGCTTTGTTCTTATAGATTGCTAAGACATTGGTAAACTGAGGGAGACTCAGGTCTTGCAGGATTGTGATCTCTACAAGTTAACTATTTGTTTTTCCTTTCCTTAGCTTTAGGGCAGCCAGGAGTGCCTGAGGAATGTCACATATATCCCATGGAGGGGGGGGGGGGATGGATTGTGGGGTGTCAGCTTCTGCTTTGTCCTCAGCTTGCCTTCTGTTCCCTCATCACCCTTAGAAAGTATTAACATCGAGGCAGCTGAGTTCCTAGTGGAAGGTCACTCTGCTTGTTGCAAGCACTAGTCAGTGGGCTGTGAGTTGTAAAGAAATTTAATTCTTTTCTTTTGCCTTTGTTCCCCACATCACTAGGAAAAAAAGATTTACTTTTATTTCAAATACTGTCATATTTGGATTGTTTTGTCATTATTTAATTTTTTTCTGCATTACTTTTCTCATTTTCCTTTAATTGCAGTTTTACAGAATTACATGCCCTTTCTTAGGTTAATTTCTCTGATTCATCACCATTGTTTCTGTGGCATATTCTGAGTGGAATGTGGGGAAAGAAGACGTAAGTTAGTTTGCTATGTAGTCAGGAAAAAGGTGTAGTTGGCACCCTTCTAGATCCCTCTTTAGACCTGAAGCGCTCATCCCCTCAATGGCTGGGAATGTTGGTTCTTGACAGTTTACAACTGAGTTCCTCCATCCCTGGGAATTGTCAGAGGCCAAAGGGAACTGCCTCTCCAAGAGCATGTCCCTACAGAGGACAACCTAGTGGCATATTGTAAAAATTAATTTACATGAACGTTATATATTAAGGTTATCAAAACTTAGTTGTCTCTATTTGTTGTGAGCATTTACTGGCTGGGTGTCTTCTACTTTTAAGATATTTTGGACAGATTAAAAATATTTAATATGTTTTAAAATATTTGATACATTCAAGAGAATATATACCTGTATGTGCCTGTGTGTTTCTAAGTTTTAATCATAATAATAGAATGAATATTCATGGAGCTTGAGACCCAAATCCAAAATGAGAATTTGTTGGGAAAATATAACTAAAAACAAAATCTCCTACCAACCCAGAAAACCTCTCCAACAGGGTAGAAGAGAAAGAAAGCAGTTTTACTACCGAATAAGCATTAAACCAGAACGTGATGTGCGTCACAGGCCATCCACTAAAGAGATTGCAAAGACAGAAAGAAATCTCACCCTCTTATATAACCAAGTAGATACAACCCATTACATCCATGTTCTCAAGTGAAAAATTAACTAGTCCTTAGGTAAGAGGACTTGACAGCAACGTTTGTCACACATAGTTCATCCTAAATTCACTTGGTAGCTGGGAGTAACCATCTGTGTTAGCTAATTGGTTTTATCCAAAGGACAAATAAATTTCTCATATCTTTATTACAGGTAGTTTTGGAGCAAGGTTCCTGCTGAAGTTAGGCTTCTGGTCTCCCACAGAAAATGGGAGATAGTGACGCTATTTTCTTTGATGATTACATTTCAACCAGGTCTCAGAACGAAAATATTCCTGGATTGTAAAGCTGTAAAGAAGCTTGTTTAGATTTTTAAAAGATTTACATACATCTCAATGAAACAGGGAAAGAATTTGCAATTAAAACTTTACTAAAGAAAATGCTTTAAAAGGTGATGGGAAATTATTTTTTTTCTTTTTCGATTAGTATGTACCCTTACAAACATATATAATGTGATACCTACCAGCAATATATAATTCCATTTTTCATATCCTTTACAATAACTGATGTAGTCAGACTTCTTAATTTCTGCAAATACAACAGGTAGCAAATGGTATCTTTTTTCTTTGAAGTAAACTCTACACCCAACATGGGGCTCAAATTCACAACCCCCAAATCAAGAGTCACATGCTCTATGGACTGAGCTAGCCAGGTGTCCCTAGCAAAGGGTATCTTGTATCTTTAACAGATACTTATTGTGGTGTCTAAGTGGGGTGTCTCTCAATCAGATGGGGGCCCCCAAATGTGGGGCAATGGTCGGGTGGAAGCCGGTGGAAGAATTCACCTGAAGCAGAACAAAGGAAATACACTGAATACACTGCAAGGGAACTGTGGGCAGGACAGCAGAGGAGAGGTTGTCTGCAGTGAGGCAGTGGGTAGGGGTGTTTTTAAAGGGGGAAGATGAGGAGGTATGGTAACCGATGAAATCTTCCCTTTTTTGGGAACTGTCTGTGCCTGCTTGTAAGTTGCCCATTGATTAGTTAGGGCCTATGGATATTTTGGGGTGGGTCACCTGATGGGCCTGTCTGTATTCAGCCAGGTGATCACTGTGGCCCTTTCTGCATTCCATTGTTCAAGCCCTTTTACCTAAAAACGGCCTCTGCACTTCTTATAAGCCACTTGAGATTTTTTCAACCTCATCATCTTTTTTTTCCGTTGCTGCATAACCAGTCACTGTAGTCTTGTAGCTTTTTCAAGCAGGCACAAAGTAATAGTGGTTGCTTCATGCCCTTGCTGAGCCTGGGGATTCCAAGTTGATGCCAAGATGGGGGATACTCTGGAATTCTGCTCTATGGCCATGCAAATGCCCCATGGGATGTACTTTGATTAGGGGATATGGGAAATGGAGAGTACATTTTTTCACTTCCAGTCCCTCTCCTCCAAGTTAGATTGACCTAAGATGTGATTAAACACCTTCTCTGAAGATAATCCTAAAGGATAGCTGCACCAGGTCATCCATACACCCTCATCTAGGCTCTCCTTCCTTCCCCCTTCCATTCTGTTTGTCCCTCACTCCTGCTCCTTGGGATTGTGTTCTCTTATAAAGTAGTAGCTATCTGGGGAACTCAGGTTAAGATAGGATCTTAATTTTCATTTTGCTGATTACATAGTATGTATTGGGCCATAATTATGAAATGCCCATTCATGTGTTTTGTTTTTATTGAGAGGAGGTAGGATGTTTATTGTTTTCTCCCGAAGAAGTTGGATTTCTTCATACATTCTAAAGAATAATGGTTAGTAAGTTATGTGTTAAGGTTTTTCTTCTTTCTGTTTGTTGCTTGTATTTTCTTTTTACTTTATTCATTTGTTTTCATTGACAGAAATTCTTAATTTTTATTTGGCTGAATTGAGCAAACTTGTTTATCTAAGTAAATTATTTCTTTTTTTAAAAGATTTTATTTATTTATTTGAGAGAGAGAGAATGAGAGAGAGAACATGAGGGGGAGAGGGTCAGAGGGAGAAGCAGACTCCCTGCCGAGCAGGGAGCCCGATGCGGGACTCGATCCCGGGACTCCAGGATCATGATCTGAGCCGAAGGCGGTCGCTTAACCAACTGAGCCAGCCAGGCGCCCCTAAGTAAATTATTTCTTATCCCCAGGTCAGAAATGCATAATTCTGTATTTTCTTCTAAAGACTTACAAGGTTGCTTTTTTTTTTCCCCCACATTTACATCTCAGTACATATTTTGCTAGATTTTTTTCCCTATGAATCTCATAGTAATTGTAATTCTTTAAATTATGCTTTCATCTGTTTCTGGATTATGTTGATCTTATAGAAAGCCAACTTGTTAAATTTTTATTATTTATGATATTTGTAGCACTTCTGGGTTTTCTAAGTTAACAATACTCATCTCTGCTTAATGACATTTTTTTTTTTTTTACATTCTAGTACACACACACACACACACACACACACACACACACACTTAAATTTCTTTTTCTATTGCACTGGCCAGAACCACCAGCACAATGACTGGAATCAGTGCTTAACTGGCTTTCTTACTTGTTAATGAATTTTAAGAGGATGCTTCTAATATTTTTTATTATAAGGGATGTTGCCTCAAGTGTTTTGGTTGATTCTATTTGTTGGGTTCAGGAAGTTCACTTGTATTCCTGGCTTACTGATTTCTATAATCAAAGGGTGTCAAATTTTATCACATTTTCTGTATTATGAGGTTGAATCACTGCTTTTCTCCTTTCATCTACTGTTGTAGAGTATGGTCTTTACATATATTCTAATGTTAAGCTACCATTGTGATCTTGCAATACACTCATTTTGGTTATATTGTATTAGAATTAATTTATTCTCTATACAATATGCTTTTCTAATATTTTGCTTGTGATTTCTTGCATGTACATTCATGAATGAGCTTCCCTAAATGAATTTTGGTGGGGATGAAAATAAAGCAGTAAATTAATTTATAAAGAATCAATTGCAGTATTCTATCTTTCCACTAAACAACAGATTTACTCTTTTTTTGTCTATCAGCATAAGTTTTTCATGTTATTCAAAGATTTCTCCTTTTAGATCCTAATTTTTTTGCTGTCAAAATAATTCTTTAGCATAGCATGTGCTGTTGTGCTTGCTGATGCTGCTATTACTATTATGATTTTGTTTGGTTTTGTGTTTCCTACTTTGAAGGGAATTTTTTTTCTTTTTATAACTTATAGATTATTGAAATTAAACTCGGAATCTATTATTTAAGCCTTTTGTAAGCATCTTTTCTTGATTAGTTTGTATTTCTAGGTGTGAAACTGTCATTGGTAAGTGATAATGATTTACTGCTTCTTTCCAGCATCATAAAATATTTTAACTTTGTGTCTTATGTCTACCAGCACTTAAACCAGCTTTCCATAGTGATTTGGGAGGGTTGCATTTGTTTTTATTATTTTTGATATTCATGATTTTTAAAATAATATACTTGAATATATTCCTCTAATTATCCAAGTCAAAATTGAATGATTTCTTTGGGGTTGGGCCTATATAAAACACAAATTGCGATACTCTTTCCCATCCATTTCTTGTTCTATCCACTTTTTGCCATAGATTATATAATGGGTGATTTGAAACTATATTGTTAACATCATCAAAATTCTGAAATGTGCATTCCATCTGGAACTATATTTGCTTAACAACTTGATGTGACAACATAGGATGAACAGAGCATTGTGTAGGCAAAAGTAAATAGCAATGGGCTTAAGTGAATCCCACAAACAAACTAGAAGAAAAAGCAGGGCACCTGTAGGGTAACTTCTGAAGTAGAGCTGCAGACAAGAGAGATGCCATCTCCTACGTAGAACTAATAACCATGTTAAGGAAATGCAATTGTAGCATCTTTTTTTTTTTTTTTTTTTTTAAAGATTTTATTTGTTTATTTGACAGAGAGATAGAGAGCACAAGTAGGCAGAGAGGCAGGCAGAGGGAGAGGGAGAAGCAGGCTTCCCGCTGAGCAGGGAGCCCGATGCGGGGCTCGATCCCAGGACCCCGGGATCATGACCTGAGCCGAAGGCAGCCGCTTAACCAACTGAGCCACCCAGGCGCCCCCAATTGTAGCATTCTAAAACAAAACATTTCTGGAACTAAAAAAGAATACCAATGCAGTTTTCTTAATTTCAAAATTCAGTAGATAAATTGAAGAAGAGAATAGCCACCTTTGAGAAGCTAACTATTGTCCTGAAGAATTAAGGGAATGAAACACAGTACAAAGTATGAATATACATGATTTGCAGAAAAATTAAAAGGAATAGAGGAACAATGTCAAAGGAGATTTTCTTGGTATGAAAAAGATGCTTGCAGATTCAAAGGACTCACTAACTTTTATGGAGAATTGATGGAAAATGACATGTATTTAGATAAAATTCCTAAATTCAATGTGAGAAAAAATTTATAAGTTTTTAGAGAGAAAGACAAGTTACTTAAAAGGAAAAAGAATCAGACTGTCACTAAGATTTCTCATACGCAATCTGGAAAGTTCAGACAGGGAAAAATAGTATGCACAGAAAGTGGCGAAAAAAATGATCGTAACACAGAAAAATCTATACCTAGCTACGATGTAATTCACTTCAAAGGGTGAGCAATGGACATTTCTGGTTATACAGAAAATCATGGAACATATTACCCATCTACCTTATCTCAGGAAACTACTAGAGAGACTATTCTAACCAAGCAACAAATAAATCAGAATAGAGCCTTCAAAACAGGGAGTGAGAAATAGGAGAGGAAGCAGTAAAGAGTAAAAAAAAACCAATGACCTAGCCATATTTGTATCTAATTGGATTTTGATGTCAGGAATGAAGATTTGAAATATAAATACTAAGTAATGAGACCTAGTAGTAATGATTCTTGTAAAGGAGAGAAATGCTGCAAGGAAGAGACTAATCATAGTCAGGTATCAAAAGTACTAAACTATCTCATTAAAACCTAGGAGTGAGTAGAACGGCAAAGGAATCAAGTGATAGCACTGTTAAGTAGGAGCAGTGAAGAAAGTGAAGAAAATAAAAATGTTTAAAATGTTTCCTCACACTGGAGTAAGGAGTAAAGTCAAGAAGCATGGTCAGCATTTTCTTTTGGGGGGTGTGTGTGTGTGTATTATTTATATTTAAAAGTTTTATTTAAGTAATCTCTACACCCCACGTGGGGCTCAAACTCACAACCCCGAGATCAAGAGTCACATGCTCTACCAACTGAGCCAACTGGGCATCCCTTCTTTTTGTATATTTTAAGATAAATAGGTGTTTGATTCTGTTAAGTTGTGTTAAGATAAATCAGGTGTTTGATTCTGAGTACAGAAGACAGAAAACTAATACTAGTAGAATGATGAAAAGAGCCAGTATAATATCCAATTAAGAATGGAAAGAAATGGAATTAATAGTAATGTAGCCAATTCAGCAAAAGTTAAGAAAAGAATAAAGAAAGAGAAGAAAAGAATGTATAAACATAAAATGAGATGGATGGAACAAAACGCAGAACATAAATTGTTGAACTCTGGGTATGGGTGATAAATTCTCATATTAAAAGAGAAACTTGAAGTTGGACTGAAAAGCAAGTCCTTAGATGTATGTCATTCTGGACTTAATTTCCTCTTCCATTCATGTGTCTGCCTCTAAACTTATAAAATCATTTTTTGCCTTACTCTTTTTTTTATGTTTCTGCAGCACATTCTTGAATGATAGATTTTCTGGAATAACTTTGTATCATTTTGTTAATAAATCACTTGGTGGTTTTAATTTTAACATATTTTAATTAAGAAGAATAGAGATAGTCACTATTTAGATTTTTACAGGAACTCAGTATTTCTATCAATTTACCTAAATTTTTTTATATCTTTCAAAAAAATTTTTTTAATGAAATTTAGTTTTTTTATATGTGTTGTACTTCTCTTGATAAATTTATTTCTTGAGGTATTATATTATGGATTGCTATTTATTTGTTTTAAATTTGCATTTTTTTCTTTTTATGGTAAAATATGTATAACATAAAACTTAGAATTTTATCCATTTTTAAGTGTACAGTTCAGTGGTCTTAATTACATTAATTACATTGAACCATCACCACCAGTGGATTGCAACCATCACCACTGATGGATTACTATTTAAATATTAATCTTTTCAGTTATATTTTTGAATGATCTTTTCATTGTATGGGTCAAAATTATTGATTCTATATTAATTTAATAACCAGCAGCCGTATTTCATTTGGTAACTTTTTAAGCATTTTTCGTTTGATTCTCATAAATATTCTAAGTATGTAATGAAAATATACAATGTCTCTTTTCCAATACTTAGATTGTTAGGAAGGGCAGTCTCCTCCATGCTGTCTTTCCACTCCCACTCAGCTGCATGAGAATGGGCCTTGGGTCTGAAACATTCCTTTCCAAGAGATAGAGTCCACAGAACCCATGCCCAGCTTATCACCTTGTGTGGGAATATTTTATCTTGTTTCAGACTCGATGAGTACTCTTTTGTCTCTGCTGAAAGTGTGTGCGTCATATGGCACCTGGCCAACTCCACTGTTATATCCAAGAAGAGGGGACAGGGTTCCCTCCACTGTGGCACCAGAGGTTTGTGCATAGGTGAAATACCTGCATCAGGCCACAGGGAGAGACCTGCTGGCTATGGGGGACTGACACCCACCACTGAAGCTGACCTTGCTCTCTCTCTTCTCTATGTAAGTAAAGTGTTCCATCCAGGGCTTGACTGCAGTGTTTTCCTTGGCAACTCTGATACCAAGGTGCAATGGGCAGAAGTGTTTAGAGTACTCCCCTGGGATTGCATGGTGGTCTACACCTTTGGGATTGATAACTGGTGCATGGTACTCTGGCCAACATAGAGCTCTCCTGCATTTTTGAATTGGCTGCATTTGGTGATATTTGGTGATGATAGTAAGCATTGTCCTCTCCACCGGAGAGCAATTGAAAAACATCCAGGATTCCAACCAAGGTTATTGCCTTTGTTTCATTTGCCCTCATTTCTTTTATAGATATTCCATTTATTTATAGATTATTGCTTAGACTCCAGTCTTCACATCAGTCATCTCTTTCTCTCTCTTTATTTTTTTGGATCTTTGATTTTTTTCCTGACTTACTTTTTGGGAGAACATCTATGCCTTATCCTCTACATCAATCCTAATTTGCACTTTGTAATATGAGTTTTGATTTTGCTTTTCCCCCTTTTGGTTTTCTCATCGGCTTTCCTTATTTTTATTATTTCATTTTTCTCTTAGAGTATTTTCTCAACTTACTGTCTCTTCATCTTAGTCTGTTAAGAATCCTGGTTCCCCTTTGATGGAGAGTAATGTCAGGTGGTGTAACTTAGGGACTTCTCAAAAATACCCGAACTGAGGCCCCTACATAGACCTCCTAAAATCATAATCCATTCCATAAAGTTCCCCTGTTAATTAATATGCACTTTAGAGTTTGAGAAGCACCACCTTCCTATTTTATCCATAGTACATATCATCTTTTAACATATTATGTAACTTACTATTATTTTATTTTCTAGCCTCATTAAGATGAAAACTTCATGAAGGCAGCAATTTTTAAAAGTTTTGTTCACTGATGTATCCCTTTTCCCTAGGATGGCACCTGGTTCATAGTAGATACTCAACAACTATCTGATAAATTAATGAACATTTTTAAATAAGCCATAAAACTCTATTGGTTTTTTTTTTAAAGATCTTATTTATTTGTTTTGAGAGAGAGAATGAGAGCATGTGGGCACGTGAGCAGGGGGAGGGTCAGAGGGAGAGAGAGAATCTCAAGCGGACTCCACGCTGAGCGCAGATCCTGACTTGGGGTTGATCTCACAACCCTGAGATCATGACCTGAGCTGAAATCAAGAGTTGGATGCTTAACTGACTGAGGCACCCAGGTGCCCCCTAAAACTCTATTTTTTATAAATATAATTATCTTTATTTCTCATGCTTTCCGTATAAGATGTGGGGGAGGAAAAATTATTTTTCCTCTACCCCTTCTAGGTTCTTGGCTCAGATGCCCCTTATAATAAAAGACAGATTAACAGGAGAAAGAGAAATAGAAGTTCAAAAACATATATACCTCCTATATACATGGGAGAGCCCGGGAAAACTGAGTTGAGTCCCTAAAATGGTCCAAGTATCACCTTAAATACTATCTCTAGCTAAAGAGAAAAGATATGTGTTTGGAGGGGGGGTTCAGATGGGAGGTTACCAGGAAAAGCACAATAAACAAAGGTAAGGTTGTTATGCAGATTTAAATCTTTGCCTTTTAGGTAGAGAATGGGGTAGATGGCAGAGCAGTAGGAGAACCCTAGGCTCCCCTTGTCCCACGAATACAACTAGATAACTATGAAATCATGCTAAATACCCCAGAAATCAACCTAAATCCTTGCCTTTTCCATTGATAAGTTTTCTGGAGATTTAGAGTCATCCTTTCTTCCTATTACAGAGAAAGACATAGCCTTATAAGTGATTTCCTTTATAAATGTAAATGTCTCTTACAAAAGGGTAACTTCTCAGTTTTCAGAGCTTTTCCATTGTTTAATGTATCTTAAAAGTAATCAGCCTAAAATAATCCTTATGCCAAAGAGGCATACTTTGGTGTGGTATATTCTGCCTCCCTTCAAAGCCTACTTGAAATAGATATCGATAAAATAGAGGGGCACCTGGCTGGCTCAGTTGGTAGAGTGTACAGTTCTTGATCTCAGGGTTGTGAGTTCAAGCCCCACGTTGGGCTTGGAGCCTACTTAAATAAAATAAAATAAAGTAAAATATCATTAATACTGTATTCAATGGCAAACCAGTTATCAAAATACTCCATTTACCTAAACTTTGACTTCAAATTCATCATTAAGTTCTATGAGTTTTACATTTAGAATATTTCTTGAGTGTGGTCACTTTCTACAAAGACACCTCTAATGCTACCACTTTAGTCAAGCCATCATCAATTCCCACAGGAAGTATTGTCATAGTCCCCTACCTAATCTCCCTTGGTCAGTCTTTGCCATGGATAGTTATTCTCCATATGGAAATAAGAATGATCATACCTGATCATGTCTCTTTCCTGATCAAAACCTTGGAATTGTTTCCCACCCACTTACAATTAAAACTCTTTACCTCGACCTACTAAGATGTATCTCCTGCCTCATTTTTCAACCTCACTTTTTGATCTATGATAGTGTATTTTATAATAAGAAATTTGTATTTGATCTTTGTCTCTGTTTCTGGCACAGAGCTCCTAAAACCCTTGAAATTTCTTGTGATGAGAGCCAGAAAGGTGTCTTTTGTTGTGTTAATGAAGTGACTTTTGGACCAGCACCTAAGGATAGGGGCGGGTTGCCAGGAGAGCCAACCTTGTGATTAGAGGATTGGAACTTAGAGTCCAGGGAAGGGAGAGTGGCTGGAGATTGAACTGCCAATGGACATTGATCTAATCAATCATGCCTTTGTAATGAAGCCTCTCTAAAAACCCAAAGGACAGTATTCAGAGAGCTTTTAGGTTGCTGAGCATGTGGAGACTGAGGGAGAGTGGTGCACTGTAGGTAGCATGGAAGCTCCTTGCCTTTACCCCATATTTTGCCCTGTGTATCTCATCTATCTGGCCATTCCTGAATTATATCCTTTTATTATAAACTAGTGATCTATTAAGTAAAAGGTTTCTCTGAGTTCTGTCAACTGCTCTAGCAAATTAATTGGACCAAGGAGTGGGTCATGGGAACCTCTGACCTATAGAGCCAGTCATTCAGAAGCATAGGTGACAGCCTGGACTTGTGACTGGCATCTCAAGTCCAAGGAGGGAGGGGGTGTGTGTCATTGGAACTTTTAATCTATAGCCAGTTGGTCAGAATCACAGGTGATAATCTGGGTTTATGATTGGTATCTGAAGTGGAGGGGGAGGCAGTCTTATAGGACTGAACCCATAAAATGTAGGATCTGATGCTCTCTCCAGGTGGGCAGTGTCTGAATTGAGTTTAATTCTAGAACACCCAGCTGGTGTCCGGAGAATTGTTGGTGGTGTGGGAGGAACCCCCCTTCCTCCATGGTGGAATTGGGTGCAGAACCCTTTATCGCCTCTCTCCTTTGCTCACTCCACTCAAGCCACAGTGGCCTTCTTGCCCATTTGTCATTGCTTATTGGTCAGTCATGCCAAGCTAATTCCAACTAGGAGTTTTACCACTTGATGTTCCCTCTTCTTCAAGTATTCTTTCCTTCAGTCTGCACGTGGCTTGTTCCTTCCCATTCCTGAAGTTTCTGCTCAAATGTCACATCTTCAGAGAATCCTTCACTGACCATATCTCTACCACATCCTATTCTTTATCTCTTCATATGACTAATAAAAAACTGAAATTATTTGTTTACATTGCAATGTAAGCTCCAGAAAAGCTGAAATACCATATATCTTGTTCACAATTACATCTCTGATATCTAGAGTAGTACCTAACATATAATAGGCACTTGGTAAAAAACAAACAAACAAACAAAAACCATATTAAATAAATGGTAAAAGGATGAATGAATGAAGTTATATAAGAATTAAATATCTTTATAGAATATGTCAAATATGATTCCATGCAGTTTATCTGCTAAATTATGGAAGATCATACTTTCTGTATAAATACCTGTCCATACCCAGTTGAAGGTAATTGTGTCAAACCTATACACAAGAACAGTAGCGTAAGATTTTACTACCCTTATTTCTAGGTTCTGTTTCCTGTGTTCTTAACCCTAGCAAACAATATCCCCTTCCATAGTCCTCGATTTATTACCTTGCACATAATCAGTTTGAGTCACCTAGGAGACTTCTGTTCTCCCACTGTCCCTTCCTGTCAAAATAAGACTGTTGTTTACATCTTCTGATTGAGATATGATGCCTATTTTTGTGAAAAAATTTATTCATTGGTTTGCCTTTGCTAGATATTTGTTCATTATTTTTATTTTGCATATAAGACTTGGCTCAGTAAAAATATTTTAGGCAATAAAAACAATGAGAGGCCTTCTTTCAGATCCAACATGTAAAGAGCTTAGAAGTCTTCATTCCAAACCTTACTACAAGAAAAATGTGAACAAACTGAAAATCAGTTTTTCTTGGCCTCATCAGAGAAATATCACAGGGAAAACTTCCATCAACAAACTGGAGGCACAAGCATATCAAAAGATTCAAAGTCTGCTTACCTAGAGCAGAAGTCACTAGAGCCTTAAAATGCTAGGAACACGTAAGTGCCAATTTTGAGGAATTGCTGGAGGCTGAGTATAGATTGGTTTGAGAGGGAGAAAGTCCCAGGGACTATAGTCTTGGGGACTTCCCATATTTTTATAGATTTGACCTGTCAGAATCCCACTGGGTTTTCACAGTAGAAATCCAAGTTAGATACATTCTGGGCTATGGAAAGGGTAGGGGGAGAATAATCAGAGTGACACAATGGGGTTTAGGACAGGCTGCCTGAAAATATGCTACTTTGACATATGGATTATTTTGAATTAAAATTATATGAGGAACAGCTAATGTAAGAAGGACACTCTGACCATTCTTTGTTTCCCTAAAAGCAGGAAATAAATCCCCCATATGAAAGGTACCTGCCCTGTACCAGGAGAAAAGGAGACCCCCTAATTGCCAGAGATAGGGAATTCAAAGCCAAGAAAGCTATGTAAAACCTTGTTACTTATTTACCAGTTTACTATCCCAAGCCCAAACTTGTTTGGCTTGCCAGTTCTTTACAAATTTGTTTCCTTGTCAAAAAGGTATAAAAACTGCCTGCTTTGGTCACTTCTTTGGGTCCCATATCTGTGAGTTTCCCATACATAAAAATTTTTTTTTCCTCCTAATCTATCTTATGTCAATTTAATTATGAGACCAAGCAAAAGAATCAGGAGGAATAGATGGAAAATTTCCCTTCCCCAACACATACTTGAAAGCATTCTCCATTAAAAAAGCCTACTCTCTAGAGTAAAAGACTTTTTAGGACCTTATCCCAGATGGGGGGCATTGTATGTCTTTCACTCTAGCCCCTTCTAGACTTCTTGTCTCACCTAAGGGGAGCATAAAAGCTATACCACCAAGAAACACTTAGAAGGAACACATCCCAGAGACTCAGTCCCACTAAATGAGGGAGATTTATTTATTTGTTTTTATTTTTTTAGATTTTATTTTATTTATTAGAGAGAGAGAGAGACAGCGACAGAGAGCATGAGTGGGGAGGGGAGGGAGAAACAGACTCCCCACGAGCAGGGAGCCCAACATGGGGCTGGATCCCAGGACCCTGAGATCATGACCTGAATCCGAAGGCCGACGCCACACAGGTGCCCTAAATTTTAATCATACTATAGAACACTTCTCCTCTCCCATGCCTTGTGATCACACCAACAGAGCTCCAATATAGTAACAGTGGATTACCAATAAGAAAGTTGCAAGATGCCGATTCTATCTGAGGAGGAGTTATTAAGGAAACTCTAAAGTCAAAAAGAAAGTAAAAAACAAGGGCATTTAGATGAATTTTAGCCTCTGGTATCTTTGACTCATATTAAACACAGCCTGATTCATAGGTTGATATGTATCCATATACTAAAGTTCTGCTTACCTCAGTTCCTATTATCTGATATAACGTGTTTGGCTATCAAAAAGAATTACAAGGTATGCCAAGAGACAGGGACCAAATAACATAATCTGAAGAGACGAAGGAAGCATTAGCACCAGAATCACATATGGCACATAGTTAGAATGATCAGATTGGGAATTTAAATAACTGATTAATATGTTGAGCACCCTAATGAAAACACTAGACATCATACAAAAAAAAAAAAAAAAAAAAAAAAAAGATGGGTAATATAAGCACAGAGATGGAAACTAAGAAATAATCAGAAGGAAATATAAAAAATAAAAACACTGTACAGAAATGAAGACTATCTTTGATGGGCTCATCAGTAGAATGGACATGCCTAAGGAAAGAATCAGTGATCTTGAGGATAATTCAGTAGTACTTGCCAAACTAAAATGCAAAGAGAAAAAATAATTTTAAAAAAGAATACCCAAGAACTATAGGGGAATTTCTCCTGGTGTAACATAATTTTATGCATAATTTTAATATCAGAAGATGAAAGAAGAAATTTTTGAAGTTATAACAGCTGAGAAATTTTGAAATTAATGACAGACACCAACTTTCCCATCCCCAAAAGTACCCTGCATTACATTAGTTTAAAATATATATTGGAAATCCTAGCACAGCTACAAAAAAAAAAAAAAAAAAACTTTTAGAAGAAGTATAATGGATATACTAAGAGAGGAGATAAAATGGGGTTATATAAAAGGCTCATTTAAAACCAGACAAGGCAGGGAAAAAAGGCAGGGGATGGGGGTATAAAAGAAATGAAAAAAGATGCAGTGAATGGAAAAGTTATAAACATGGTAGATATTAATCCAACTATATGAGTAATTACTTAAAATCTTACTCATCTAAATATGTCAATTAAAAAAACAGATTCTCAGAGTGGATAAAAAGAAAAGATACAACTGTATGTTGTCTACAGGTATTTTATTTAAAATATAAAGATTCAAGTAAGTTAATGGAATGGAGACGTATATACCATTTGAACACTTATCAAAAGAAAGCTGGAGCAGCTATATTAATTTCAAACAAAGTAAACTTCAGATCAAGAAAAATGATCAGAGATAGAGAGTTAGCTTACATAATGACAGAGGGGTCAATTCTCAAAGAAGACCTAACAACCTGAAATGTGAATGCACCTTACAAGAGAGTGCAAAAATATGTGATATAAAAACTGATAGAACTAAAGGGAGAAACAAACAAATCCACTATTAAAGTTGGAGGCTTCAACACCCTTCTTACAATAATTGATAGGTCAGGTAGACAGAAAATCAATACAAATAAAGTTGACCTGAATATTACCAACAATTCACTTAATCTGATATTTATAGGATACTCCATCTAACAACAGCAGAATACACATTTTTCTTAAGCTGACTTGGAACATTTACTAAGATGAACCACATTCTGGGTCATAAAACTTCCCTTAAGAAATTTAAAAGAATAGAAATCACATAGAGTATATGCTCAGACTACAGTGTAATTAAAATAGAATTCTTTAACAGAAGATAACTGGAAAATGCCCAATTACTTGGAAATTAAACAACATGCTTCTAAATAACACATGGCTCAAAGAAGATGTATCAAGAGAAATTTAAACATATTTTGAACTAAATGAAAAGTCAATCTGTGGGATGCAGTGAAAGCTGAACTTAGATACTCTGCCCTCCCCCTCCCCGCCCCCCCCCCCCCCCCCCCCGATGGAAACTTACTTCTTACTCCATAGGTGTGGGCTAAGCATAGTGTGTTCCTTTCAAACTTAAGTACGATATGGAAAGGGGAGGAAAAGAGTAATTATTCAGTGGAGAAACCTCAGCAACACCACCTCAACCAGGCAGTCAAGGTTAACATCAATGGTGATAAGTCATGTTGATATGAAGAAAATGACCTTTTATCTTCAGGGTCTTTCTCCCCCAAACATGTAACTCCAGTCTAATCATGAGAAACACATCACACAAATCCCGAATGAATGAAATTCTACGAAATACCTGACCAATAATCTTGAAACTGTCAAGGTAATAAAAAATGAGAAACGTCTGAGAAACTATCACAGCTGAGAAGAACCTAAAGAGATGACTAAATGTAATCTGACACCCTGGAGCAAAAACAAAAACAAAAAAACAAAAAACAATGTGAGGTCAAAGGAAATCTGAAAGATTAAAGGACTTTTGTTTATAATAATAATGGGTCACCGTTGGTTAATGAGTTGTAACAAATACACTGCATTAATGTCACCTAAAATACAATAGGAGAGACTGGATGTGTGGTATGTGAGAAATCTGTAATTTTTGACAAATCAAAAACTGTTCTAAAATTTTAAAAAATTATTTATTTATTTATTTTTAAAGATTTTATTTACTTATTTGACAGAGACACAGCGAGAGAGGGAACACAAGCAGGGGGGAGTGGGAGAGGGAGAAGCAGGCTTCCCGCTGAGCAGGGAGCCCGATGTGGGGCTCAATCCCAGGACCCTGGGATCCCGACCTGAGCTGAAGGCGTCGACACTTAACAACTGAGCCACCCAGCCACCCCCCCCAAAATTTTTTTTTAAAAAAGCAGTGGGGAATTGTTTCCATGTGTAGGTAAGTCCTGACTTTATCCTCTCAGGATAATGAAGTTCTGTAGTCCCCACTTCCACATAAACTCTCTACTCATTTTGAGTTTAATAGGAAGTTGAACAGCTGAAGACCTATTTTAGGAGGCTCTGTGACTAAAGAGGATTATAAACATCTCCTTCAGGGACCTGGAGTGTGTCCTGCTTTTAACCCAGATCTGCTCAGCCAAAGCTCTTCTCTGCACTGTCCATCTCACCTCGTCTTCCTGTCACATAACAACTCAAATATATATGGAATTATTAGCACAGTATTTTCCTTGTATATAAGGGAAACTAATGCACACATCAATTTTTATCTATGAAAGGCAAAAATAGGATGTAAGTACAAGAATGAGAAGAAAAAACTGCAAAGTTGTTTTCCTCTTCTTGAGTCATTTGCTGGTTGCCTGGCAGCCCACACTGGTTGGGGTATTCTGCCCTTTTAATGGGTCATCAAAGGAGGTAGTTGGTTGTTCATGGCTTCTCCAAAAGACCTTGGGGGTGTAACTGTGCTGTACACGTGACAGGCTGTCTTTCACTGTCCTTCTTAGCACTTCCATCTTAGTTATTCCAAGTCTACATCTTTGCCCTTCCAGAATTTTTCTCCCTTCCCTGTCCCAGCACAACTTTGTGTTTCCTTTCCCTCAAGCCTGAAACCCCATTTCCTTCTTAAGACATTGCAGTCATCAATTCAGGTAGTTGTGTTCCGTCTTCCTATCATCATCCAACTTTCCTGACATCCTGAAGCATTTTTGTATGCCTCCTTTATTTCTTTGCAAATTATTGCAGTGCATACTCTTACTTAATATCACTGTTACTGTGCTGCAGAAAGTTGTGGCTTCAAGTATTAGTTCTGTCCACTTCCCACTCATTATAAGGAGAGTCCTCTATATGTCATTTCCACATGAATCCTGTGTGTAAAAATACTAGCATTGGTATCACATTGAAGGTCTCGGAGCATAATTCTAAGAGTCCATATTTATTCTTTTACACCTTGAGAAGATCCTGATTTTACGTGGTTATTTAATTACAGGTAGATTTTTCTTTGAACCAGAGCAAGCTGAACTAACGATTTCTCCTTGGAGTAGAAGTTATGGTTGTTGATGTGCTAATGATCCCATTTCCTCTTCCTCAAGGAGGGAAGGAAGACTGTGCATGTGTGCATTTGTGTGTGTGCATGTATGCACATTTATTCTTGTTTAATTTACAATGACTGCTTCCAGTCTGGGATTTTGATTCTTTCTTGCTGGATTTTTGTTGTCTCTGTTTTGAATTTTTCAAAAGTGCTTTGCCCCTCTTAAATGTTAGTTGTATGTTCCTGTTATCTCCTGATTTTCCAGATATTGATTTGTTTTTTGCCAAGGCAGAAAGTCATTATCATTTATGCTCTAGGGTTCTTCTTTAGGCTTTTCTAAGTTAAAAAAAAAATGAAATTATAAGCAGTATAAATGTGTTGTCAATTTTAAGATTTCACTGTCCATTCTGGAAAAGGACAGTTGTGTGACATTTTATGGTCAAATTTAAAAAGAAAAAAGATGTTCAGAAGCACCATACAGATGGAAATATTCTGTAATCCACATCTTCCACTGTGGTAGCCATTATGCATCCATAGCTACTGAGCCTGTAAGATGTGGCTAGTGCAACTGGGGAATTGAAGTTTGAACTTTACTTAGTTTTTTGTTTGTTTACTTTATTTAGTTTTAATTAATTTAAATTTGAGTGGACATAGCCACATGTGGACATCACAGCTCTGAGGCTGGCAAGTACTCTTGTGTAACTTTATTGTGTGCTTTATTACATTTTAGTATGGCATGATTTAGTTCCTTCATCCAGAAAACAAATTGAAAACAGTAAAAAAAAAAAAAAAAAAACAACAACTGTATGAATTAATGGTTGTTGTTAATGTATGGTTGACTGCCTTCCAAAGACAGGATATATCAATGCACATACAATAACTTTCTTCAAAATAATTTAACTACAGTGTCATCTGTCATAAATGATAATGCTGTTTACTAGTTGTATTAGTTTACTATTGTTGCTCTAACAAATATCAAAAACTTAGTGGTGTGAAACAACACAGATTTGTTATTCTATAGTTTTGGAAGTCTGAAGTCTGAAATCAGTTTCACTGGGCTAAAATGAAGATGCTGGCAGACCTGAAGTCCATCTGGAAACTTTAGGGGAAAATCCATTTCCTTGTCTTTTTCAGCTACTAGAAGCCATCACACTTATTGACTCGTGGCCCTTTCCTCCATCTTCAAAACCAGAAGTGTAGCATCTTTTCACCTCTCTAACCTCTGCTTCCATCCTTACACTTTCTCTTCTGACTCTGTTCCTCCTGCCTCCCTCTTATAAGGATACTTGTGATTAGATTGAACCCTAGAATAATCTCCCCCATCAAGATCCTCAATCACATCTTCAAAGTCCTTTTTGCCATTTAAGGTACCATATTTACAGATATGGAGTATCAGGATATCTTTCAGGGACCATTATTCTGTCTTCCACACTAGTATAGTAAACAATTTGCCTAGGAGTTGATTGATAATGGATTTTGAGGTTGAATTTTGAAAAGCGATTGTTTCTAGGGTTGCCCATGACTAAAATTTATGCTATGGTGGACATGACCCAAATAGCTATTCTGGTCTGTTATCTCACCACATCTAGAAATGCTCCCTAGGTCTCTGCACTGACATTTAGGACTTTCCTCAGAGTATGAAAACCCAGGTCCTGAGAGTAATATCTGGGCACACACCTCACTGATGAGAAAACTCTGTATCTCTACTAATGAGAATCATATTTCCAGGAATAAACTATAAATGTTCTAGTATGTTACGATAGAGTAGGCTGGCAGATACTTCTTCCCATGATTTCTACCTCAGGTATACTTAAAGACTTCGGAGAGGCTTCTGCCCTGTATTTGTCCGTATCTGGTATTTTAAACGTTCATGTGACATGTGAACTAGTATTTTTAATGTCAGTGGAGAAGGGAGAAGCAGAGGGAGAAAGGGATGGATGGCCACACTGGATTTTATTAAACTCTATACGTTTAACACTATTTAGAGATTTTTGAGGTGGGTGGGTGCCCTTAAATTTGAAACGAGTTACATCAGATTGTAACATGCTAAAAACTGTGAGAGAAGCAGCTTCCCACAGGTAAATGTGTAAATACAGTTCAGATATATGTAGGATAGGGATGGATGTAGACAGCATGTCCTCATTTTTCATTTCTGAGCTTCCTTCAGTGATCATGTCCTGGGACTGAGTTTGATGCCAAGTGTATTTACCTCATGTTAGTGTATTTTACTGCACATTATAACTGATTGTTTACCTGTACTTCTTAAGTAAACCCAAATCCCCTCCTAAAGTAGTTTCTTTTCCTTTCTCCTGCATATCAGTAAATGTAACTTCTACTGCCTGGTCACTTAAGTCAGAAACCTAGAAGGTCTGAGGCCATTCTCTCCCCCTCATCAATACTTACCATACATCACTAAATACAAGTAATACTATCTTTGATATGTCTCTAAAACACATCTACTTCTTCCCATTCCCACTGTCACTTCTCTAGTAAAGTTAACCATTCCTGAAATTATTAAAACAGTCTCTAACTAATCTCCTATTGCCTCCCTCACGTGATCTTCCAACAGCACAAATTCATCCTAATCTTAGCCCCATCCCCACCCCCACCCCCCAGAAAGTTTCTTAAATCATTCTCCTTTCCTTTTACGGAAAAAAAACCCCACATTATTTAAAGGTTTACAAGGCCAAATTAGTTTTCACTAATTTCTCTACCCAGACTCTTGCTTTTTTTTTCATTGTGATAGCTGAAAGAAAATATAATGCAATGACTCAAGACTTCAGGGCTCTGGAATTAGAATTCTTGTTCATCTCAGTACAAGTCTGTGTGATTTGACAAGCTGCTTCCTTTCTGTGATTCAGGTATATCATCTGTTAAATTAGGATGATAATAATATCTTCTCAATTGACTCATGAGAATGCATAAAAAGGGCCTCATTACTGTGTCTCTTGTACTTTTAAATGCTCAATTAATTATGTTATAATTTTTAATATTATTATTCATAGTTACAGGTGTTTTAGTTTGCGTTCCTCCAGAATTGAGCTTGAAATAAGGATTCAAATGTAAATACTTTATTTGGGAGGTGATCCCACCCAGTGACCAAGTGGAGAATAGAGAACTCAAATAGGGAAGGGAAGGAAGCCATTAAAAAGTGTGTTAATAGGGGCGCCTGGGTGGCTCAGTCATTAAGCGTCTGCCTTTGGCTCAGGTCATGATCCCAGGGTCCTGGGATTGGGCCCCGCATCGGGCTCCCTGCTCCGCGGGAGGCCTGCTTCTCCCTCTCCCACTCCCCCTGCTTGTGTTCCCTCTCTGATTGTGTCTCTCTCTGTCAAATAAATACAATCTTAAAAAAAAAAAAAGTGTGTTAATAGGCTGGTCACCATTATAGGGAACTGAGGCTCAATCTCAGTGTGAATACTGTAAGATTTTGTTGAATATGCCTCATGGTGAGTACACCCAAGGAATAAGGAATTCAGGTCTTAGTCTCCAACTTGCATCTAGTATTTTTTCAGGGCTGCTTTCAGGGACTTCAACAACCCAGCTCCTCACACAGGTCAAAGATACTCCTCTAGTCCAAGAAAGCTGTCAGGCACAGAGTTATAGGCACTTGAAATGGGAAGTTGTATGACATGTACATGATCTAGCAGTCAGGGATTATGTAGCAGACAGTATCTGCTACAACAGGTAAGATAACTGAGGCTCAGTGAGGTGAAATGACTAGTCCAAGATCATTGCTAGAATATGTTTGAGTCAGGATTTGAACCCAGGGACATCACACTCCAAAGCACTTGGAGTTTTCACTAAATGATGGTGATGATCAGGTTAGAAGTAGAGACTACATGACTAAATATGAGGGAACCAGTGAAAGAGGTTGAAGAGGACTAAAGACAGTGAGCCAGGCTGGTCACTATAACTCAATAGTCTCCCACTGTTGGAAGCAGAGATTCATGAAAATATCCTAATCTATCAATTTACCATTTAGTAAATACTTACTGGTGGAGAGCATTACATTAGAGTATAGTGTATTTTAGTATAAATTATATATCATAAAATATACTTTATATTAAGGTCATAATTTGGTTTATTTTTTAAGATTTTTTAAATTTATTTATTTGACAGAGAGACAGCGAGAGAGGGAACACAAGCAGGGAGAGTGGAAGAGGGAGAAGCAGGCTCCCCGCTGAGCAGAAAGCCCGATATGAGGCTCCATCCCAGGACTCTGGGATCATGACCTGAGCTGAAGGCAACCACTTAACTGACTGAGCCACCCAGGCGCCCCTAAGGTCATAATTTGAGTCAGGAAGTATGACTTTAGAATTTGTTCTCCTAGACTAAATTGCTTTTTATACTCCAAGTATTTAAGATTTCACATTAAGAGTCAGACCTGATTCTGAATTTTGATTGTGCCTCTAATTAAATACATACCCTTTGGGAAAATTATTTGGTCTATCAATTCCTTAATTTAATTTTACATAAATGAATCTCATATAAGTACTTACCTCATATGGTAGGTATAATAACTAATGTAAGGATTCATTGAAAGTGATTAGTATAAAGAACATGAAAAATAGGCTTAAGAAAAATCACACCAAATATATCTGCAAACGGCAGATCTAAAAGGGAGAAAATAGGGCAGGCATGAAGAATAAGACACTGCAGAGCAAACAGGCAAGATTCCCAAAATTCTGAAGGAAAAAAAAAAAAATTCTAATACAGTAGAGGACAGATATCCTGAAATAAAGGGAGACTTGAATTTGTAGTTTAAAACATCAGCATGTTTCATGTTCCAGAAATAATGAACAGATTAAGGCATAAATATATTCTGTAAAAATGTCTATAATTGCAGGATAAAGAGAAATTCTTAAAGCATCCTTTTAGAGAAGCAAGGGGAAATATATCAGGTTTGCCTTTGAATTCTGGCTGTATCACTAAAGATAAGTGGGACTGTATTAGTTTAAATAATTTCTGCCTGCAAATTACAAGAACCGTCACTTAACTAGTTATAAACAATAAAGAAAATACATAAAATGATAGGAAGTCCATAGATAAATTGGCTTACTCATTGCTTCACTACTCTCATTGAAGACCCACATAATTTCGAATATTCTTCTTTGCCGTTCTCATTGTTGGCTTAATTATTGGTTTAAATGCAAAATGGCTGCATGTTGATGAGTATACAGACATGATGATATTCAGAGGAATATAAAAGACTTTCTATTATTGGCATTCTATCTTAGTAGTGAAAAAAACTTTCCTAGGAGTCATCAGTAAATTCCATTTATGAATTATTACTTATAGTTGATTCACATGCTGAATCCTGAACCAGTACCTGGCAATGAGGATAAGATAAGCATAGAACCATATGGAACTCAAGATAAGATCAGCATCCCCTGAGTCCTTTATGGGGGACAGAGGAAGGAAGATTGAGATAACTGATAACAGGGTTGAGAAGAAAAGAGAGTAATGGATCTTAGAAAGGCAACTGACAATGTACACTGCAAAAACAGTGGATTAAGAGGAGCAAATCCTAAATAAATTAGAAGGAAAAATGCTGTGACTACTACATGAAAATAAAATTACAGACCAATACCACTTATGAATATCAATGCAAAAATCATCAACAGAATACAAGCAAGCCAAATTCAACAGCACATTAACAGAATTACACACCGTGACCCAGTGGGATTTATTCCTAGAATGCAAGAATGGTACAACACATGAAAATCAATCAACGTAATGCACCACATTCACAGAATTAAGGAGAAACCATGTGATCATCTCCATTGATGCAAAAAAAGCATTTGACAAAATTGAATGCCCTTTTATGATAAAAACATTCAATAGCTAGAAATACAAGAAAACTACTTCAGCGTAATACAGGGCATATATGAAGAACCCACAGCTAACATCATACTCATTGGTGAGAGACAATGCTTTTCCGTCAAGATCAGGAACTGGACAGGGATGCCTGCTTTTAGCAATTATATTCAACAATGTATTGAGTGTTACAGTCAGAATCAGGCAAGAAAAATAAATAAAATGCATCCGTTGGGAAGGAAGGAGTAAAATTATTTGTTTGCAGATGACATGATCTTATATGTAGAAAACCCTGAAGATTACACACACACACACACACACACACAACTGTTAAAACTAATAAATAAATTCAGGCAGCTTGCTGGACACAAAGTGAACATACAACATTCAGTTTCATTTCCATACACTAACAGTAAAAAATAAAAAAAAGGAAATTAAGAAAACTGTTTCATTTACAGTAGCCTCAAAAGAAAAAACGATTTAAGAATAAGCTTAATCAGGGAGGTGAAAGACTTGTACACTGAAAACCAAAGCTGAGGTACCTGGGTGACTCAGTCAATTAAGCGTCCGACTCTGGGTTTCAGCTCAGGTCATGATCTCGGGGTCATGAGATCAAGCCCCATGGTGGCTCCATGCTCCGCGAGGAGTCTGCTTGGAATTCTTTCCCTCTTCTCCCTCCCTCTGTGCCCCTCCCCCCACTGGCATGCACTCTCTCCCTCTCAAATAAATAAAATCTTAAAAAAAAACTACAAAGCTACACTGCTGAAAGATATTAAAGAAGACACAAACAGATAAAAAGACATCTTGTGTTCATGGATTGGAAGATTTAGCAATGTTAAGTTGTCAGTATTATCCCATGCACTCTAGATTTAATGTAATCCTTATCAATATCCCAATGACTTTTTCTGCAGAAAGAGAAAACTCCATCTTAAAATTCATATGGAATAACAAGAGATCACAAATGGCCAAAACAATCTTGAAAAAGAACAAAGTTGGTAGTTTCCCACTTCCAGATTTCAAAACTTACTGCAAAGCTACAGTAATCAAAACAATGTGGTACTGGCGTGAAGACAGACATAACGATCTACAGAATAGACTAGAGAGCCCAGAAATAAACTCTCACATACACAGTAAAATGATTTTTAACAAGATTGCCAAGACCAGTAATGGGGAAAGGACAGTCTTTCCAACAGATAGTGTTGGGAAAACTGTATATCTACCTAAAAAAAAACCAAAAAACAAAAAACAAACTGAGGTCAGACTCTTAATCCATATACAAAAAAATTAACTCAAAATTGATCAAAGATCTAAATATAAGAGCTAAAACAATGAAACTCTGAGAGGGAACATAGGGGGAAATTCTCCATGACATAGAATTTGGCAATTATTTCCGGGATATCACATCAAGGGCACAAACAGTAAAAGAAATTGGATTTCATCAAGATTGATTAAAGAAAAAAACAACTTTTATACATCACAGGAAAAGACAAAAAAGTGAAAAGGCAACCCATGGAATAGAAGAAAATCTCTGCAAATCATATAGCTGATAAAGGATTAATATCTAGAATATTTAAAGAACTCTTAAAATTCAACAACAACAACAATAAAAAACCCAACCCAATTGATAAATGAGCAAATGGCTTGAATAGACATTTCTCCAAAAAAGATATACAGAAGGCTAATAAATACATGAAAAGATGCTCAACATTACTAACCATTAGGGAAATCCAGATGAAAACCACAATGAGATACCACTTCACACACATTAGGATGATGGTTATCAAAAGCAGAAAATAGCAAGTATTTGGAATCATGTGGATGAAATGGAACTACTATGCATTGCTGTTAGAAATATTAAATTGTACAGGTGCTATGGAAAATGGTATGGTGATTCCTCAAGAAGTTAAACATGGAATTTCCACATGGTTTAGCAATTCTACTTCTGAGAATTCCTTATTAAAGAAGGAACTCAAATATTTGTACACTCATGTTTATAACAGCATTATTCACAATAGCCAAAAGGTGGACGTATGCCATCTAAGTGTCCTTGGATGGATGAACGCATAAACAAAATAAGGTACATATATGGGCAGTGGAATATTATTCTGCCTTAAAAAGGAAGACAATTCTGACATATGCCACAACTTGGGTGAATCTTGTACACATTATTCTCATTGAAATAAGCCAGTCACAGCAGGGCAAATGTCATACGATTCCTTTTAAAGGGAGTACCTAGTGGTTGAATAAGGATTAAAACTATTCCTAAATTACTGTGTAGGCTTAATGCAATAGCAGTACAAATCTATTAATTTTGGTTTAATTATTGATAACACAATTCTAAAGTTTTTCTGGAAAAAAACCCACCAAAAAATATCTGAGTTTTTGAAAAGGAATAAAATGTGGTGAAATTTTCGTATCAATTATTATAATTGCCTGTAAAGTTATAGTGTTTAAAAGAGTTTGGCACTAAAGGCACCTGGGTGTTAAGCGTCTGACTTCTGCTCAGGTCATGATCTCAGGGGCCTGGGATTGAGCCTGGTCTCAGGCTCTGCCCTCAGCCGGGAGTCATCTTCTCCCTCTCCCTCTGTCTCTCCCCCACAACTCCTGCTCCTCCTCTCCCCCAAATAAATAAAATAAAACAAAATAAAATAAAATCATTTAAAAAAGAGTTTGGCACTAATTCCATAACCAAATTAAGAGAACCCAGAGATATATCCGGGCATATATAAATAACTATATGGTTTTTTAAAAAGATTTTATTTAATTTATTTGAGAGAGAGAAAGAGAGAGGGGGCAGGGGGGATGGAGCAGAGGGAGAGGGATAAGCAGACTCTGCACTGAGCATGAGCTTCATGCAGGGCTCAATCTCACAACCCTAAGATCACAACCTGAGCTGGAATCAAGAGTCAGGTGCTCAATCAACAGAGCCACCCAGGCACTCCAACTATATGTTTTTTTTTTTTTTAAGATTTTGTTGGGTCCCCTGGGTGACTAAGTTGGTTAAGCGTCTGCCTTCGGCTCAGGTCATGATCCCAGGGTCCTGGGATTGAGTCCCGTGTTGGGCTCCTTGCTCCTCAGGGGAGCCTGCTTCTCCCTCTGCCTGCCACTCCCTCTGCTTGTGTGCGCGCATGCTCTCTCTCTCTCTCTCTCTGTCAAATAAATAAATAAATAAATAAAACCTTTAAAAAAAAGATTTTGTTTATTCAGTTTTAGAGAGACGGGGAGGGGCACGGGGGAGGGAGAGGTACAAGCAGACTCTGGTACAGAGCCTGACATGGGGCTGGATCTTACAACCCTGAGATCATGACTTGAGCTGATATCAAGAGTCTGACACTTAACTGACTGAGGAACCCAGGTATCCCTCCATGTATATGGTTTTAAAAATAAGTTATGACCAGTAATGAAAGTGAATTATTATTGAATAAATATTTTGAGATAAATGGTTACTCTTGAAAAATGCATATATTCAAATAAATGAATGAATACATTTTTCTCATACAATTTTCAAAATTCTCACACAATTCACAAAAACTAAAAATTAATGAGAAAATGATGAGCATGCCAAGAGACATGTGGGAAAAGGAAATGGATACTCCATTAGAAGGAAAAAAAAACTAGAGTATAAAAATTACAGAGCATCATAGAAGTTGCCCAGGTTTCAGTAGTTATCAAAAAAAGGTCTTAAGATTCTTATTTTCCCCATGAAATTGGCAGTCATGTTGATGACATGTATATGGTGTGTGTGTGTGTGTGTGTGTGTGTGTGTGTGTACATGACAAGAATCCTGGGATTGATAAAAATGCAGGAAAAAATAATTATATTTGGAAGTATAAACCCTTACAAAACCTGTCTGTAATTCATTTTAGCAATATGGTAACAAATCCTAAAATAGATTCACTGAGAAAAAATTTCAAAGGCATTATGCTTAGGAAATCTTCAATGATGTGTACAGAGTTTAGTGTGTAAGGATGTTCACCATAGCATTCATTCATTCATTCATTAAACAAATATATATTGAGCATGATCATTTAAAAATCACTGTTCTGGACCCTATTTTAATTCCATGTTTCAGAGAGTTTACTTTTTAAAGAAGGCACACAATGAAAAATGCAATGAATAAAAATGACAACTACATAAAGTGATAAGGGCTATGAAAATCCTAAAATGGGGGTAGTATGTTAGATAGTTAAAAGAAGCAAAGGGCTCCCTAAGGTAACGAAGTTCCAGCTGAGATCTGACTATTATAAAGGAGTCCCCATTGCTTTGGGGACTGAATACTTTACAAGCAGAGGAAACAGCAAAGACAAGTAGAGAATGAAATTGGAATGTTTGAGCAATAGAAAAAAGGGAATGTATAAGTAAGGCCAGCTAGAAGAGAAAGAGAGGAAGAGAGGTAGAAGCCAAAAAGACAGATAGGCAGGGAGATGTCTAAACCCTACAAAAGAATTTGGATTTTGTTCTAGGCCCACTGTGAGTTATTGCGGTTTTAGGCAGGGGAGCATTGATACCTGATTTAACTCATTAGAAGAATCACTTTGGTTAAGGAGAGGATGGAGTATAGTATGGGAAAAGAAGTAGTAGAGGGACCAGCTAGGCGTCTAATGTGAGAGATGATAGCAGTTTTCACTACATCCATTCTTCTCCAACTTTCTTGTTCATATGTTTCTCCTGTGAATCTTGTTGAAGTTCAGATTCTGATTCAGTAAGTTTGAGGTAGTGCCTGAGATCCTCCACCCCTATCAGGCTCTCAGGCCCATGGACCACACGTTAAGCAGTAAGGCTGTAGTCTAGATGGTATAGTTTAAAGTCAGAGAAGGAAGAAAGAATACAATTTCCATTTACATTTGGTTTTAAAACTGGTAGGTACTATTGTAGGGATGGATTTGGGGAGTAAGAGAAAGAAATGAATGTTCTGCCTGCTAGAATTCTTTATGGTAGTGAAATATAAAAACAGCTTAATTATCCAATAGGCTAATGAAAGCAGATAGATAGAATATTATATGAAATCTGAAAATCATGCTTTTAAACAATCTTTTTTGTATGAGCAAACAAGATTTACGATATGATCCCAACTGTAGAACAGGTATGACACACACAGAGAGATCGATACCAACATAAGACCATCATTAGGATTTTTCTTCTTGGTCTTTTTCTTTTTCTTAAATTTTTAATAATCAACTTAGATTAGTTTTATAATCAGAAATACGTACTATTCCTTTTCTGTAAAGATCTAAAGCCTCTATAGCAAGAGGGCACATCTGTTTAATCTATAGGGCACATAGATTTCTGTTATATCTCTCTCCTATGCTATCGGTATATTTGAGGTATTTTATAATTTAAAGCCACATATAAATAAATCCAAAACTAAATCACTATTTAAAAAGATCTCTTATTTTTATAAAAAGTCAAATGTAACCTGTAGCTATACAAACACATCTTTTTGAGTATGTGGGCCATCTCAATTAGTCTTACAATTTATTTTCATATCTCTACAGTGTGAATTGTTTGCCTAGGGAGTTCATAGTATTTGCGGACCAAGTTTCAGTGTTTTTAGCATAGGAAATTTATTCTTTAGTCAGGGCATCATCTTTTAATTTTATATATATATATATATATATATATATATACACACACACACACACACACACACACACACACACACATATATGTTTTAAGGTGTAGCCATGACTTTCAACTTTAGGCTTCTACCTTTCTATCCAGTATTCCTGCTGGAAGTGCCAGTGGTCCAAGGTCTGCTGATTCGGAAGTGGTGTCTGGCTGAGCAATGGGTTCTTGAGGGCACGGAGACTGGTGGATCTGACCCTGGCAGGTGGCTCGCAGTGGGGGTGAGAATGAGTGGAGGTGTCTGGCATGGCATTATGGGGGAGCCAGCAGGAGTGAGGAAGCACAATTATGCTAATAAGTGAAAGCCTGATTCCATTGCTGTGAGGATGTGACACAAAAAGAATGGATTTAGGTCTAGACCTGTGCTTTTCAAACAACATCCACAAGCATTAGGAGGCAGCAGCGTCCTTAGTCCTGTGGGAGGCAAAAGCAGATTTTAAGTCCCGTGTCTTACCCTGCAGGGGTTTAAAACCTACAGAAAAGATAACATCTACATCTCTAGACTAACTTGAATATATGTGCATTTTTCCCATTTGCGTAAAATACTTTACCACCTACATGATTTCAGATCATAGCAGGAGTGAATTTTGCATGTGCTGTGTATCTGTGCAGCAGTTTATCACTGTTTCATCTTCAAGTAAAGTCATATTTAATGAACACCTAAAAGAAGGTCAGCAACTTTTCTTTGTTCCATTCTCAGCCTTCGTTTATTTCCTCAATAGAGTGGAATAGGAGGACAGTTAAATCTGGGCAACGGTGTGACAGGAGGGACAATGAAGATCAGGGTTGTGGCAAAAAATAGACTGAGGCAGAGACTGGAAGAAGAAAAGCAGAGAGTTGCCACTTGCACTTCCCACTGCTTTCCTAAGTGTTCGGTAGCTCATGGACCCCGGGTGGGGACTAAACATTGGAAGGATGTTATAGAGGGTTCTTCCATACATTAACCTGTGTGTCTCCATTTGCACAAGCCCACGGTGATCTCCCATCCCCTGTGACACGCGTACTGTCAATTGTCAACTCTGCAGGCTAAGCAAATTAGTTGAAATTCTACAGATCCTCTTCAATTTAGCTGAAGTAGGAATTGGTGGTGCTCTTTCAAGAAAATTTAGCTTCTGAAGGTTTAAATAAAACCTCTTTTACCAGTGTAATAGCTTCACATATAAGGTGAATCTTTACTCCTGAGGATGAAATTCTGGTGAAATAAAAGATCGGTATGGTTCTGATGCTTTCACATAGATGCCAGTCCTGGGTGTTGTTCATGGTTTCATTTATAAATGCAAGATTCCCCACAAAATTCCCCGGATCACTGCAGTCTACTGTTGGTATTTACTTTCTGGGCTTATTATTTGGGGAGGTCCATAAATGATTAACTACAGCTTATTTTGTTTTAGCCATGGCATTGGATAGACGGCATTTCTCACTTTGTCTTCTCAGCAGTTGTGTGGATTATGGAGATGAGCTGTGGTCCTGGCAGAAGATGCATCATTTATATGTGTCAGTTGGATGGCATCACATACCCGCTCTGGACTTTTTCTCAGAGGCTGTGAGATTTATGACCATCATAAAGCTTTTTTTCCCCCATAGATCATGTTGGTAGAATACGTGTACCTTTTCTGGACTTGGCCCTTTCAGAAACTAGCCAGGATCAGAAAGAGTAAGATGATGTTTTGGTAATTTTCACCCCCCGAGTGGGAGAAAATGAACCCCCCTCCCTTAAAACTTCCCCTCACACTACTAATTAGAGTAAATAGAGAAATCTAGTGAATTATTTTTCTTTTTCATCATGTTTTGTTTGTGGGAAAAAAAGCATATATTTCTTTCTTTTTTTTTTTTTTAAAGATTTTATTTATTTATTCATGAGAGACAGAGAGAGAGAGAGAGAGAGAGAGGCAGAGGGAGAAGCAGGCTCCCAAGGAGCAGGGAGCCCGATGCGGGACTCGATCCCAGGACCCTGAGATCACAACCTGAGCCGAAGGCAGATGCTTAACCATCTGAGCCACCCAGGCGCCCAGCATATATTTATTTCTATGAAAATGTTTTTAGAGCAAAAGGTATAACTCGCTTAGCTTGGCAGAGATATTAGGGTAAAATCCAGGCATACACAGGACTGTTTTCACTAATGTTTCTCCACAGTTCTCAGCATTGTGTCCCATCCAAATTATTGCCTGTCATTGGTATCATGTAATCAGAAAATAATTTTCATAATTGGACAGCACTCCTGAAGCAGTCATATGGTTGCAGGCAATGTGAACCTGAACCATGTAAAGCTCCCATTCATGAAAAGGGAGGACAGTAGTTGATTTCTCCTTCTCTCAGTTTAACCTGCCTCTGTCCCTGCCTCCCAGCAATGCAAAGAGGAATAAAAATTGATTGCTATCTTCCAGAGTGGCACCGATTAGCAAAAAGAAAAACATAAACAAAAATGATATATACCATAATAGATGATTGATTATTACTATAGCAGAATGATGTGATTATATAAGAAAATGGACATGAACTTCATAGAAGAGGTAACACTTAAACTGGACATTTTGGACATATACTTCCCTTCTGGCTGGGACCTTTTCTGTCAGTAGGAAAAAGGAAAATCCGCAAACTCAAAGTATTAAAAAAATAGATAATGGAGCAGGTAGAATCAGAATAGTAACATAGTTTTAAATATATACACACACATATGTATTGTTTGAACCCCTCTGTCATATTAACAGGTGCTAATTATATCTACACATCTATATTATATTTATCTATATCTAGAAACACACAAATACACATACAACATACACATAAGCAAAGACAAAGGCCAGGAAGCAAAACCTGTTTTTGAATGAGTGAATCATCCATGAGCAAATACTCCTGTATCATTCATTTTTATTCTTTCTTGCAACATCCTCGCGATTAAAAAGAAAATCTCTTTCTCTACCAATTTTCATCTTTTTAAAACATTTTCTTCATTGATTTTCCCCCTTTTCCTCGCATCAGACCTTGAAATTAGTAAAAATGGGGTTTATTTGCCTTTCTACATTTACTTCATAAGCATGCATTAAAGGGTTACTGTATGATATGGAAATAAGACTATAAAAGGCTTAAGCTGAATACGTTCCAACTCTAGGAAAATCAAAAGTTAATAACAACAAACAAAAGTCTTAGTGTGAGCTGCTTTGTTGGTGATTTATCTCTTTTGCCTAAACATTCAATTCATCAAAGATTTATAATATTTAGTCTTGTTCTCCCTTGGAAAACCAAGATTTGTTTGGGTGTTGCTGAATTATATTCAAGAAAAGGTTATACAATCATCTCAGTTCTGTAGTAGAGAGACCACATGTTATCCTGAAAGCTTGTAAAAAAGAGCCTGAATTTCACAGCTTCAAGGAATAGTCAGATGGGAAGATCATAGAAATGTTGGAATACATCTTAGCCATTCAGATGGAGAACTGGAGATAGAGAGAAAAATGAGGTCAGAGTTCTCCCTTACATGTTGCTGATTGTACCGGTTTAGTAATCTGGATCTGGGTATTTTAAAATGAGTTATTTTTTAGCAAGTAAAGCAGCTTTTACTGAGTGTGTGTCTCTATGCAGTAAAGCTAACAGTCCGTTTTAGTGAACATTTATATTTTTCAGTGCTGTTAATCCTTTAGTTATTTCAAAAGTTCTTTATGTATATAGCTAATGGAATTTTTCAAATATTTTATTTTTAATTAAACTCTTTATGAGATCTTTGTGAGGAACTGGAGAAGCCTTCTCTACATTCTTGTGTGTCCTGAATTAAACAAGAAGGCCCCAGTTTGAGTTTTTCACTTTATAGTGTAATGGGAATGATCTCTTCTCAGGAAAATTAGCCTTCCACTCAAATGTCTGTCTACCTTTGACAGGAAAGGAAGCGAGAGATGTGTGAGAATAGATATGCACTTTCACAATCGTGGTATTCTCCCATCAGAAGATGCCAGAATATCTGCAAAGAAAACTCTTTTGTCAAAATCAATTTTATATGAAGCTTGATTTAATGAGCAGTTTTTACGGGGCATAGAAATCTCTGGCACTTTCTTTTTTGTTGCCGACCAGTTTTATTAATCACAGAGCAGCTACCTGTCCATTAGGATTGATTTCCAGGACTTCGGCAGAACTTAACTCCAAAAATTCTTTCAGCAACAGAGAATCAATTTCTCCAAAAATGTAATGTATTGAACTTAAAATCCTGTAGGGTGAAATAGGCATTCTAATTAAGAGGGGTTGGTGATAGGATACATGTTGTATCTTCCAATATTAACTGGAACAAAATGTCACCCTCCTATCATTCTAGCACAAACCTTACACTAAGTCCTTACTACCTGCTTAGTAGTAGAAGGGGATTAGCCATGAGGTGACCTTAATCACAAAGATTGGGCAGATCTACAAAAGCCTCCTCAATTCAGAGCAAGTGTCAGTCCGAAAGACACAATTATAATCTCCCCAGTCCACATGGTTGATTTTCAATTTTGTCAAGGAAGGCTGCCTTGTAGTAATTCCAGTGGTTCCTGTGGTGCTGTGTCTTCTTAGATCATCAACTTTTACTTTCTGGGTTCTAACTTTCATAAATGGGTCTTTCGTTTTTCTGACTCTCCCTGGAATCAGAAAGGGCATTCATGGTCACAGAAGAGTTGAAACAAGAGATTCTGTTTTCCTGGAGGATTCAGAAATGTATTACCTCACTCATTACTAGACAAGCTCAAAGCAAATATTTTATAATAGATCCTCTGAGAAGTTATAATTTGTGAATGTTTGTATTTCAAAGTTGAGATAAAAGAAAGAGATCTTTGAAGAGATTATATTGGAAATTTTAAATATATCTGTCCCCATTCTCACAGACACACAGGTTTTCTTCTTTTTTTTAGTTAATAGGCATTTTAATACATAGATTGAAGCAGAAATTAGGGAATATAGAGATGGATGTTACTTAACTATGACAATGAAAATTTGATCATAATATTTATAAAAATAATATAATTGTCATCTCATAAATTATTTTGACTATTCATATAATGTTTAGAAAGCAGCTTATGGGTTGCCTTTTTCCTTTATACTTTCTACTTCCTAAGTAATTTTTTTATTCATTTGAGAGAGAGCGTGAGTGAGAGCATGAGTGAGAGCATGAGGCAGGGTGGGGAGGGGGCAGTCAGAGGGAGAGGGAGAAGCAGACGCCCTGCTAAGCAGGGAAGCCTGACCCGGGGCTCCATCCCAGGACCCTGGGATCATGACCTGAGCTGAAGGCAGACACTTAACCGACTTAGTCACCCAGGCGCCCCTCTATTTGCTAAGTAATTTGAATTAGGTAACTTTGGAATAAGTTATTTGTTTTAGTAACTTTTTGCTCAGTAACTATGTTACTTTTACTTATTTATTTTTAAAGATCTTATTTATTTATTTTAGAGAGAGAGAGAATGAGCAGGGGGAGGGGCAAAGGGGGAGGGGGAGGGAGAAGCAGACTCCATGGTGAGAGCGGAGCCTGATGAGGCTTGATCTCAGGACCCTGAAATCATGACCTGAGCTGAAATTAAAGAGTCGGATGCTTAACCAGCTGTGCCACCCCAGTGTCCCTTTTTTTTTAATTGAACTATAGTTGGCAGACAATGTTACATAGTGATTCAACAAATCTATACATTACACTATGCTCAAATAGTGATTCAACAAGTCTACACATTACACTATGCTCACAAGTATAGCTACTATTTGTCACCATACAACACTATTACAGTAGCATGAATTGTATTCTCTATTCTGTACCTTTCATCCCCATGACTTAGTCCATTCCCCAACTAAAAGTCTTTATCACCCACTCCTCTTCACCCATTTTGCCCCCTCCCACGCTCCTCCCCTCTGGTAACCATCAGTTTGTTCTCTGTGTTTATGGGTCTATTTCTGCTTTTTGTTTGTTTGCTTTTTTATTTTTGCTTTTGAGATTCCGTGTATAAGTTAAATCATATGATATTTGTCTTTCTCTGACTTATTTCATTTAGCATAATACACTCTAGCTCCATCCATATTGTCACAAATAGCAAAATCTCATTCTTTTTAATGGTGGAGTAACACTCCATTGTGTATGCCTGTGTGTGTATATTTATACACACACACACACACACACACACACACACACACCACACCTTCTTTATTCATCCATCTATCAATGGACACTTGGGTTGCTTCCACACCTTGGCTATTATAAGTAATGCTGCATTAAACATAAGGAGTACATATATCTTTTTGAATTAGTGTTTTCACTTTCTTTTGGTAAATACTCTGTAGTGGAATTACTGGATCTCATGGTATTTCTATTTTTAGTTTTTTGAGGAACCTCCATACTGTTTTCCTCAGTGTCTGCACCAAATTGTATTTTCACTGACAGTGCACAAGGGTTTCCTTTTCTCCACATCCTCAACAACGTTTGTTATTTCTTGTCTTTTTTTTTTTATTCTAGCCATCTGACAGGTATAAGGGGATATCTCATGGTGGTTTTGATTTCCATTTCCCTGATGATTAGTGATGTTGAGCATCTTTTCAATTGTCTGTTTGCCCTTTGTATGTTTTCTTTGGAAATGTCTATTCAGGTTCTCTGCCCATTGCTAATCATTGCTTTTTGGTGTTGAGTTGCATGAGCTCTTTATTTATTTTGGATATTAAGCCCTTATCAGATAAATCATTTGCAAATATCTTTTCCCATTCAGTAGGTTGCTTTGTCATTTTGTTGATGGTTTCCTTCACTGCAAAAGCTTATTTTGATGTAGTCCCCAAAATTTATTTTTACTTTTGTTTCCTTTGCTTGAGGAAACAAGTCTAGAAAAATGTTGCTAAGGTGGATGTCAAAGAGATTATTGTGGGGTGCCTGGGTGGCTCAGTTGTTAAGCATTTGCCTTCAGCTCAGGTCATGATCTCAGGGTCCTGGGATGGAGCCCTGCATGGGGCTCCCTGCTCAGCAGGGAGCCTGCTTCTCCCTCTGCTGATCCCCCTGCTTGTGCTCTCTCTGTCAAATAAATAAAATCTTAAAAAAAAAAAAAGATTATTGCCTGTTTTCTTCCAGGAGTTTTATGTTTTCAGGTCTCACATTTGGACCTTTAATTCATTTTGAGTTTATTCTTGTGTGTGGTGTAAGAAAGTGGTGCACGTGTCATTCTTTACATGTTGTTGTCTAGTTTCCCCAGCACTATTTATTGAAGAACTGTCCTTTCCCCATTGTATATTCTTGTGTCCTTTGTTATAGATTGACCATATAAGTGTGGGTTTATTTCTAGGCTCTCTATTCTGTTCCATTAATTGGTTCTATTGTGTCTTTTTTTTTTTTTTTTTTTTTTTGCCAATATCATACTGTTTTGATTACTACCACTTTGTAGTATACTGTGAAATCTGGGATTGTGATACCTCCAGCTTTATTTTTCTTTATCAAGATTGCTTTGGCTAACCAGGGTCTCTGTGGTGCCCTATAAAGTTTAGTATTATTTGTTCTAGTTCTGTGAAAAATGCTGTTGGTATTTTGAGAGGGATTGCACTGAATCTGTAGATTATAAGCACAGAGATTTAAAAAATTCTTCTGAGGGGCTTTAGTTGCTGCGGATATGATGGGTTAGATAACCTAAACAACTCTGACCAGCTTAAAAAAAATCTGTATGAAATACATGAAAATAATTTAATGCATCCCTGAGCTGGCAAGAAAAAATTCCAACTTCAAAACAAAGTGCAAACAGAAAAACTGGAAGATGAGTGTTGAAATAAGTTTTTGAGGTGAGGGTAACTGCAGATGCATAGTGAATATGAGCTTTATTTCTGTTGCCTGATCAGGATTAGAAGATAGGAGAAAGAGTTATGGTCTGCTCACACCAGAGTCTAAAAAGAGAGCTACTTTCTCACTCTGATGTTAAATGAAAAGAAGAGCATGACACCACACAGGCAAAAATGTACCTACCTTGACTTTAAAAGAGATTATTATATAGAGTGTAAATTGTAATCTATTAGAAGAAAATAATTGAATGATAGAAAAAAAGAAAAAGAACCTTAATCAAAAACAAGACAGAAAGGAAAGGACAAAAAAATGACCCAAAGGAAGATATATAGAAAATGTAATAATTAAGAGAAGTAAATTCAATTGAGTAGACAATCATAGTAAGTACATATGGACAAAAGTATTCATTTAAAAGTAAAAGAGTCAATTCTGAATTTATTACATCTAGCCATTTGTTATGTATAAAAAGCACCCTCAGAACATTAGGATACAGAAGTTTGAAAATCAGAGGGTGGAATCATACATACCAGGGCAATGCTAATAAAAGTAAAAGCTAGTTTATATAAACCAATAATAAAACAGACTTGAACACAAAAATGTATGTATTACTTATAATGAAGAGGATCATGTTTTAATGATAAAAGCTTCAATATACCAAGAAGATATGCAAATTCTAGAATTATGTGCATACAGTACATGGTATCAAAGAAATGTGGGATCAAAGAAATGTAATTCAGGGTACAAGGATTTAGGTGGAAACCCAAATCGTATCCTGATTACAGGAGGTAGACTCAGAGTTTTTATGGGGAAAAGAAGGAAGATTAGGTAAGTTGTTTTTAAGAAGGGTTCACTGGTGCTGACAAGCAGGGCTAGATTTGTACTTCACTGATCGCCCAGGTGAAGGGGCCACGAGGCAAAGTTCACTTTTATCAGTATTTTATATATAAACATATATATATATATATATATAACATATAAAACATATATACATATAGTTTTATATATACATATGTGTACCTCTTTCTATATTTTTAAGTAATCTCTATGCCTTGTGTGGGGCTTGAACCCATGACCTTGACACCAAGAGTTGCACGCTCCACTGACTGAGCCAGCCAGGTACCCTATATATGTGTGTATATATATATACATATACATATATATATAAAATTAGGACCATTTAATTACCAATTAATATTTGTCCCAAATAATAGTTATCAGTATGTTTTCAATATTGTTAATAGCCAAGAAAAGGGGCGCCTGGGTGGCTCAGTTGGTTAAGCATCTGCCTTCGGCTCAGGTCATGATCCCGGGGTCCTGGGATGGAGCCCTACATCGGGCTCCCTGCTCAGCAGAGAGCCTGCTTCTCTCTCTTCCTCTGCTTGTCGCTCCCCCCCCCCGCTTGTGCTTTCTCTCTCTCTCTGTCAAATAAATAAATAAAATCTTTTGAAAAAATAGCCAAGAAAAAACAAAGAGAAATGAAATATAAAGATAATTACCCATATTGTTTGGGCAAAATCATTTATTGAGAAAAACATTCAGATTTTTTTTTACAAGAAAAAAACCCAATTATTCAAGTGGTTTACACATCCAAGGGCTTATACTCACATGTCACATAGTCAGCAAGAATTTAGTGATTTAGTGATTAGTGATTTAGTGATTTAGTGATTTAGTGATTATTTTATTGAGTTCCTAAATTTATTTTTCTATAAGAGTGACTCAACAAATACGAAAACTGTGTAACTTTCACAATTTCAAAAGTACTTTCAAACAAACACTTGTTAAAAAGTCTTACACTCCATGAGGCAAATAAAAGGACGCCCTCCGTTTTAGAGATGAATCACTTGAGGCATAGTGATTGAACGACCTGCCTCTGGTCAAACAAGTAATTAAGTCAGAGCCATATTTAAAGCCTGGCCTTCTAACTTGAAATCCTGCGCACTATACCACATCTTCCACGCTAAATAGTGTTAATCACTGTTATAAAAAATACGTCAGTCAGTGTCTTCCTATTGTGGGTTATTTTGTGTTTGTATTTTGTGGGATATTGGAGATTAAAAAACAATTAAAATCAACAAATGCCGTAAAAAAATCCCTCACCCCCCACTCACCACCTGAACCTATGACGCAGAGCACTTCTTCTTGCTCATCCACTCACATTCAGTATTGGAAGCACAGAGAAGCGCAAAAGGAAATCCTCTGACTTTGGATGAGAACCGGAGGTGTTTCCTGCGTCTTCCCTCTCTGGTACGTACCAGGCTCTAATTAGGGATGCAGACTGTGGCAGACCCATCAGTGAGCTGATGCATTAAAAGACATTTTGTTGTTACATATTTCATTGCTATGAGCTCACATTGACATCTAAAGAGCAATTTGTGAAAGAATGAAGTATTCAAAGATTTTATAGCCCATAAAACAACAAGGAAATGACTTTTAAGAGAACTACCACATGGAGGCGCTGCCTTTTTGCATTTCCCTCTTTCCTGCTGATTTTTTGCCTCTGTTTTTCTCTACACAACCACAGTACATCCGATCCGAACCACAGGGAATTACACACTCTGAGCCACAAGGTAACCCAGGGTATAGGATGATTAAAGACGCAAGATCTTGCTACTTCACTTGGTTCCCTCCTCCTTTCGGATGGCTCTTTTCCCAGTCTGGGAACCGCGCTGTACCACCACCCGGAGGACTCGGTTCTGCTTCCAGTCACAACAATTAGCAAGTAGTCTCACTGGCATTCCAAAAACATTTTCTCACGTCATGTCCCTGTCCTGGGAAACTAAAGGTGGCAAGAACACACCAAGCAAAAGCCAGGAACTGAGTACCGCTGTGAAATACCAGCAAAGCTAGTGCTCCTGGACAGGGAGAAAGGTCACGTTGTGACAGTGAGAGACGGCAGCTTTGCTATCTTTACTTCTGGCTCTGATGCCCGTCGGCCCCAAGGTGCCTTTTCTCCCTTAATGAGTTGCTCTGAGAGTAACACCCTGCCCTCAGGGTCCTAAAGCTGTTTGTGCAGCTGCCCGGGCAACTAAATGGTTTCCCATCACCTCGCTTCTAGGGTGAACATACTAAGTTGAATTATTGTCTCTTCCAACAAAGATAGCAGGGCTCCATGTGCACAGAGATAACAGGCATTAAGGAAATGCAATCAGTTGAGCTACCACTAATTTAACACTGAACAATAAAAAAAAAAAAGTTCGCTGCTGAGAAGGATAAAAAGGATTTCTCACTAATTCCTTCCCTGTTTGATTTTTAAGCCCTAAATTTTTAAAAAGATTTATTTATTTATTTTAGAGAGAGAGCAAGAGAGTGAGAGCAGGTGGGAGGGACTGAGGGAGAGGGAGAGAGAGAGAATCTCAAGCAGACTCCCTGCTGAGAGCAGAGCTCAAATGACCAGGGCTCCAACCCATGACCCTGAGATAACAACCCGAGCTGAAATCCTAAGTCTGATGCCCAACCGAGCCACCCAGGCACACCTAAGCCCTAATTATTTTTTAAAGATTTTATTTATTTATTTGAGAGAGAGGAAGAGAGCGAGCATGAGTGGGGGAGGGGCAAAGGGAGAGAGAGAAGCAGACACCCCAATGTGCATGGAGCCCAACGTGGTACTCGATCTCATGACCCTGAGATCATGAGCTGAGCTGAAGTCATCCATTTAACCCATTGAGCCACCCAGGTACCTCCCCAAGCCCTAATTTTATTTATTTATTTATTTAAAAGATTTTATTTATTTATTTGACAGAGTGAGACACAAGCAGGGGGAGGGGAGAGGGAGAAGCAGGCTTCCCGCGGAGCAGGGAGCCCGATGTGGGGCTCGATCCCAGGACCCTGAGATCATGACCTGAGCCAAAGGCAGACGCTTAACGACTGAGCCACCCAGGCACCCCCAAGCCCTAATTTTAAAGATGAAAATTTTGAGTTCCAAAAATTATGTGACTTGTCCAAGATACTTCAACTGATAATTGATAGTGTTAAGTCAGCAAGGTAGTATAATACACTAAAAGTTTCCTAGCCTAACCACACAGTTAATTCTTAAAGCATTTTTATAATGTTTGGTTTGTAATAAACACACTCAGCCTATGCTCAACACACTCAGAGAGAGACCACTTGTTTCTTGGGCAACCAAAACAATCTGGGCTAGTTTTAAGGATAGGAAATAAGCTTTTAAGCATAGGAAATGGATGCTCCATTTCTTCATTCCCTTTTGACCTTTTGAAACCAAAGGGAATATTCAGCCTTATTTGGCTTCTGCATGACTTCCCTGTATTTTAATCATGCTTTCAACAACTTTATTTACCCCTGCCTCACCCCCAGTCACTCTTTCTAAATAGAGGTATTAGGTCCCTTCTGCATCTCCTTTTCTCTCTGCAAATGGCTGTATGTTCTTCAATCTCAGTTCCGTTAGGATAGGTGTATACTACTCATATAGCCCAATTGTCTGCTGGCTTCATTTATTTTCATGATTAGTATATTATTTTATCAGGACAGTTTTGCAGTGACCGTCTGCTTCCATTGCCCATTTGTGCAAATATATCCATAAGATAAAATGTGAGCCTTTGAGATTGCTGGATCAAAGCATTTGTGTATTATTTAGGGGACACTTCAGTATCTTTTTCTGGTCTGTTATCTGCCAATTGTATTTGTCTGCTTTTGCTTCCCTATGACAATTCATAAGCTATTTGAAAACAGAGTATGCTGTAATGGGAATCAGTGTTCTGAATGTCATGAATTGGGTGTGACTTTGACAAGGTATCTAGGGCAGAGTGTTGTCATTTATAAAAAGAAGGGTCGTTCCATCACTGGTATTGTTTCTGCCCTCCCTTCATAACTCTTACTTCTGTTCACTCTGTATTCATTATCTTGAAATTTTAAAGTGATCCTCATCCTCACAAGTATTTTCATTGTTTTATGTTCTCTCTCTTTTCTATCAAGTATGGCTTTTCGAAGACCCTGTTGAAATGTGGTATACTAGCGATAAACACAAAACTTGTGATCGACTCTGACCGATATAAAATAGTGGGGTACCAGTTCCCTTTTTCTTGAGACTGGAGTTGTGCTCCTGTAGCCTTTTGCCATGTTAGATTTTCAATTTTTTTTTCTTTTTGGTTTAATTTTTTTAACTGTGTTAACTGAACTTCTTTAGAAGTGAAACTTGCTTTGACTCGCTGACTATTGTCAAACCATGTTTTCCTTTTTATGTTAATTAATTATTGTTTGAAAACCACATTACAGGACAAGACATTTAGCTCAGTTAAATTTCATTTTGGGGTTCTGGTATATGATCCCAGTATATTTGGTATGTTTTTAATGTTGCTTCTGCTGCCCATTATGTTAGTATTACTCTGAACTTTCATTCTTGCTAAACGTTATTTCACATTGTAGGAGATGAAAAGTTTTCCTTAACCCTTAGGGCCCCTGGCTGGGTCTGAAAATTAAACTGACAAAGAGTTGCAGAAGAAAAGCATACCAATTCAGGGTGCCTGGGTGGCTCAGTCAGTTAAGTGTCTGCCTATGGCTCAGGTCATGATCTCAGGGTCCTGGGATCGAGGCCCACGTCAGGCTCCCTGCTTAGTGGGGAGTCTGCTTCTCCCTCTCCCTCTACCCCTCCCCACTGCTCGTGCTTGCTCTCTCTCTCTCTGCCTCTCTCAAGTAAATAAATAAAATCTTTAAAAAAAAAAAGAAAAGAAAAGCATACCAGTTCATTGAATATAAGTTTTATATCACATGGGAGCCTTCATAACAAAATGAAGGCCCATAGAAACAAACTGGAATATTTTTATGCTAGGTTTGATGAAGATTGGACAGTGATGTAGAAATATTCTAGGTCAAAGAGTATGAGGTAAATGTAGTAAACTGGGGCTACACAGCAAGTGCTGTTTGTTTGGATTCCTTTTGGAGCGTGACTTCGGAGATAAAGGATACTACTCCCCTCTAGGTATAGGGAAGGCACCTCTCACATGAGGGTTTTATGACCTGTTTCAGGAGACAAGGGCCAGGAAGGTCAGAGTGACCTACCTGCCTCTGCTGTTTTCTCAAACTCCTTCAGCTTAAAATATTCAATATGGCAAGGTATCATATTTGGGGGTAACCTGTCCTGGATCCCATCAGCATGTTTCTCTGCCTTTGCAAACAGAATGCCTTACGCGAAACAAACCTGGAGCATGTCCTATAGCGTGTTGCACAACTGACAATGAGCTACTCATTTATACTGGGAATGCAAGCCAAGTGTCTACTGTTATTTTAAATCTCATCCACAAGATCTCATTAGAGATTCTGAAAAATAAAAGTTTTCCTGAAACTGAAACATAATACCTGCAATATTCCTGTAGTTATCAATCTAGGAAATTTACCAAAGAAGAATGTTTCCCATAATCCATTTGGCTTCTGTTTACTACCATTTGTTCTAGCTTAGTTGTTCATTATTAACTAATAATGTTATAATGTACCAATTATGTTGAGATTTTGTGTTTCCCATTACCAGTTTTTCCTGTTCTGAAAAATCGCATATGTATTTCCTTCACTCTCATGCATAACTTCGATTGTCTCATTTCTCACAATTTTTTTTTTTTACTATGTTTCTGTGATCATATCTAACTTACTTTGGTTGTCTTTGGACATAATGTATTGAAATGTGATATCTGACCTCATTTATAGCAGGTAGTTGCTATTCTACTTTTATTATCTCTGGACTTTTATTGATTTTGAGCTTGTACTAAATCATTTGTCATAAATTTCACAAATTGGAAGTAATGTTACTTATTAGAAAGTATAAAATCCTTATTCAGGAAAAGTAACACAAAAATTTACCTTTTGTGGGGCAGGATCTCTAAGAGAGCAACTGAGTTGAATTACTAAGCTTCTTAGTATATTAGGGTTCAAATATTCAGTAGATACTATTTTTCTAGATAAATATAAGCATGCTCAGTCATTTACTGCAATCTTTGTTCATTCTTAGTTATCTTAGTTACTATGAGTGGTTACATTAAAAGCGGCCAAATCCTCTAAAATTCTATATTCCACAAATACTTCTGCATTAAAATAATCTACAAAATGGTTTTACATTCAATTATATTTGTAAAACCCTTTGTTGTGTATCCCAGTATTGGAGATTCTTATTTCACCTTAGTATGCTATTACTTTTTTTTTTTTTTAGATTTTATTTATTTATTTGTCAGAGAGAGAGAGAGACAGGCAGAGCACAAGCAGAGGGAGCGGCAGGCAGTGGGAAAAGCAGGCTTGCCGCTGAGCAAGGAGCCCGATGTGGGACTCGGTCCCAGGACCCTGGGATCATGACCTGAGCTGAAGGCAGATGCTTAACCGACTGAGCCACCCAGGCGTCCCCAGGATACTATTACTTCTAAGAAGTGTTGTTGAACCCAGCATTCCACAGTGATAAAAACTCCTTGCCTTTGTTTTTCCATATATTTAACATTCAAAGGATCTACTCTGGGTAGTGCTGCAGAAAGCAAAATTTTGCAGTGCAGATGAAGCTGTATTTCATGTGGAGTCAGGTTCAAATTCCTATCTCTCTGGTTTTTCCATCATACTTCTAGGGACTTCTGAATATTTCTGTTTCTTAATTTTCACCACTATGTTTATTTTTATTATTTTTTATTGGGGATTCAGCTCATACAAGTACAGTGAATGAGACACTATCTTATTTGATTTGTGTCCCTCTCAAATCAATTCTTTTTAAAGATATTTACCCAGGTACTCAGTCACAAACCAAACATAATTACCACGTTTTGTCTTGTAAATAAAGTTCTTCCTACTGGAAACTTTTATTTATACTTACCAACTGTTTCACTCATTTATCCTAATAGTGCTCATTATTTTAACTTTGAATTAAAACTTATTTGATTATTCAAGTACATAATTATATAAAAACATTGTCTTCTGAAATCAGCTTCATATAGTATAATACTTTTGCCAATATAAATGTAATTAACTTGTGTCTCATAGAAGACAAAAATAAATAGAGTGATGATTAACAGTTCCTGTTCAGCAGGCAGCTTGTCCTGGATTCCAATTCTGCCTCTGATGTTATTTAACTTCTTTTTTCTCATTTCTTAAATGACAGTGTTTCCTTTCTCAGAAAGTTGCTGCAAGACTTGAAACTGAATGGTAAAACATATAAACTATCAAATAGAGTTACAAGAAAATAGTAAGCACTTTATTGAGTATAATTTAAATATTAAGAAATGTGCAGTTGTTAAATGTACGGTTCAGTGAATTTTGGCAAATGTATACACCCATATAACACACACTGCTATCAAGTATAGAGCATTGCCCTCATCTCAAAAATTTCTCTTGTAACTCTTCCCAGTCTATTCCACTCTCTCTCCAGACAACCACTGTTCTCATTTCTCTCACCATTTACCAATTTTGCCTATTCTAGAACTTTGTATAAATTGAATCATAATAACTGCCTTCTTTTGTGCAAAATAATCTTTGAGAAATTCATCCATGTTTTTGTGTGTTTCAGTAATTTCTTCTTCTTATTGAACTGTTACCACACATTTTTGTCATTTATTAGCAGTGTAACACTTCCCCCAAATGTATGCAAAAGCATGCGAAATGTCATTTAGTCCCTAAAAGTATAGTTTCAAAAAATAACGTATACAGGTGTGTTCTTTTTCAGTTTTGTTTGTATCTCTAAGTTCAAATGTAAATCTGTATTAGTTAATTTTAAAATAGTCTTTTTTTTCTTAATGATATTATTTAGAATTGTCATAATTTTTTTATCCTCTCATTCCTTTTAGACTTTTTGTTTGTTTGGCATTTCTAGCGTTCACTATTTTCTCTGAATTTTTAAACGTTCCTGAAGTTTGACCATATCTAAATATGCTCAGTTTCATTTCCTTTACACTTATCTATCCCAAAACTTCATGTTAAATTCCTCCAAGATCCCTTCCATGTCCACATCACCAGCTAGTTTTTGTTTGAAATGAAGTTTAGAATTGCAGCTTCCATAATTCTCAACATTGCTTTTACTTTTATAATTGCAATTTAGTGTCTAGATTCTACCATATTTTCTACCAGTAAGAACTTTTACACAAGCCTTTAACATTTTATTATTTGGTTTAAGTTTCTGAAATGGAATATACTTTTTCTTGACTTGTATTTTAATGACTGAATCAGAGTATTATAACTATTTTCAAGTTGTTGTTTAAGTTTAAATAGTGTTTAAATTTTAGCATTTAGGGGTGCCTGGGTAGCTCAGTTGGTTAAGCGTCTGCCTTCAGCTCAGGTCATGATCCTGGGGTCCTGGGATCAAGCCCCATGTCGGGCTCTCTGCTCAGTGGGGAGTCTGCTTCTCCCTCTCCCGCTACCCTTCCCCCTGACTTGTCCTCTCTCTCTCTCTCTTGCTGTCAAATAAATAAAAATAAAAATCTTTAAATAAATAAATAAATTTTAGCATTGTTATTTTAGAGTATTTAGTGATTTAACTGAAAACAGTTAATGTATTTTAGACTGAATTCCTTTGAAGGCAGTGTTGCATCATATTCATCTTCATATTCCAAGTCTTTAGCATGCTGACAGTAAACCTTTATTGATTAGGTGATGTACACATTGTGTACTGGAATTAATGTAATTAAATTAAGAAGAGATTTTTTACATCTCCTTTATTCTGTTCTCATTTTCCAAACTTCTAAATGAGAATATACTATAAATAATGAAGAAATTTTTGATAGCTCAAGATTGGAATTGGAAAAACTTGAATGGAATAATGAAATGGCCACTGACTTGCTAATTTGCCCTGGGCAAATTAATTCATTTCTCTGGACTTCCAGGTGTTGGTCTTATTATGTATGTATGTAGATATGTTTGTTTGTTTTAACTATTTGTTTTATTGAGGTATAATTGATATACAACATGATATTAGTTTCAGTTATACAATATAATTCAGTTTGTATATATTATGAAATAATCACCACAATAAGTCTAGTTAACATCCATCATCATATACAGTTACAGAATTTCTCTGTTATGATAAGAATTTGTGAGATTTACTCACTTAGCATATATGCAATACAATATTACTAACTGTAGTCACCGTGCTATGTATTACATCTCTGGTCTATTTTTTTTTTTTAAAGATTTTATTATTTGACAGAGAGAGACACAGTGAGAGAGGAAACACAAGTAGGGGGAGTGGGAGAGGGAGAAGCAGGCTTCCCGCTGAGCAGGGAGCCCGATGTGGGGCTCAATCCCAGGACCCTGGGATCATGACCTGAGCCGAAGGCAGATGCTTGACGACTGAGCCACCCAGGCGCCCCTGGTCTTACTATTTTTAAGTAAATTGAGAATCATCATAATATCTCTTCATAGGCTTATTATGTCGGATGCAGGTATAATAAGATAATTTATGTAATGTGTGTTAACCTGACAAAAAAGTATTCTATATATGTAATTTATTATTGTCAATATTACTACTACTACTATCACTGTCAGTTAAAAGATGTCTGTTATTAGAAGATATCTGAGTAAGGGTGATGTCTGGTTGTTTGCATAAATAATTTTAGGATTCAGGGGTAAAGCTTATACAGACCTAAACCCATGCAGACAAATGTCCAGATCATTAAACACTGGGTCCTGTAAATACATTGAATTCTAGTCTTGAAACTTAAATATCTGTTGGGACTGAGCTCGATAGTATTCATGATTCTCACCCACCAGTCTGAAATGTCACACACAGCTGGGTTGGAATAATATATAGCTTGAGACAGTAGTGAATCACTTTAACTTTCCAGCAAAAAGGTAAGACAGTTACATGTCTCTTAAAACTTCAGGATGACTAAATCTTACCAAAGGTATACCCTTGTAGAGTAAAAAACCATAGCTGTTACCAATTTGCATGAAATTAAAAAAAACTCACATAGTGATCTTTATGGCAAATATAGGCTTTGTAACTTAAACAAAAAATATATCTAGGCCCACACTTTTATTCTCTCTTAGAGTTTCTACTTATCAGTACATATAGAGATACACATAGTTAGATTAAGATAATCTACTTCATTCATGATAGTAATAAAAAAGAAGGAAATAAAGTTTGTAATAAGAAGATTAAGGGGCGCCTGGGTGGCTCAGTCGTTGGGTGTCTGCCTTCGGCTCAGGTCATGATCCCAGCGTCCTGGGATCGAGCCCCACATCGGGCTCCCTGCTCTGCAGGAAGCCTGCTTCTCCCTCTCCCACTCCCCCTGCTTGTGTTCCCTCTCTTGCTGTCTCTCTCTCTGTCAAATAAATAAATAAAATCTTTTTTAAAAAAAGATTAATAATTGAAAATCTATTAAACTAAAAACTTGGTTTTTTCAAAAGGAAGACCATGGAATTAATTATGTTTACGCTTTATAATCCATCAGAAGAGATTGTGTTGAAAAGAAGCTGAATGGGCATTGTTCCTGCTCTGTGAACTGACAGTGGTAAGGATTTCTTATAGAAGAGAACAAATACTGAGTTTGCCATGGCAATTCTTCATATACATATTTGACAAGCTGTAGAGAGAGCTCCTTTGAATTTGTGAGACTACCAAAGTCTCTAAAATAAAGTCCAGTTAATTACATATTGGGCATTAGGTGGTAACACAGGCTTCATCTATTGAGATTTGGGAGAGAAAAGTGATAATCTGTGTCATTTTAAGCAACTCTCAAGATATAAAGTAATCAAAAAGAGTCTTTGGTCTAAAGTGCCATAATTTCAAAGGGAGGTGGGAGAAGCTGGTTAAGGGCAGACTGAGGGTTCTTTTTGCACAGAATAGAACACACCCAAAACACATGTCACAATTAAGAGAGACTAATGAAGAAAAGCAAAAGTTAGTGAGGTCGAATTTCTTAAATGATATCAAATTTAGGTGAGATCTGAAACACACACACACACACACACACACACACACACACATTTCCTTGCTGTTAGACTATGGCAAAACTTGTCCTCTCTAGTTTCGTCCCTCCTAAACCTTGGGCACCACTCTCCACTGCAGGGTTTGTAGAACTCCAGTCTGGAGAGTCAGCTTCATCGCTCACTTCAGAGCCAGTCTTCCCTGAGTGTGCAAGAGCCCTATCCTCTGAAGAAAGTGAAGTTTGTGGTTGGTTTTACTGTCCTCAAGCTAGTATGGTATGATCCTCAGACACCGTATGCACCGGAATCTAGTTCTCAAACTCTCACCTTTATTGGTTTATTCAGTGGGGCTTTTGTCATGGTTTCGTGTCAGGGAACAGTTTGTTCATTTTTTTGTGATTTTTGAAGAGAACTTTATTTATTTGTTTATTTGTTTAAAGGTTTTATTTATTTATTTGAGTGAGAGAGAGAGAGAGAAAACACGGGGGGGGGGGGGGGGGCAGAGGGAGAAGCAGACTCCCTGCTGAACAGAGAGCCCAATGTGGGACTTGGTCCTGGGACTCCAGGATCATGACCTGAGCCGAAAGACTGAGCCACCCAGGTACCCCTTGAAGAGAACTTTAAAATAAAGGAATTATTTAGAGAGAAAATTGGATTCTGATTTTAGATACCTCTAAGTCACTTGTTTGGAGTCCTGCTTGTTAAAAAGGTCTCCTGAGACATATCAATAGTATCTATCCAACCACCTTCTATAAATGCGTGGTACTACTGCCCCTTGGAGCATGACACTGGGTTTGCTGACTATTGCTTCCCATCCTTTGGTGTTCCTTTCATCACCCCTGCAGCCAGATTAGTAATCCTGTATTTCTTATACTCTTCAAGCATATACTGTATCAGCAGATTAGGAACTGTTGACCCAAGATAACCTAAAAACTGTTTTACTTTAAAAGAACTTCTCAGAATAATCATCCTGGTTCCAACTGTTCAAGTATTCTTTTCCTTTCCCCATACGACTCAGACTCAGATTCCAAGAGACTTTGTGAGATAGGAGAAATTTAGGTAAAACTTAATGTAATATGATTAACTTCCCACTTGCCTCCTATGTTGGGAAGAATTTATGGGACTCTATCTAGGTTATACTTAGGTGACTCAGCATTAAATCAAGCCCGCTTTTAGTATGGATTTTGCCTGACCCTTGAAAGCAGCTTTGTATTTTCTCTTTTCCAGTAACAGGATTCATGTTCTAATAATCTTCCCAGTCGTCTCATCTTTCAAAAAATGAGGCCCTCTCTTATTCCCTAAGGCCAACAAATTGAACTTCCATCCGCCCAGTATCAGGCATTTTGGACTAAATAATGCAAAATTACTTCCTGAGTTGTCTTTGGGAAATGCCTGGGAGTAGAATTGCTGGTGACTGTTAAGATTTCCTTTGCATCACTGTGTTTCTGAAACTGTATCAGGATGTGCTTGTGTCTGCCTTTCTGTCTGCTATGTTCGCACCCTGCTTCTGATTCATTGAGGTTCTTGGATCTATCAATTTTAGTTTCTCGGAGCTGTGAATGTTTTGGTATCATTTCTTTACTTTTTTTTTTTTTCTCTCTTGCTCCGCCCTCCTCTTTTGTCTGGGACTTCAATTACACATATTCTAGGCCATTTAATAATATCGTGTAGTTTCTTTATTCAGTCCTTTCTTCCCTCTATTTGTGCTTCATTTTGGATAGTTTTTATCACTATGCCTTTATCTCCCTTGATCTTTTCTTGTGCAGGTCTATTCTGCTATAATTCCATCCAGTGAAATTTTTATTTCAAATGTTGTAATTTTTTTCTTTTTTTAAAAAATTATTTTTATATATTAATTTATTGGGAGATGGGGCAAAAGGAGAGGGAGAGAGAGATTCAAGCAGACTCCGTGCTGAGCCTGGAGCCCAGTGTGGGACTACATCTCACCACCCTGAGATCATGACCTGAGCTGGAATCAAGAGTCAAACGCTCAACTGATTGAGCCACCCAGGGAACCCTTTTCTTTCTGTAAATGTAATTTGAATCTTTTTATATCATCCATTTCCATCCTTATTATGTTTGTTTTTTAAATTTTTGAACATATGTATAATCACAGTAAAGCTGGAGCAAAGGACAAGTAGCTTATCAAGTTGATTTAATATAGAACTGAATTTGGGAAGCACTGGAGAGTTTATGTAATAATCTCAGAATAAGGCCTTGTAGCACAAGAAGGAGTGGGAGAGAAAAAGAGGGAGTGGTATGGAGAGAGACTGGGAAAGAAGATTCTACGTGAGTAGATAACCAGTAGTATAAGGATCAAAGGAGAAGAAAAATCACCACTGATTCTAAAGTTTTCAACCTGAGTAACAGCAAAAAAGATTCTTCCTTCTTTCCTTCCTTCCTGCCTGCCTGCCTATCTATCTGGGAAAGTCAAGAGGAAAATTAACTTTAGTAGGAAAGATAATGAATTTTAACATTTGGAATGCTGCTCAAGAAGCAGGAAGATAAAAAAAGCCTTTGGAAACTCTAGTCAAGACCTTTAGAGAAAAGAGGTCACAGTTGATGTCAAAGTGGATAAGGTCACCAAAGGAGGGAGTCTAGGCTGAAGGCAGAACCTTTGGTTATACTTAACATTTAGTGTGCAGGAAGATTTCCAGCATACACAAAACAATTTTTTAAAAATAGTCTCTTCACCCAATGTGAGGCTTGAACTCATGACTCCAAGATCAAGAGTTGCACACTCCACTGACTAAGCCCGCCAGGTGCCCCACAAACCAATTTTTTACAAGTAGGAAATAGTTTGTAGACATTTGGGATCAAATCTGTATATAAAATACTTATAGAGACAGAAGATTTTATATACTTCTAAAAGTTTCCTGAAATTGGGATTAATAACTAAATGGTAACAGTCTCAAGAAAGACAAAAAGGTTGCAGTAAAACAATGGCATGCTTATTTGGTTTCCAATTGTGTTAAAGTTAATTATTTGACAGCTGGGTCTTTATTCAAATACTCAGAGTTTATGCTTTCTCCCAGTGGGAGAGAAAACACATGTTAATAAGAAAATAGTATCCATAGTATCCATATTTGTTACACCAAATATTCCATTGTTTAATAGGTGATTTAGTTCTTAAGCAAACCTATTTGGCGAGTTGTCAAAAGTATAATAATATCCTATTATTTTTTAAAGCCCTATTTATACAAAGAACATTTCTATTTTTTATTTTCCCATCTGAGTCTTAATGTAATATAATCTTATGGGAGTGAAAAAAACAAATGCTGCCCGTGGTGTTTACTCAGGAAAGAGGAAGGTGAACCTTCTCTCCACCCCTGGCCAACACACACATACATTTAAGGAAGGAAGCACAGGAGGCTTGACCTTCAATTTTGTCTCAGAAATCTATCTAAGACCAGGGAGGTTCTTCAAGAAAACTGTCATTTCAAAGGATCTGTGTGTTGCTAAAGATGGAGTCTTGAAATCAGTTTTGATGGTAGAAAGCTCTTTTCTTTAGAAAAATATAGTTGAAAGGGCTGGAGTCAGATCAAGCAAAAGAAAAATCCAAAATGGCAAAGTTCAGAACAATAGGGAGCTTATAATGTTCTGAATACTAATGTAACATGGTTATTTTATTTGAAGAATTTTTTAAAGGATATTTTAGTTTTCCTTGGTGTCTGAAACACCAGTTTGTCTGGAAGTGGATTAAAGTACATATGAGAGAAATGGTTAGCTATCTCTTGATTCCTCGGAAAGGAGTTTTTTTTTTACAGGAAGCCAAGGCTCAGGGAGAAAAAAAAAATAACTGTCAGTTAGGCATGACCTATGCCAGACTTTGGAAACAGTATTATGTGATATGCAAAATATCACGCCCTTCCATTCTATAATTACTCTTTTACCTCTATCCTTTAATAAAATGTGATAATCACTAAAAACTCTAGTATCAGCTTAGTTTAAGCATCACCATAGGAAGTGGAGAGAGGACTGTGTTCATGTGGGGATGTGGAAAGCCTGGAGAAAAGTAGAACTACCAATTATATGAAACAATAGTTTTCAAACATTGGACCACAGAGAGCACAGGACTGTGATAACTGAGAATGGAAAGCAAACAATGTGTATAGAAATGCAACAGATGTAGAAATGCCAAAATGATTTCAAAAATGCAAAATGTGGAGGAATCATACTCCCTGATAATAAGATCTATAAAGTTGCAGTGATTAAGAACTTATGAAGATAAACACATCAGTGAAACAGAATAGTCTAAAAGGGGATCCACACATTCTTGGTTAATTTATTTTTGACAGAAGTGCTAAGGAAATATGATAGAACATAGTCTCTTCAGTAATGGTGCTGAACTATTAGATATCCATGCACAAAAATTTTTTAGAACTTTACCTCATATTAAACACAAAAATTAATACAATTTCAGTGATAAGTATAAATCTAAAACTAAAAGCTATAAGGCTCTTAGAAGAAAACATTAGAGGGTGCCTGGGTGGCTCAGTTGGTTAAGCGACTGCCTTCGGCTCAGGTCATGATCCTGGAGTCCCTGGATCGAGTCCCGCATCGGGCTCCCTGCTCGGCAGGGAGTCTGCTTCTCCCTCTGACCCTCCCCGCTCTCATGTGCTCTCTCTCATTCTCTCTCTCAAATAAATAAATAAAATCTTAAAAAAAAAAAAAGAAGAAGAAAACATTAGAGAAGATACTTAGGACTGAGTTAGGCAAAGATTTCTTGGATAGATTACAAAAAGTACGGTCCATGAAAGAAAAAAAAGGCTAATTAAATTTGGTACAATTAAATTATAATTAAAAGTTATAATTAAAAATCAAAATTTTAAAACCTAAGTTATTTTTAATTTTTTGATTAAAAAATTCTTCTCTTTGAAAGATACTATGAGAAAATGAAAAGATAAGCTACAAACCAGGAGAAAATATTTGGAAAATACATACATGATTGTGATGGTCAATTTCATGTGCCAATTTAACTAGGCAATAGTTCCTAGTTATTTAATTAAACACTACTGCGGGTGCCGCTGTGAAGGGTATTTTGTAGATATGGTTAACAACTGTAATCAGTTGACTTTAAGTAGATTATCCTCAATCATCTGGGGCGGCCACATCTAGTCAGTTGAAAAGCCCTAAAAGCAAAACTGCGATTTCCTTGAAGAAGAATAAATTCTGCCTGTGGAAGAATAAATTCCACCTCCAACTTTGTTCTCCTTCAGTATTTCATTGGCTCCTCTGGGTCTTTTGCCTCTCCATATAAACTTTAGAATCTGATATCTGTCCATATCCACAGAATAACATGCTGGGATTTTGACTGATACTGTATTGAATGTATAGATTGGGTTGGGATGAGCTGACATCTTGACAGTATTGCATCTTCCCATCGAGGAACACAGGAGTTCTCTCCATTTATATAGTTTCTCTGTTTTAATTCATCAACGTTTTATAGTTTTCCTCATGTTGATCCTGTATATATTTTGTTAGATTTATACCAAAGTATTTCATTTTGGGGGTTATTAATGTAAATGGTATTGGGTTTTAATTTCAAATTACACTTGTTCATTGCTGGTATATAGAAAAGTAACTGACTTTTGTTTATTAACCTTGTATCCTGCAACCTTACTATAACTGCTTATTAGTTCCAGTGTTCTTGTTTTTGTCACTTCTTTCAAATTTTCTACATGGACCATCATGTCGCCTGTGAACAAAAACAGTTTTATTTCTTCCATCCAAATGTGTATGCCTTTTATTTCCCTTTCTTGTCTTATTGCTTCCAGTATGATGTTGAAAAGGAGTGGAGAGAGGGGATATTTTTGCTTGGTACCTGATCTTAGGAAAACTTCAAGTTTCTTTCTTTTTTTTTTTTTTTTTAAATATTTTATTTATTTATTTGACACAGAGAGAGAGAGCACAAGCAGGGGGAGCAGCAAGGAGAGGGAGAGGGAGAAGCAGGCTCCCCGTGGTGGAGCAGGGAGCCCGACGTGGGGCTTGATCCCAGGACCCTGGGATCATGACCTGAGCCGAAGGCAGACGCTTAACCGACTGAGCCACCCAGGCACCCCAAACTTCAAGTTTCTTAACATTAGGTATAATGTTAGCTGTGGATTTTTTGTAGATATTCTTTATCATGTTGAGAAAGTTCTCCTCTGTTCCTAGTTTACTAAGAGTTGTTATCACGAATGGGTGTTGGATTTTGTCAAATGCTTTTTCTACATCTACGATATAATCATGTGACTTTCTTATAGCTTGTTGATGTGATGGTTAACTTAATTGATTTTCAAATGTTAAACCAGCATCACATATGGGGTCCCTGGGAGTTTTTTAAACTCTGTTTTCCACACTGAGCCTCCAGCAGTTCATCAATTACAGTTCAGGTTTTCCTACCCTGGAATTTTATTACAGTATTTCTTTGCATTTCTGTTTATTTTATTTTATTCCTGGCTTATCAGCTGTATGACCTTGGACAAATTCCTTAGCTTTTCTCTCAGTTTCTTCATCTGCAAAATTGATATAATACTTATCTCATGGAGTTGTCACATTGGCTAAATGAATTATTATAAAACACTTGAAATTATTCCTATTAATATGGTAAGCATTAAACAAATTTAAACATTTTTTTTGTTTTTGTTTTAAAGATTTATTTATTTCTTATTTTAGAGGGAATGAGAGAGAGAGAGTGGGGTGGGGAGGGGGAGAGGGAGAGAGAGAGAGAGAATCTCAAGCCCAATCCCCACTAAGCACAGAGCCCACCACGGGGCTCCATCCCACAACCCTGAGATCATAACCCAAGCTGAAATCAAGTTGGATGCTCGACCAACTGAGCCACCTAGGCGCTCCACATTAAACAAATTACCGTTATTACTTACCATCTTTATCTGTCACTGGACAAATAATTATGATAAATGTAGTTATTTGAAATCTAAGAATAAAAAAAAATAAATAGAAAGGTAAAAAAAATCCTGTAATAAAATTGGGTGTGACAGAAACAAAATCAACTATTTTAAGGCAAGTTATTACATCTCTTCAACTCAACGTTTTATTTATTCTTCTGCATATTTCAACTTTGTTTTTGGTATAGAAGTATTCTATCCTATTCTAATGTTCTTTGCATCTTATATTTTGAAAGGTTTCTTCTAAAGTACCTCCTAGAGACTTGGATATATCAGAGTACAGTTTTCATAGTTAGGACAGTTCTGCCTCATTAGTCTGAATTAGAGTGAAATATATTTGGATCACAAGTGGGAGGTTTGGAAATCATCTACTAAACTTCTGGGTCTCCTAGTGATTTTTTTTATCATGAAGACAGAATCTTGAAGATACAATAAATTTCTAGTTTAGACATAAAAGGTTTAAGAAAACTGCATTAATATAGAAAACAGGGGTTTTAGAATTGTCTTGCCATCACATCATCTTACCAAAAGGGTAAAATATAAATGAACTGATAATGTCTTTTTTTTTTTTTTAATTTTGGGGGCAATACTTTCTGATGTTTCTAATAATACAGAAAATATAGATATATTTCTTATAAGCTGAATATTAAACAGGTCTGGGACTTCAAAAATAACTTGTAACATGATAACAGATTGGATTCTGGGATATACCTTTTAATTACGGGGGGAGTGGAATTATTTTATATCATCACTCTGGCATAATGATATTGTGAAGTTATTTTGTTTCCATAGTACTAGAAAATAAGACCTTTTTCTCCCAGAAAGATATAAACAGAGAAACGGCATGATAGAAGTGAAGAAATGAGGACAAAATGACATTGAAATTCTTCTAAAAAAAAATAAGTAAAATTTTTGTAGTCACTCTATCAGTTTGCATTTTATCATTTTATATCTGGTTCTTTAAAATTATAAAGAATGCTGTAGGTGAGCACATCACTCAGGGAGAGATATATAGGTAATATATATATGTATGTATATATATGCACAAACATATATGTTCTGAGAGATATATATTCTGAACCATCCATGAGGATGTCAAGACCATGCTGATATGATCATTTTCATACATATTGATTAGTAAAGTTCATGGATAAAAAAGTTACAGGAGTGGAAAGGGGTTTTGGCATTTAGTTTCAGTACTCTTAAATTCAACTTCTTTTTCATCCTATTGCCTATTATCTTTGTAATGGCTGGCACTCTAAAGTGATTTTTGTGACCTTTTATTTATTTGTTTATTATTTATTTATTTATTTTTATTTTTATTTTTTTAAAGATTTTATTTATTTATTTGACAGAGAGAGACACAGCGAGAGAGGGAACACAAGCAGGGGGAGCGGGAGAGGGAGAAGCAGGCTTCCCGCGGAGCAGGGAGCCCGATGTGGGGCTTGATCCCAGGACCCCGGAATCATGACCTGAGCCGAAGGCAGACGCTTAACAACTGAGCCACCCAGGCGCCCCTGTGACCTTTTATTTAAAAAAAAAAAAGATAATCTGCTCTCCGTCTTCGCATTTAGACAATCCATTGTTTAAATGATACAAAATATGAACTGGAAAGCTCTTACTCCATTTGATCACTGAATCCAAAGGAAACAATTACCTACTGACACTATTGCACTTTACACTAACTTATGCAAGGCGTATTTTTGTAAGAGGCTCATATATCCAGAATGTAGGTTAGAAATATGAAAGTATTTTTAAAACTTCTGATCATTTGGAGGCACCTGGGTGTCTCAGTCAGTTAAGCATCTGCCTTCGGCTCAGGTCATGATCCCAGGATCCTGGGATCGAGCCCCACATCGGGCTCCCTGCTCAGCGGGGAGTCTGCTTCTCCCTCTGCCTGCCGCTCCCCCTGCTTGTGCGCTCGCTCTCTCCCCCTCCTATCTCTGTGTCAAATAAATAAATAAAATCTTTAAAAAAAAAAAAAAAGCTTCTGACCATTTGAAATCGATGTTATACTTTCAATAACCTTAACATAAAGAAAACCTTCTCAGGCCACCAATCATACCTTAGTTCGTCTTTCCTTAAATGTATTTCTATAATATTTGGTTTTCTGATTGTGTTGCTTAGAAATCTTAGGAAAGTAAAAAGCTACAGCTCAAAACTTGGCACCCTGATGATTGTTAGAAATAACAACTGCCAAACTGAAAGAGCACGAGATATCAGAAAACAGTTCCAGTATCTGGAGTAAAAAAATACAGAAAAGCAACATGGGTAAATTTAGTATGGGGATAACGAGTTACACATATTTTAAACCCACCTGAGTTTATGGCCACCTTTTAACAATGGTGAGATAATCCTTATAATCTTTTTTATGAACAGTTTACAATTAATTTTGACACATTTTTGAAGTTGTTAGAGTATTGTAGAAATGCATCTTAGAAAGTTTTTTTTTTTTTTTTTTTTTTTGGTCTAAGACTTTGGTAATTAAAGGGTAAATTTGAATTATCTAGACAATTAACTTGGCTTAGAGTGGAATCACTCCTTTCGTTGTGGGTTTGATACTATAGAACATCCCATGTTGCCTGGTTATAGCTGAGAAATCATGTCTATGATAACATCTATAACACATTACATGTGTTGGATTCAGCGCACTAAAGGAATATTCTATGAAATAGCACCACTGCTGGAAGCAATGTCAGCAGCTTGCAAATGCTTTAATCCTCATATCTTGGTCTTCCAAACAAAGCAAACAGAAATATCTAAGCCTATCAAAATTGGCCTTTGTGTGCATGTTTGCCAAATGGCATATTGTTTGTGTCCTTCACTGTTTGATGTTGTAGATGCTGTAGAATCATTTTTTTTAAAAGATTTTATTTATTTGAGAGAGAGAGAGAGCACAAGCAGGGGGAGTGGCAGGCAAAGGGAGAAGCAGGGTCGAGGCTCAGCAACGAGCCTGATGTGGGCGGGACTCAGTCCCAGGACCCTGGGATCATGACCTGAGCTGAAGGCAGAAGCTTAACGACTGAGCCACCCAGGCGCCCCCTGTAGAATCATTTGATCATATTTCTAGTTGCTGTCTAATTTGAATCTCTCATTAGATGAATGAGGAAAAGATCCAGAGAGTTTCGGGTATGTTTTCATTCACTTATCAGCTCTGTATGAAGCTCAGTCTAAATTTCCTCATTTCTGGCTTTTTAAATTTTTTCTCTTTTTTTGTGATTCTAAGTAAAAGTTGAACCTTTGAGGAGGTACATCCAGTTGATGAGGGTCCACAGGACTAAGATGCCCTAGAAACAGACTCTGCTTTTCCTGGAATAAAGGCTTTGTTTCTTCGAACTAAAATAAGTCCTTTTCATCTGTTCCAGACTAGACTGGACGGGACTTTATGGTTTTATTCAATTCAAAGCTGCATCTCTGAAGCTGCATGGACTAGCCAGAGTTCTTAGTCATTTCTTCATCTGGCCAGGACCAGAGTTGCTAATTTAAGCTGCAGAATTACTTAGAGTAATAGAGCCAGCAGCATCAGGCACTGAATATGTGTCCTGAGTAATTTTCATGCATTAACTCATTTAATCATCTCCTCTGGGATTATCACCCCCTGTATTTTGCAGGTTAGGAAACTGAAGCCCAGAGAGGAGGTTAAATAAATTGACTGAGCTCACATCATGCGTATGAGCACAAACTTGGATTCGTATCCAGGCAGGCAGGCAGGCTTCAGAGGCCACACACATTCACCACTACCCAAAACTACCACTCCAAGGGGTATGGATGAATCTTTATTTTTTTATTTTTATTTTTTTTAAAGATTTTATTTATTTATTTGACAGAGACAGAGATAGTGAGAGAGGGAACACAAGCAGCGGGAGTGGGAGAGGGAGAGCAGGCTTCCCGCCGAGGAGGGAGCCCGATGTGGGACTCGATCCCAGGGCCCTGGGATCATGACCTGAGCCGAAGGCAGACGCTTAACGACTGAGCCACCCAGGCGCCCTGGATGAATCTTTAATAGCCCCACGAGAGCTAGGAGGTAAATTTCTATATTTTATTAGGAATAGATTTAACTAAACTAAGTATTTCAGAAAGGAAGGAAAAGTAATTCGTGTGCAAGTAAAGTCCTTGTCTCTTTTTCTCTCTAGTCATTTGTCAATCTATTTGATCAATATTGGAACAAGTGGCAGTGACTAACATGAACAAAACCCGCTTTAGTGGGGCTCCACACACAGAAACAACTAAATAAGCATGCACGCCAGGTGGTAAGAAGCACCCTGAGGGAAAGGGTCAATTTTACTTGAATAATCAGGAAAGTCACATCTGTATTTGATATATTCTATTTACTTAATAATTCTTGGCTGAATGACCATGCTAATAATGGTCTCTGATAGTTACCACGATCCTGATCTACCAGTTGCGTTAATTTTATATGGCCATGTTTTGGCCACAAAAAGGAGATCAGATTGACCTACTTGCCTTTAGATGGTAGTGCCTTGTTCTCCTCGAACTGGCTGGAATCACCTTCTCTTTGGGCAAACCTTACCATCTAGTGCGGCTGACTATGGTCTTATAATCATTCTGTCGTCAGACCTTCAGCTTTGATGTCGTTATGTTTAAAACCTCAATTCTCCGATGGTTCACCTGTCCTTCCAACTTCTATTGTTTGACAGTAGGTGGGGAGGTGGCACATAGGAGCCTCTGAATCACCCGTTTACACAAAAATAAAATAGGGGCACCTGGGGGGCTCAGTCGTTAAAGCATCTGCTTTCAGCTCAGGTCATGGTCCCAGGGTCCTGGGATCGAGCCCTGCATTGGGCTCCCTGCTCAGTGGGGAGCCTGCTTCTCCCTCTGCCTGCTGCTCCCCCTGCTTGTGCTCTCTCTCTCTGACAAATAAACAAAATCTTAAAAAAAAAAAAAAAAAGCCATGTCAGAGAATTTGTGCTATATCTTCACAATAATTTGGGTTACATAAATGTATGCATTTGTCAAAATTTAGTAAGTGTACACTTAAAATTTGTGCACTTCATTGTGTGTGATTTGTACCGCAAAAGAAATATTAACAGCAAACAAGAATATTTATGCTGAAATATTTAGGGGGGAATTGTTCAGAAGTCTGCATTTCACTTTGCATTGCATCAGGAAATAAGATGGGCTATTAAATGGATAAATACAGTCAAGTGTTAATGATATAATTCATAGAGGGATTATGCAGGTTTTTAAACCTCTTTCAACTTTGCCCTAAATTTGAAATTTTTCATAATAAAATTTTGGAGGGCATGCTAAGCCATGGAGAACCCATGCATTATCTCAGGGATTTTAAACTTGGAGTAACGATACCCTAGGGGTCCATGTTTAGAATTCATGGGGTTTGTACACTTGGACTGGAAAAAAATTGTAAGTCTTCATTTTCACAAATATCCAAATGAAACTTAGCATTTCCTTTGACTTATGAATTTAGGCAACATACCCTAGTAGCTTTAACAGTGCCTACGAGTTTTTCAGCAAAAGACACAATTTGTTTATCACACTACAGTTGTTAAACGTAACTGAGTTATTGTTTATACCTATCACTATTTTGAAATTACAGTGATTTTTAGAGTCATCATTAGTTCTTATTATTTAATCTTGTAATTAAAAGCCAACATTGCAGTATCACAATTTGTTTTAAAATTTTTTTAGGCATCCGACTGTAGTCTATTTTTTTCTACAATAATTATTTTTTTAATTATTTTTTTATCATGATAATTGTACTCTTTAATCCCCATCACCTATTTTACTCACTCCCCCTAAAATATTTTGATAAATGTGGTTTCATATAATTGGTTTCTTTTGTAATCCATTATGTCATATTTAGTATATTGAAAAACATTGTTTTGGGAAGTCCGCAAGCACCAGACTATCTCTGTGGCGCACACACACACAAAAAGTTTAAGATCCCTGACAGATCATCTCCTGTGCTCTGCTATCCTTCCCATGATTTGTCAAATGTGGCACCATATAGGATGTGGGTCTTGCTTTGAAGCTTTGCAGCAACCCCCAGTCCGGGCCTGGAAATGATGATCTCAAGCTCTGAGGATCCATTGCCTTACTGTTCCAACTCAGTGGTAGAACTAGTCAAAGATCTTATCACTTCGTCGCTTTCTCTCTCTCCTCCCCATGCAGTACATGGGGGATAAACTTATACTATAGAAAAGTATTTCTGGTTTTTCTGAAATTCAAATTTAACTAGGCATCCTGTCTTTTATCGGGTCACCTTAGCAATAGGACCCAGAAATATCCCAATGGTTATTTAAGCGAAAGCATACAGCCCCCACCAGGTAACATCAACATGCAGATGGGACTTAGTGAGGGGTTGATCTTGCAACTGAAATCCAGGAACATCCCACCAGCTAGGTGGGCTTGTTAGTACTGGTTACTATTTTATTAAATTCACAATTACTCTGTTCTGTGGATTCAGTGTGGATTGACTTTTTTGGATCTTACTTATTGTGTGTTTTTTTTTTAAATTTTTAAGATTTTATTTATTTATTTGACAGAGAGAGAGAGCACAAGCAGGGGGAGTGGTAGAGGGAGAAGCAGGCTCCCCGCTGAGCAAGGAGCCCGATGCGGGGGCTCAATCCCAGGCCCCCGGGATCATGACCTGAGCCAAAGGCAGATATTTAACGACTGAGCCACCCAGGCGCCCCACTTACTGTGTTTTAAAGATGCTTTATTGTTGCTCAGTTCTTTGTGTTCATTTTCTCATTTAAACATCATAAGATCTCAGAGAGTGGGTACATTTCCCCCAATTCAAAGAGGTTAATAAACTTGTCCTAATTCACACAACTACCCATTGACAGAGGCAAGGATTTAACTTAAATCTGTCTGGTTCAGGCTTTTCTACATACGACATTGCTTCTCATGTTAAGTCGGAAAATGGCAGGAAAGCACATTATGCTAGGCGTGTTAGAGAATTTCTATTTTAGTGGAGGGAAATAATAGGGTAGATTTTAAGAATATTTACAAATGTATAGTCCTGCTGAAACAAAATTTTTTTTTTATTTTTTTGTAATTTAGTTATATTTTATTTATTTATTTCTTAATTCTTTATTGTTATGTTAACCACCATACATTACATCATTAGTTTTTGCTATAGTGTTCCATGATTCATTGTTTGAAAAAATTTTTAAAAATAAAACTGTGTCTTTTGGGCGCCTGGGTGGCTCAGTTGGTTAAGCGACTGCCTTCGGCTCAGGTCATGATCCTGGAGTCCCTGGATCGAGTCCCACATCGGGCTCCCTGCTCGGCAGGGAGTCTGCTTCTCCCTCTGACCCTCCCCCCTCTCATGTGCTGTCTCTCTCATTCTCTCTCTCTCAAATAAATAAATAAAATCTTTAAAAAAAAAAACAAAGAACAAAAAACAAAACTGTGTCTTTTGTTTAAACATCAAGACAGATTGTATTGACAAAGCAAAGGTTTTTTTCTCCTAGTTTTAGAAAACACTGAGAGAGGTGATAAAAATCAACAAAGATAAAAATGTGTACAAGTTTGTTTTTAAATTAAATGTGTTTAAAACATTAAAAGCCCCAATATAGTAATAGTGTATGGAAAATACTAATATTTAGCATGCAAAATGATGATAGAGCAGAAAGTAGTGATTCTAATAAGAGAAAAGCAAATAATACACAAAAAGTAAGTAAATGCAGAATATGGTATTTAGTGAAAAACATAGCTGAATGGCTATAAATGTAATATCTTCCTTATATATTAGAAAATCTGAGTGCTATCTCCCCTTATGTATGTCCCTGAGAAAAACCAAAACTGTCAGTGACTTTAAAGGGGATGAGATATAAAAACAAAGGACAATTACGATTGCTGAGTACAATGACAATTACTTTGTACTTTTAATTGTATCATGCTATTATAGTAAACATGCCACTTTTGTTTAAAAAAAAAAGAAAATATTTCGAGATACTAAAAGAATCTTCCAAAAAGGATACTTTATAATTCCAGACAAATATCAAAGGATTATCCTTACTTTGCAAACGGTAATTGCTTTTATAAAGGTTGGGTATTGATTGACACGTGTGTGTGTAAATGAAAGCATATTTTAAATAGTGGAAGTCTTTTTAAGAACCACTTATTAGGGGTACCTGGGTGGCTCAGTTGGTTGAGCGTTGGACTCTTGATTTCAGCTCAGGTCATGATCTTAAGGTCGGGAGATCAAGCCCTGCATCAGGCTTAGGGCTGATTCTCTCTCTCTCTCCCCCTTCCTCACTTCCCTGCTCTCTCTCTCTCTCAAAAAACAAAACAAAACAAATACACACACAAAAAACAAGAACCACTTACTATATTTGTTCAGAAGTATATTGATACTCTATAATGTGAATGAATACCTAATAGTTTGGCTCTACAGATTTTGGATCTTAAAAACTGCCTTTTAAAGTACAAGACAACCCTGTAAGAACACAAGCATTTACAGTATTTTTCTTTTGGCTAATTCATGCATGTCCTCTATGTACCATATAGTTTAATTTATACATATTTATCACTATATAACAAAAAATTTGAACAAAACCATTAAGGCGTTTCATGGAATGGGATGAACTATATTTATATATTACAACTATATGAATAACTATTATTATCGTATTATATATCATTTGTTACACAGGTATGAGTAAACAACCAGATGGCCTTATTATTTTAATGTATAACACACCTCCCCATTTCGGAATGGTAGCATTTTTTAGGGAAGTATGGTTGACACACAATGTTATGTAAGTTTTAAGTATGCAACCTAGTGACTTGACAAGTCTATATGTTACGCTGCTGTCACCACAACTGTACTAGCATCTGTCACCATATAATGCTATTAGAAATGCCATTGACTGTATTTCCTATGCTGAACCTTTCATCCACATGACTTATTTCTTAACTGGAAGCCTGTATCTCCCATTCCCCTTCACTCATTTTCCCCACACCTCCCTCCCCTCTGGCAACCAGGGTTTGTTCTCTGTATTTACAGGTCTTTTTCTGCTTTTGTTTGTTTGTTCATTTGTTTTGTTTATTAGATTCCATATATAAGATTCCATATATAAGTGAAATCATATGGTATTTGTCTTTCTCTGACTTATTTCACTTAACATAATACCCTCTTAGGTCCATCCATGTTGTTACAAGTGGTAAGATCTCATTCTTTTCTATGGCTGAGTAATATTCCATAGTATATATATATACCTCATCTTCTTTATTCATTCATCTATTGATGGACACTTGGGTTGCTTTCTTATCTTGGCCATTGTAAATAATCCTGCAATAACCATAGGGGTACATATATCTTTTCCAGCTAGGGTTTTCATTCTCTTGAGTAAATACCCAGGAGTGGAATTACTGGGTCACATGGTATTTCTATTTTTAATTGGTTTTGAAAAACCCCCATACCGTTTTTTCCACAGTGGCTGTACCAATTTACATTACCACCCACAGTGCAGAAGGATTCCCTTTTCCCCACATCCTTGCCAATGCTTGTTATTTTTTGTCTTTTTTTTAAAATAAAGTTTATCTGTTTTTTTTTGTAATCTCTACACACAACATGAGGCTTGAATCCATGACCCTGAGATCAAGAGTTGCACGCTCTTCTGACTTAGCCAGCCACATATCCCATTACTTGTTTTTTTGATTCTAGCCATCTGACAGGTACAAGGTAATATCTCATTGTGGTTTTTTTTTTTTTTTTTTTTTTTTAAGGTTTTTATTTATTTGACAGAGAGAGAGACAGCAGGAGGGAACACAAGCAGGGGGAGTGAGAGTGGGAGAAGCGGGCTTCCCGCCGAGCAGGGAGCCCGATGCGGGGCTCGATCCCAGGACCCTGGGATCATGACCTGAGCCGAAGGCAGACGCTTAACGACTGAGCCACCCAGGCGCCCCTCTCATTGTGGTTTTGATTTGCATTTCCCTGATGATTAGTGATGTTGAGCATCTTTTCAGGTATCTGTTGGCCATCTGTATGTCTTCTTTGGAAACAGGTCTATTCAGGTTCTCTTCCCATTTTTTAATTGAATTATTTATTTTTTTTGGTGTTGCATTGTATGAACTCTTTATGTATTTTGGATATTAAGCCCTTACCAGATAAATCATTTGCAAATATCTTTTTCCATTCAGTAGGTTGCCTTTTTGTTTTGTTGGTGTCCTTTGCTGTGCAAAAGGTTTTACTTATAGTCCCAATAGTTTATAATAATAATATTATTATAATTTAAAGATTTTATTTATTTGACAAAGAGAGAGCAAGCATAAGCAGGGGGGAGTGGCAGGGAGAGGGAGAAGCAGGTCCCCCACTGAGCAGAGGGCCCAACATGGGGCTCGATCCCAGGACCCTGGGATCATGACCTGAGCCAAAGGCAGACACTTAACTGAGCCACCCAGGCGGGCCCCCCTACTCCGCCAATGGTTTATTATTATTTTTGTTTCTCTTGCCTGAGGAGACAAGTCTAGAAAAATGTTGCAAAGAGAGATGTCAAAGAGATTACTGCCTATGTTTTTTTCTAGGAGTTTTATGGTTTGAGGTCAAACACATTTAGGTGTTTGATCCATTTTGAGTTTATTTGTGTGGATGGTATAAAAAAGTTGTCCAGTTTCATTCTTTTACATGTAACTGTCCAGTTTTTCCAGCACCATTTATTGTAGAGTCTATCTTTTCATCATTGTATATTCTTGCCTTCTTTGTAATAGATTAATTGACCATATTAGGGTGGGTTTATTTCTGAGTTCTCTAGACTGTTTTATTGATCTATGTGTCTATTTTTGTGCCAGTTGAATGGTAGAATTTTCATAGTACATAGTTGTCTTTATATTTGTTTTGCTAAGTTGACTCTTGATATGCCAGAGATTTTCTTAGGTGCTAGATCTAGATAAAGCCAAACAAATGATTTAAAATGAAAATAAGTCAGGGGTGCCTGCGTAGCTCAGTCAGTTGAGTGGCCGACGCTTGATTTTGGCTCAGGTCATGATCTTAGGGTTCTGGGATTGAGTCCTGCACCGGGCTTCACTCTCAGTGGAGAGGAGTCTGCTTGAGGATTTTCTCTCCCTCTCCCTCGGCCCCTCCCTCCACTCGCATGCACTCTCTCTCTCTAAATAAGTAAATTTTAAAATCTTAAAAAAAAATAAGATGAAAGTAAGTAAGTCTACCAACTTACTGATTTTTCTCCATGATGTTAAATACTGTCTTTCATCTTTATAACATTCTATAAACTGATCCTCAGGATGCTTTTCCTTTGCTACTATCACCTGTAACTTGCTGTGCACCTTTTTCCTCAAATATTACTATGCCAACAAGGCCTGTGTGAAACATTAGACAGTCTGAAAAACCACAAGAGGTTCAATTAAGCCCTTATATATTTCATTCCTGTTAATGCTGATTGACATACTTGACTCTTGACTTCTGCATTATTGACTTGGACTCTAAATTTTAAATTATAAATTAATGTAAAAGTTCTCAAGAGAGGCTATACACTGGAATCCCAAGAAACACATTTGCCTCAATTGCTCCCTGACATACAAAAGAGAAGATCCAGGAATGGAGCCATGGTATAAAGCATACTAAGTGTATAAAGTGTACAAAGTGCACTCATGGCTGAAAGCTGGCTCTAGACCTCTATTTTTTATCCTCTTTCCTCTTTTCTCTTCCTATCCTCTGACATTTGACCTTTAACTTTAGATGTAGACCTTGTGTCCTGCATCTGTGAATTTAGATGGGTAAACCATGTACTTCTTTGGGCCTTAGTTAAATTATTTAGTTAACTTATTTTGGTTTTACTTTCTTTTTCCTATGGCCCACACCTGTATGTTCTCCCAATGCCTGGTTCTCTATCCTTGAAAAAAAACAGTGCTTTCATTCATCAGGGTATCTTGCTGCATTTCAAATATAATCATTCCTTTGATGGTCTATGATCTCAAAATTAGGCAAACAAAGAAAAGCCTGATATTTGTACTGACAGTTTGTTATTACTTTAACTTTTATTATTTGTAATTAAGGAATTCTATAAATATGCCAGAATCTCTCAAACAGTATCTTAAAAATTAAATTCTAACTATCAATCCTTAGAGCTAGTGGGCATGACAATATTGCTAAATCATGCTAGGTGTCATTTAAATATATGAAGGAATTGTAGTTTCAGGTGGAAGTTTTAAGTCAGAATGCTTGGGGCCGGCAAAGAAACTACTATGCTATTCAGGTGTGACCCTAACACCTTTAAATCCCAAGCCCTTGCTCAGATTATGGAATCATTGTTCCAAAGGCATAAAGGCATTCAATATTAAAAGCATTAATATTTTATTTTTTGCCTCCCAGCTAAAACGTTTCTCCTACCACTGTGCATCATAAAGTCATGCTGATAAAGGGTGGACAGGTGTAAGCATATTATTCGGTTCACTTATTCATAGTTAATTACCTTTATGGTTCAAATACCAAGTGATAATAGGAAAGCTTGATAAATAGCTCTCCATTAAAATGCTTGGATTATTATAAAAAATGACTTGCTTCTCTGCCAGCCAATTCTCAGCATATTATTTACCTCATAGTATGTTGTCTCCAAAGCAGGACATATATATTTTTCCCCTTATTAGAGGGGTATTTCATAATAGCCTCAAGCTAGTTAGGACATGCCATTAAAATAGCTGATACAATATGCACTTTAACTTGTAATTTACTTTTGATTTTTTTAAGAAAATAAATTTAAGATTAAATTTCTACATGCATTTTACTTTGAATCTTGTATTATAAAAGCATAGAAAACATTTCTGTCCAGTAAAAATTATTAATATTGCTAAAAAATGATTTTAGGATTTGGGAGTGCTGCTATCTTTGGTAAATGCATTTTTAAAATGGTCATAATGGTTTCTATGTGAATGAAATTACGGTTAATCATAGTCTGTGTAAACTTTTCAAGAATTAGAATGGTGTCCTTTTAGAAAGGACGCTAATCAATTTCGGAGAATTCTGAAGGACAAGCAATGAGGAATCTTGTGGTAGGCAGAATAAGGTGACCGCCCCCCCACCACCCACACCCACCCACACCCCCCCACACCCCAATATATCTATGACCTGATCCCCAGAACCTGTCAGTATGTTAGATTACAAGGCAGGAAGGAATTAAGGTTGTTAATCAGCTGACCTTAAGGAGAGTAGCCTCTATTGTCCAGGTGGGCGCAATGTTATCACCAGGGTCTCTGTAAGTGGAAGAGGGAGGCAGAGGAGTTAGAGTGAGGGCTGCAGCTGTGTGGAAAAAGGATCAGGGAGGGGCAGCACTGCTGGCTTGGAAAACAGAGGAAGGGGACCACAGGCCAAGAAATAGGGGTTGTGGGGTGCCTGGGTGGCTCAATCGTTAAGCGTCTGCCTTCGGCTCAGGTCATGATCCCAGGGTCCTGGGATGGAGCCCTGCATCGGGCTCCTTGCTCAGCAGGAAGCCTGCTTCTCCCTCTCCCACTCCCCCTGCTTGTGTTCCCTCTCTCACTATGTCTCAGTCAAATAAATAAATAAAATCTTTAAAAAAAAATATGGGTTGTCTCTAAAAGTTGGAAAAAGGAAACATAGTCTCCTCTCGAGCCTCCAGAAGGAACATAGATCTGCTGAAACCTTAATTTTAGCTCACTGAGCCCGGTGTCGGGCTTATGACTACAGAACTAGGTTTCTTTTGTTTTTGAGCCAACAAGTTTGTGATAATTTGTTCCAGTGGCAATAGAAAACTAATGCAGGGTCTGCTATTCTTTAAAAAGATAACATTTTCCTTTTTGTTACTACTAAGTTGGACATACATCTAAGAAACTGCATTTTAAGATGATGAGCAGAGGACAACCTTGGTCGTTATATGAGTAATAGCTACTGGAATAGGGTATAGCTCTTTGGGAGGAGTGGCGTAAGCTATATTCTACAAGTGTTTTTAAAAAGCATCAGAGACTTCCACTTATGGTTAATATATAAAAACTCTCAGTTATTGCCATTTTGACAATATTAGCAAGCTAAATATATTAGACATGCAAAATTCTTAAGCATGTAGGAGAGCTGAGGATGCAAATAAATCCAAATAGACTAAATTCTAGAAAGCTACAAGTTCTTAGAAGAGAAGAGGTACACATTTGCTTTTCACTCCAATGGAGCAGTGGTAGAATACATCTGCCACAGATGGAATTAAGGAAAAACCAGCCAGGTATTGAACAAACTTTAATGGCAGTGAATGGGATCACGTGATGGATTAGGCTCCTGCTGAGCTCCAGCCCGAGTGTATCTGCCCTGACCTGCCACACCGTTTCTACTGTCTTCCACTAAATGCTCAGGAGTAGTGCAAGCCGCGAGAGTCGAGAAAGATGATCCACGAGGTGAGTGGGGTCAGGCAGCAGCCATCTGAAGGCCAAGCTTAGAGCTGGAGAAATGAGTGAATTCGCTCCAAGGCCATAGCAAATCTTTAGCAAGTCAAGTGCTACCAACCTCTGTGAGGGCAAGCACAGGTGAAAAATTCCCTTAAGGCACTGTAGGCCTTTCAGGGCAAATCAGCTGCTGAAGGCTGAGGGCCCAGCAGGAGAGATGAGGGAACTCCCAGTGACTGCATTGCAGGAAGTCCCTGGAGACTGGCAAAGGGCAGCAGGTCTGAGAGAGAATCTGATGTGCAGAAAGGGTCTCGTGAGTATGGTGAGTAAAGAGAAATTTACAAAGGACCAAACATCGAGCAACAGAGCCACAAAGCAGAAGAGCCATCTCGCCCAGTTTGGAAAGATGGTAGCCCATAGTCCTACCAATGCTCAGATCACAAATGTTGCTGAAGAAAATGCCCCTTCCTTGATGCAAAATATTGAAAGCCCATGATGCTTCACATCAGAGAGACACATAATGTCGGTTTGCCCCATTACTGGAGTTGCTAGGCTGGTAACCGTTAAGTTGGGAGTTCTCCACATTTATCTTCGGTAAAGATACCCTTTTCTTTTGCAGTTATACATAGTCAGTGGGGTGACACTTTTCCAGGTAGTGAATATGGAAGTCCCCCAGAACTTGCCCTCATTGGTTTGAGCATACATTGATATCCCTGCCTAAAGCAGTGATCACTTTATTTTTTGCTAATTGTGACTTTGGAATTGTTTTATTCCACATATATTTTTAGCTATCATTCTTCTATAAAGAAGAACTTTATCTTCCCTTATCATTCCATCTTTTTGAGTACTACTATGGCCTTAATGGATTCACCGCTCCACCCCCACCGTCCCACCAATTGTTTTCCAGCCTTCATTGTCACTAGCCTTTTTGATGCTCAGTTGAACAAAATTTGGTCATTGGGAGCCCATTCAAGCTGATAGCTATTCCCATTGCTGTTGGAGCAAGTCTTTGGCAAGAAGGTCCAAGCTTTTAGTTCCTTCCATATCTAGACCTAGAATCAATCTTTTATTCAAGGAGCCGTGATCTTTTTAAAGAGTAGTGGTATTTCGAAACAAGTATATGGGTATTAAATGTCATGACCATAATCTGTACTCTGAAAGGTTGCCTCCTGCTTGTCTAGTGATTCTAGACCAGCTCTGGCTTTGGGGAACGAGGAAACTTCTCTGCTGTCTAGGGGGCTGAATTATACCTGTCACCAATGAGGTCTGAAACCCAGCCCTGGGAAGGAGCTCCCTTCCAAGTTGTCTTTACTTGGTACTCTCCTTCAGCCAAAGAGCACTGTAGAGAGTTTTGATATATTTTATAGTCAATCCTGTATCCCAGATTATTAATTATTTTGTATTAAACATCCCCCTCTTTAGCCCACACTGTGATTTGTATCTCCTGATTGGGCCCAGACTGATCCAGGGGTGCTCACTGCTCTGAGTGCGGTTAGTTCTAGGTTCTTTCAGTAGACAGAGATGGAATTATTACATGAGGAATTCACATCGATGTTCCTAATTCATATATACCCCCACAGGCTGTTCCTTATTTTCCCCCATTTAATAGTTTCATCTCCCTTTTTCCACAGGGAAAACATCAATATATTTATCAGTTGCAGTACCCTATGATAAACACAATGTAGTTTAGAATCACTGTACCAGTACCACCACCAGCAGCAAACTTACTGTGTAAAATTCAATATTTCTTTGTAGATTTTTGTATCTGAAAATGTATCCATGAAGTATTTAGTTTTAGTCCTGGGTAAAAAAAAATGAATTTATTATTTTTTCTGTGTGGTCCTATAATCAACCTCATAGCCTTAGGTTCATCTATCCATGTTTTCAATGTTAGGGTTTGTTTAATGCCCTTTTTGGTCTTATTGAAATGTAAAATATTCATTGATGTAAAGTGGATGCTGTATTTTAAAGACTTTCTAAGTCTTTCCTCCATGAGACCATCTGCTATGTCAGAGAGGCACTATGACTGCATCCCTAATAGCTCCTTTATTCCCCCAAACATAAATATAATTTTCTACTTTTTAATATTCTCCCCCCGGGAAACAAAATATCCAACTTTGTTCAAATCAAAGTTAAACTCTGGGTAAATAAGCTCTACCTGAGAGCCTGAGGTGTTCTCCAAATAGTATGTGTTTAAAAACCTATTATTTGTGAAGTAGTTTCTGTAACATAGAAGGTTTTTCGAATATCTTTGTGTCTTCTACAGTATTCAGAATTACTGAGATTCCAAGTGATTGTCAATACATGAAATATTGGCATATCCCAATAAAATGTTAAAGTGACTTGTAAGGGGATTATGATTCTTATTAGGATTATGGTCAAAATCGTGTACAAAGGATTATCTGAAAACCTAGAAAATAATTATTTTAAAAATCACATGGATTAGTTGCTACATATTATAATAAACTGTTGAAATCAGCTAAGTACTACACACACATACACACACACATTTATATAGTAGAGTTTGTCATTTTAGTTTGTGTACATATGTAGTATAAAACATTTTTAACCCTATGAGTATTTTATATATGTCCAAAAATGAGATTAAATAAAAAGGATAAAAATGCAAACCCAAAAAATGACTATAAATAGGAACAAATAAATGTAATTTTATATCAAACTGATAACAGTAAATTAAGAAAATTAACTTCCATATAAATGGCTCTTAAATTTGATATAAACGTGACATAAAATCCACTAGTCCACATTTTTTATAAAAACGATGAAACTATATTTGTTTGGAATGAGCATGTCTACTCACAAATGAGAATACATTCATACCACTGCATCCATTCATTCTGAAGTAGGACATACATTTGCTGATTTTTCTTAGTGCTAATTTGCAGGATTGGTGAGAGATAAATCCAGAATTGTGTATTTATGGTATATAATAACTTTCCAGTATATAATAACTTTCCAGAACTGTGTGTCGTAAAGGAAATAAGAAAAAAAAAAGTCATTTTGATGTATGTCTAATCAGACAAAGAATGCAAGTCTACTGGAGGAATGATAATTGAACAAATTGGATTGATTACACTCATAAAATCTTCAAAATATTATGAGAAGCTTGATTTTTAAGTGTTGTACAAATAATATACATTGTTGATAAACTTCTCAAATTCAGTTCTTTTATTCACTTTTATGTATGCCAGACCATCATTTTATAAAATATAATTTCTAATTCTTGGTCAGGTAATTTTTAAATGTAATTATGTAATATTTTGTACATACTACCAAATGTATTTGGTCCATATTATGTACTTTATGTATACATAATAATAAAGCATGATAATAAATAAGTACCCAGGAACACATCATCCAACGTAAGAACTGAAGACAGCATCTTCTTGCTTCTAGTTGTGGGCCCATTTTATATATTCATCCTGCCTTCTCAGAGGTGACTACTGTTCTCAATGCTCAATTTATTATTCTCTTGCCTTTAAAAATATTATCATAATAGAATGTTCATTAATACCTTTACCTTTGTCCCAATTAAGAAAAAAAACCTAGAATACTTTAATATTATTAAATGATCTTTTGACTTTATTGTGTATTTTAATTTTGTATATTTTAAAATCAGACATTATTACTTTTGTGCAGTTTCTTTTCATTCCTTCAGGAATCTCTACCTTTCAGAGATTTTCTTCTAATGAGCAACATTTAGTATTTTCTTGAGACTGAGTCTGCTGAGAGCAAATTCCGATTTTAGCTTTGTTTTGTTTCTTTGTGCCCCAAACTGTTCTTATTTACACTTAATTATGGAAAAATGTCTTCCCTGGATATGGATATAGAATTTAATTTACTTTTTAAAAAAGTAAACTGAACACATCATTTTATTGTCTTCTGAATTCCATTGCGATTTAAAGTCTGTTTCCCTTTTGAGGGTTATCTTACTTTCATTAGGTCATTTTTAATTTTTCTTTTTTCTTTTTTTCTGTTTCACTGTGTGTCTAGTGAGTGTGTGTGCATGCACATGCATTTCATCCTGATGGAGATTTGTTGGGTTACTTGAATCTGTGGCATGGTGTCTGTCATTAGTTTGGTAACTGTTTTAACCATTATCTCTTCAAATAGTGCCTCTTCCCCATTTTTCCTCTCCTCTCTTTCTAACTGATACTAACAATATATTATAGCTTCTTACTGTGTCATCTATGACTTTGATCCTCTGTTTTGTTTTGGATTTTTGTGTCATAGTGTCTTTTTTTTTTTTTAATTTTTTTTATTGTTATGTTAATCCCCATACATTACATCATTAGTTTTAGATATAGTGTTCCATGATTCATTGTTTGTGCATAACACCCAGTGCTCCATGCAGAACGTGCCCTCCTCAATACCCATCACCAGGCTAACCCATCCTCCCAACCCCCTCCCCTCTAGAACCCTCAGTTTGTTTTTCAGAGTCCATCGTCTCTCATGGTTCTTCTCCCCCTCCGATTTCCCCCCCTTCATTCTTCCCCTCCTGCTACATTCTTCTTCTTCTTTTTTTCTTTCTTAACATATATTGCATTATTTGTTTCAGAGGTACAGATCTGAGATTCAACAGTCTTACACAATTCACAGCGCTTACCAGAACACATACCCTCCCCAGTGTCCATCACCCAGTCACCCCATCCCTCCCATCCCACCCCCCACTCCAGCAACCCTCAGTTTGTTTCCTGAGATTAAGAATTCCTCATATCAGTGAGGTCATATGATACATGTCTTTCTCTGTTTGACTTATTTTGCTCAGCATAATACCCTCCAGTTCCATCCACGTCGTTGCAAATGGCAAGATCTTATTCCTTTTGATGGCTGCATAATATTCCATTGTATATATATACCACATCTTCTTTATCCATTCATCTGTTGATGGACATCTTGGCTCTTTCCACAGTTTGGCTATTGTGGACATTGCTGCTATAAACATCGGGGTGCACGTAGCCTTTCGGGTCCCTACTTTTGTATCTTTGGGGTAAATACCCAGTAGTGCAATTGCTGGATCATATGGTAGCTCTATTTTCAACTTTTTGAGGAACCTCCATACTGTTTTCCAGAGTGGCTGCACCAGCTTGCATTCCCACCAACAGTGTAGGAGGGTTCCCCTTTCTCCGCATCCTCGCCAACATCTGTCATTTCCTGACTTGTTAATTTTAGCCATTCTGACTGGTGTGAGGTGGTATCTCATTGAGGTTTTGATTTGGATTTCCCTGATGCCGAGCGATATTGAGCACTTTTTCATGTGTCTGTTGGCCATTTGGATGTCTTCTTTGGAAAAATGTCTGTTCATGTCTTCTGCCCATTTCTTGATTGGATTCTTTGTTCTTTTGGTGTTGAGTTTGATGAGTTCTTTATAGATTTTGGATACTAGCCCTTTATCTGATATGTCATTTGCAAATATCTCATAGTGTCTTATTCTGAGTAATTTTCTGACTTATCGTTCACTTAACTAATTCTCTTTGTAAATGTTCTCTGACTTGCTTCCAGCTCAGTAATTTTCTCTTAAATTGTGTTAATCTGTTGTCACACACATTTGTTGAATTCTTGGTTTTAATTCTTTTTCTCTTCCAGTGAGTCTGTTTTGTTTTCATATATGCTATGTCACGTTTATAGTTATTTGTTTCCTACATATATTTTCAAGCCTTTCTTATAATAATATAAAGAAAGGATAGTTATTTTATACCCTGATAATTCCAATAGCTCTCAGATTTATGTGATCTGTGTGTTCTACTCTTCTCTCTACTACTTCTCTATCCCCACAAGGCCACAAAAACTCGTTTAGTTTTATAGCTATTGCTTTCTAAGAAGCAGATGCCCTGAGGGAAAAAATTACTTTCAATGCTGAACTTCTCTTGATTCTTGCAACCTCCCCTACCTCTTGGTCTGGCAATTTCTTATTCTATTATGAGCTGTTTGATGCACTAAGGAATTTATTTTTAAAAGTTCATCCAATTCTTTTAATTGTCCTTGACAGGAAAGTTGGTAATAATTCTCTAGCTCTCTTTTCCAGAAGTAGAAGTCACCAGATGGCCTCATTCCTTTACCTTTTAAGAATAGTTTTGTCATATTTGTTTCTATCCCTAAAAATATGATGTTTAGTTTCACATATTTTGGGTCCTTATAAAAATACTATTGTATAATATAATTCTCTGACCTAATATTTTTACTCTGTTATAATCTATTCTCTTTATTGATACATTGATTATCCATCTAAAGATACTTTGAAATTCCTGCATGATTAGGAAGAAGCAATAAAATTTCATAAATATAAAACTATTTAAGGTTCACAAGATAAGTTTTTTCTATACCATTTATTTTTAGAAACAATAAAGCTTTTATAATAGGAAATTTATGGTATATATGGTGCTAGAATATCACATTGTGCATGCTTCCCTATTCCTAAAAAGTAAAGCAAAACCATTCTCGACTATAATATGATTAACACTGATATTAAATGTAGTTGTTTTCCGATTTGTAGTTGCATTGACTCAGATACAAAAATGTAAATTTCAAAATACATTTTTTGGGAAAGGGAGCAGGGTTTGAAACATGGCAGATGACAAGGACCAGCAACAAACTACCAACACTGTAGAAGAGCCCCTGGATCTCATCAGGCTCAGCCTGGATGAGTATATTTATGTGAAAATGAGAAATGACAGAGAGCTTCAAGGCAGATTACATGCTTATGAACAGCATTTAAATATGATATTGGGAGATGTGGAAGAAACTGTGTCTCCTATAGAGATTGATGAGGAAACATATGAAGAAATATATAAATCAACAAAACGGAATATTCTGATACTTTTGTCCAGGGAGATGGTGTTGTACTAGTTACCCCTCCATTAAGAGTTAGCTGAAACAAAGAATTTATCGTGTATAGAATATAGATTTTGTATGATTGCCTCTTTAAATGTAGAAGACATTCAAAAGAGAAACCTGCGTAAATTTTAATATTAAGAAATGGCCAAGGATTCTTCCACTTCTGAAATGAAGCGACTTGGAGATAACTCAAAAATTCTTAAGCTAAAGGGCATTTTAATTTTTTTCCAACCCTTTCAATAAATGTGATCACCAAGATGCAGAACTCTTTTTTCAGGAATTGATTCGCTCTGTTGTTTTCTCAGACAATTTCTGATTTTTTTTTCCTTTAAATTAAATTTGATGTTTCCTTTTTTGATTGAATTTAAAAAATATATTTCTTTAGGGGCACCTGGCTGGCTCAGTCGGTGGAGCATGCACCTCCTGATCTCAGGTTGTGAGTTCGAGCCCCACATTTGGTGTAGAGACTACTTAAAAATAAAATCTTTTAAAAAACAAATAAAATAAAATGCATTTCTTTAATACAATTCACTTTGCTCATTAGTTCTTATTTCTTGTAATTGGCGGGGGGGGAGGAATGTAATATTCCCGCTAGCAATTATCTGTGTAAAGCTCTGTGCTTACTTGTGAACCTCAAATTGGACTTCTCTGCCTAAAGGCAGCTCTGAGAATTGAGAAAAGCAGATTATTTCTAAGAAATTCTAAGGAGCAATATATACTGAGGAGATGGTAGAAAATATATTTCATGGACCACCTTAAACTAGAGGTGACCAAGTAAAAAAAAAATTGTAGGAATGATGATGTATGACCGCTTCTCAATCATTGAACTTGGTCTCCCCCTGCTTAATCTCACTGGTTCTTGCCCTGTAAGAATACCAAGTAAATTTCAATCAAGGAATTACTTTCTTTTGCTTAAATTGCTTGTCCTCACCTCTAACTTACCTTGATTTCTGCTTTTACATTTTAATCCTCTTATACTTACATGTGAGCCTCTTTTAGGTTACTGTGGTCTCTGTTGTTTCCCAAGGTCATATCTGAGACAGTGGGAAGCTTATTATGGCAACAGGGGTGACCAGTCTGAGATTTGTTCCACAGTGGCTTCCCAGTGAAAAGCCTTGTGCCACTTCGTCTTTGGATCTTGACTTCCATAAAAGCTACAGCTGCTCCTGCATAGCACTGGGACATGGGGCAGTACCCACTTTGGATATTCCTGATCCCTGCCATGATTTCTGGTTTAGAGGTCATCCTTATGCCAATCTTTGGTTCCCTGCTATCGACTAGCCTTCATAGCACCTGTGTACTCAAATGGGGCATGTGGAAAGTTTTCTATAAACAGGTGACATTCTCTGCTTGAGTGTACCCTGGTACCATTTCCCCTTTCCAAATCAATCCAATCTTGACCTTAGAAATGGAACCTTGTATAGTCTCAGAGTTCAATTTTGGAAATTAGTCACAGGCCCCCACTGCCTTAGGTTCCATCTTTAACCTAGCTGGGGTTTCTACTTTACTCTCTCAAGTGCTTGGCTCTTGAAAAATGAAAACCTGGTTTTCAGAACTCTTATTTCTAAAAATTGGCTTTGTGAAGCTCTTTTAGATTTCAAGAGGTGAACAATGACACTTTCTTGCACTCTCCAGGTATAACATAGGACTCCTTGAGGAATGGAGCACTCTGGCAACATAAGAAAATATTCAAAGAAAAGCACATTAATAGATTTTGAAATATTATGTTGGCATAGATATCATGACTTAAAAAATGTTTTTTAAACTGAACTTTCCTTAAAGCTCTTAAAGTAAAGATATAATGACAGACAATGTAATAAAATAAGAGCATTAATGTACAGGGGCGTCTGGGTGGCTCAGTCGTTAAGTGTCTACAACCTACCAAGACAGAAAGAAAGAGATAATCTGAGCAGCCCAATTACCAGTAAGGAGATTCAATCAGTAATCAAAAAATCTCCCTACAAAGAAAAGCCCAGGACCACATGGCTTCAATGGTGGTGAATTTTACCAAATATTTAAAAGAATTAATGCCAGTCTTTCTCAAACTCTTCCAAAAAACTGAAGAGTAGGTAATACTCCCAAACTCATTTTATGTGGTCAGCATTACCTTGATACCAAAGCCAGAAAAGGACACTACAAGAAAAGAGAACTACAGGCCAAGATCCCTGATGAATATAGATGTAAAAATTCTCAATAAAATACTAGCAAATTGAATTCAACAGCGCATTAAAAGGATCATTCACCATGAGCAACTGGAATTTATCCCTGGGATAAAAGGATAGTTCAACACATACAAATCAATAAATGTAAGACATCACATTAATAGAATTAAAAAACCCCCCACATGATTATCTCAATAGATGCAGAAAAAGCATTTAACAAAATTTATCATCAGTTCATGATAAAAACTCTTAACAAATTAGGTATAGAAGGAACATACCTCAATATAACAAAGGCCATATATGATAAGTCCACAGCTAACATCATACTTGCTGATGAAAGGTTGAAAGCTGTTCCTCTCAGGGTGCCTGCATGGCTCAGTTGGTTAAACACTTGACTCTTTGTTTCAGCTCAGGTCATGATCTCAGGGTCTTGAGATCAATCCCTGTGTTGGGCTCTGCACTCAGTGGGGCTGTCTGCTTGCTTGAGATTCTCTCTCTCCCCCTCCCTCTGCCCCTGCCCCCGCTCTGTCTCAAATAAATAAATAAATAAATCCTTTTTAAAAAATAAAGAAAGCTGTTCCTCTAAGGTCAGGAACAAGACAATGGTGCCCACCCTCACTATTCATATTAAACAAAATACTGGAAGTCCTAGCCAGAGCATTCACTCAAGAAAAAGAAATAAAAGTCCTCAGAACTGCAAAGGAGGAAATAAAATTGACTCTATTTGCAGATGGCATGATTTGATACAAAGAAAATTCTAAAGACTCCACCAAAAAACTGTTAGATCTAATCAATAAATATAAAGAAAAAAATACTGATTAGGAAATTTTAAACTAGGGTAAGAATCATTAACAAATCAAGCACCTACTGTACTATGTCCTTGATACTTAAATTATCTCATTTAATCTTCAAAAGAACTCTGGATTGATTGTGTTGTTAATTTCACAGTTTGCAAATGACAAAATGGAGGCACAAGTATTAAATAACTTTCTATGCTCTGTATCCTACACAGGGTTACTTAATGCTACTTGGTGGCTTTAAAAAATGATGTATAACCAAGGTAAGTAAATGCTAAAGCAACATCAGGACAACTAATGAGGAAGTCTCACTAACTGAATTGGAACATGTTTTCCTTTGACTAATTCAATATAGTAGAGGAAGTAATTACCAATACAAAAGTAAATCCAGGCCGTGTAGGGGTTTTGATTTCAAAATGAAGTAATTGATATACTATGTCTTTAAAACTAAACTAAGTAAATACTGTAGACTAAATGTTTATGTCATCCCCAAAATCTATGTTGAAACCCTTATCCCCAGTGTATTTGGACACGGGATCTTCCAGAGATAATTAGGTCATAAAGGTAGAGCCCTCAGGATGACAGCAGTGTCCTTATGAGACAGAAGAAAGCTTGCCTCCTCTCTCTTTCTCTCTCTCTCTCTTTTCTACCATATGAGGACCTAGCAAGAAGATGACCATCTTCGAACCAGAAAGAGGGCTCTCACCAGAACTTGGCCATACTGGGACCCTGATCTTAGACTTCCCAGCCTCCAGAACTATGAAACTAAACAAACAACTTAAGAATCTAAGGATGAAAATATATGTAAATTAATGCTCTTTTTTTTAAAAAAAAAGATTTTATTTATTTATTTGACAGAGAGAGACATAGTGAGAGAGGGAACACAAGCAGGGGGAGTGCAGAGGGAGAAGCAGGCTTCCCGCCAAGCAGGGCGCCTGATGCAGGGCTCGATCCCAGGACCCTGGGACCATGACCTGAGCCGAAGGCTTAATGACTGAGCCACCCAGGCGCCCCTTAAAGCACAATTTCAAACAAAAATGACTTTACTCTCTGCAACAATAGATAACTGGCTTCTTATATTTTTAGGTGGTTTAAATACCAAAAAAAAGAAGATTTTGTCTTAAGAGAGATATTTGTTGAAAGTAAGAATTACATAAGGAAAAACCATATCCAAAGTCACAGGACACATGCTTCCAAATACATAAAGTATTTAAACTGGTCATTCAGGTATCCACTCTGACTTGGTAAGAACTATTACTCACCTAACCTTCATGCTTTTCCTAAAAATGGAAAAATGTGTAATATTTACATATATTTATAGGCAAATACACCATTATCTACCTAATAGGACAGTTTCTATTAGGCAACCCAGGTAGTGGTATCTAAGCTGAGTAAGTCAAAATCCCACGTATAGCTGGAGTGAGCACAGATCCTCCAGATACCAGCTTCTAAGTAGAGAAGTGTAAAACAACACAAACTCCCACGTATCTACATAATTTTTCCAATTTACCTGAAATCCTTCCAACTTAGCACTCTTCTCCAATTTAATTTTCTCGTAAAGAACTCTTTTAAAATTGCAATGTCTAATTCAGAGGTATAACACATTATGACATTATCTGCCATTAACCTACTTTCTCTGATTCGTTTTGGACTAATTCCCAGGCCTACCTCCCTCATCGTCTCATCCAGAAAACTGAAAATTGACCAAGGAATCTGTATATTGTAACAAGCATCCCTATTGAGTCTCTGGCTGTTGGTCTTGAAAAATAATTTTAGAAATGCTGCCTAGGAAATCAGGGCTGCTGCAAAAAGTTAATAAACAGCTGGGGGAGACTTCAAATAGCAAAGTGATTACAAGATAGGCAGCAGGATCTTTGAGAGCAAGTCATCTATTTTGTAGTTTAAAACCAAGAGTGACCTCTGATGGCATTTCTTTTTACTCTGTGTGGCTATCCTTCAAGGTGTTTGAACTCTCTGAAAATATATATAAAAGTAAAAAAAAAAAACACTATAAAGTACAGCATATTAAGGCAAATTGTAAAAATATGATTTAATTAAAATGCTTACACCCATATTTAAATTTTTCTTTGCATCTTCATTCATTTTAATCATTAGTGCAACTATGAAGGGTCAGAGAAATTGCTATAGAAAGTTTTGTGAAAGTTGAAAACTCAATTTTGTCAATCTAGATTTGGTACCCACTCTGTAGCATTCAGCTCTTCTTCAAAACTCTTCCTTATGAAGACCAGTTTAGGATCTGTTTTTAAGTCTTCGTTGTTATAGGTCTAAGGGAGCAGCCATTGAGTCTACTGTTTTCATCACTATATCACTGGAACATATCATGGAAGAACCCCAACCTCAATGGAAAGAAAATCACATGCTAGTGTAGGTTGGTAGCTCATTATGAAATGCATGTGTCTCTCAGTGAAATAAAAACAGTCCGTTGTAATTTTGAAACTGAAATTGGCAATCACCATTTATGATCTTTTATTTTAGTTTTTAACAGTTAGATGGGAAGACCTTAGATAATGAAGAATAATTTCCTACTTTGTAATGGTCCTAGCAACTAGAGCGTATTTGCCCTTAATGGGGCTAATCTGTCTTTTCAGATAGTCATTTGATAAGAATGGCTTATACCATTATTTTTTGTTTTAGATATTATTAAAATAATAAAATCTTACATGCAATTTTAATACTTATGATTAAAATGGAAATTAGGCACCTCAGTATGCTCCATTTAGATTGGAATGTGTGATGCATTATTTATTGCACAAATAGGTTTGAGGATACAAAGCCTTACTTTAGCAATTCCTTACAGGCCTACTATTTAAAACATGCCCCAGGTAGCTGTAAGATTTATGCCACATTTTACAGCCCCTTTATACCGATTTTTCAAACTATCTACAAATATTAAAACTGATACCACTGTGATATGAAATATCTGAGACTAAAAACTAATTTTAGAGACAATTTGTCTTTGTGTTCGTATATTTATAAATGAAAGACGACTATAAAATACATTCAAAACTGGCCGCCACAGGCAGGAAATCATTACAAAGAACTGTTGTTCAATAAGGTTTCCCAGTGTTCCTTAATTCAATTTCAGTTTGAACCTTTTTGAAGCTAAACAACCGACATTGTTAACCAGGTGTTAGAGTTGGATCTTAATAGCTTTTACTTTGTTTTCTGTGGGATGAAAACGGAAGCTAAGCAATTATAAAAGGAAACTTGATGATCTCTCCTTATGGGTTTAAAGCAGGGGTGGGCAAATGTTTAATGGCAAAGTCCAGATAGTAGGTATTTTCAGCTTGGTGGACCACATAACTATCTGTCGCACTGCTCAACTCTACCATTTGAGCTTGAAATCGGCCACGGACGGCACGTAAACAAATAGGCACAACTATACACCGTATTTCCAAAACCAGGCAGAGTGCTGACCCCTGACTCCCAACAGAGAATGCAAACACACACAAGTAAAGGGTTCTCTGTTTCCTATGGAAGCTGAGCCCTGAGCCGGAAGTGTGAATTCCACATCTCACAGCCATTGTGACATTGTCCACTACCATTTCCGCACCACTTCGTTCACACAAACTCTGTTAAGTGAAAGAAGAGATACCACTTATCTTTCATCTTCTGTTACTTCACACTTTGAGCACACGGCCTGTGTATCACCAAGATAGCTATATGTTTGCTATTAGATAAAATTGAGTAACAAACCATCAAAAACAGTCATTTTCAGAGTGAATAACCATTAGTCCAAAATAATAAATATAAAAAGCTCTATAAATACATGGTATAGTTTATCATAGGAAATGCCATGTTATTACTGTAAAGAAGGCTCATGGATAGACAGTGGTAGAGGACTTTTCCCCTATTTTCAGTGGGAGAGATTTAGGACAAAGATTGTACTCAGGGTTAAGTTTATGAAAGGAGTGGCATGAAGTCTAGCTATGTGTTTGATAAGGTTCAAGTTGTCTAAGTAAAAACCATTGTTTGTCTTGTTGTATTCCTGAGGGAGATAACAAAATTCAGTTTTGTGATTTGGTCAGTCTCATAAGTATGATGTATATACATCCTGCGGTAGAAAACCTTTTTAAAAATATCGTGGCAGAGAATGTTGTTTATCAACAATATTGGTGTTATTTCTCTTCTTTTGAGACCCATACATTTCTTAGGCCCTTGGCAATTTTGTAGGGCCATATGGTTGTGTTCTGGCCAATGAAACATGGACAGAAGTGATAAACGTTACTTCCAAGACTGGTTTTTAAGAGTTCTGCAGAAATTTCCATGCTCTGTTTCTTAGTTTATTTACTGGCCACATACAGAGAATACATTAGACCTCTCTAAGGCCCAAGAGTGATTGGGACATGGAATCATGAGATTAAAGAGTGTTCTGGATGGAAGTGGGTTTAAGAGTCAAGGTTGTAATGTCTGAAGAAAATTACATGAATGAAAGATAAATAAAAGTTCAAGCATATGATTTTGCTAGTTCTAATTTATTATAACATAAAATACTTATATGTATAAAAATTAGAATCTTAAAGTTCTCTTTAAAACAAGTTTCAAGTAGCTCAGAAAACAGATACCGATTTCTACTAGTTATCCTTTCACATAGAATGTTTATATCTAAACTTTTCAATACTACCCATACAATCTTGTTTGTAGTAAATGTGTGGTCTTTCGTCAGTCTTTTCTCTTCCTAAGTGCCATTGTATATAACATTGTGAGGTATACTTTTTGCCTTTTAATAGTTGATATCAGAAATGCAGACATAAATAATTTGCCTTGTGGCATTTTTTAGAATAATGTTTATCCTTTGCATTCTATGGCAGTTTTGAAAAAAAATAAAATGGACCTAAATAAAATGGATTAACTGATCAATCTTAAATTTAAAAAACAAGTAATATAGTCACATTTTGAAATCTGATTTAAAATTTGTGATAATTAATTGTATTGGTTTTATATATTTTGCTACAATATAAAGAGGAAAATGAAAAGAATTCAGTAAAAAGTTAAATTGTAGATTATTTCTTATGAATAGATTCCTATTTTATATTTTTAAACCCTACTAAAAGCATGCTTTTTTTAACCTAATATGCTTTAAAAATCATCTGGTATTGATCCTATATATTATGCTTAATAACTAATTTCAAAAATAAATTTCAATAAAAAAGACAAATTACATTGAAAATTCAGGAAAAAATGGCAAGCTCTTATTTTAGCACTCTTGGGTATTCAGCTCTAATTGTCATTTTTCTTAGGGTATGCAGAAGTACTGAGAAGTTTCAGGCAGAAAGCCTGCTGAATAACCAAAATGATAGCACATATGCTTTGGGAGTTTAATGCAATTCAGTGAAATTGCTGATTGAAGAGATTTCTCATGTTATTAGTAAATGAATTTAGAGTTACAAGAGACAAGTTGTAAAAATGGCAAACATTAGTAATTGTCAGATGCTTACAGTGCATTACAGTGTACCTGCATCGTGTAAACAGTAAATCATCACCTTTTAGTATATTAAAACAATTAATAAGAGTTACAAGATTACAGAAAAACATGAAAAAGATTAAAAGAAAAATTATTAAACACAGTGTCGAGTCAGAAAAGTGGCTGTGGATTACAGAAAAATAACAAAATTATGACATTTAAACCTCTTTCTTAAATTTCAATTCCAGTATAGTTAACCTACAGCGTTATATTGGTTTCAGGTGTACAATATAATGATTCAGCGATTCTATACATTACTCAGTGCTCATTGCGATAAGTGTACTCTCAATTCCCATCACCTATTTCACCCTTTCCCCCTACCCACCTTTTCTCTGGTAACTATCCATTTGTTCTCTATTGTTAAGATACTGTGTTTTTGGTTTGTCTTTTTCCCTTTGTTCATTTGTTTTTTTCTTAAATTCCACATGAGTGAAATCATATGGTATCTGTCTTCCTCTGACTGACTTATTTCACTTAGCATTATACTCTCTAGCTCTGTCCATGTTGTTGCAAATGGCAAGATACCATTCTTTGTGCAGGCTGAATAATATTCCATTGTGTGCGTGTGTGCGCGTGTGCGCGCACGCGTGTGTGTGTACCACATCTTTATCCATTCATCTATTGATGAATACTTGGGCTGCTTCCATAGTGTGGCTATAATAAATATTGCTACACTAAACATAAGGGTACATATATCCCTTTGAATTTAAACCTATTTTGTGTCTGGGTTTTTGTTAACATAGTGTGGAATCTAAACCTATTTATTATATTATTTTACTTGGTACGTTTCCATTTTGAGATTTAAGATACTTGTTTTTAATTGTACATATGCAGTCCTATTCAGATTTATGTTTAAATGATTTAGTGTTCATTTCTTATCTGTTATGGACTGAATGCTTGTGTCTCCCCACCCAAATTCATATGCTAAAACCCTAACGTGGCTGTATTTGGAGATGGGGTCTTTATGGAAGTAATTAAAGTTAAATGAGGCCTTTAGAATGGGGACATGATCCAATAGGAATAGTGTCCTAATAAGAAGAGACACTGGCGAGGGCGCCTGGGTGGCTCAGTTGGTTAAACGACTGCCTTCGGCTCAGGTCATGATCCTGGAGTTCCGGGATCGAGTCCCGCATCGGGCTCCCTGCTCAGCGGGGAGTCTGCTTCTCCCTCTGACCCTCCTCCCTCTCATGCTTTCTGTCTCTCATTCTTTCTCTCTCAAATAAATAAATAAAATCTTTTTTAAAAAAAAAGAAGAGACACTGGTGAACTCTCTCCCCACGTGCTTACCCCAAAGAAAGGTCATGCGAGGGCACAGTGAGAAGGTGGCCATCTGCTCACCAGGAAGAGGGCTTTCACCAGAAACCAACCAGGCTGGCAACTTGAACTGGGACTTCTAGTCTCCAGAACCATGAGGGAATAAATGTCTTTTGTTTAAGCCACTCAGGCTATGGGATTTCATTATGGCATCCTGAAAAGACTTATATGCTGTCTTCAAAAAACAAAATTTCATGCCTGAGTCTGAGTCTCCATTCTCACCACTGGAGTGGATTTATCAGGAAGAGTGCTCTGGTAATATATGCCAAAAGAGAATTTTGTGTGTGTGCTTACAGGTTAACATATGATGAATTCTTATCTGTTTAAAGGAATACAGAGTCACAAATATTTTTCTCTCAAAATTTAGTGTTTATAGTATTTAGCATCATGGAAAAGGATAGTGAAAGGATTCAGATTGGTTTCTCTTTGTATGTAACTTCTTGTTTCTGCTGAATGCTTGTATGATCTCTTTTTGTCCTTGCAATTAAAAAAAAATTATATATATATATATGTGTGTGTGTGTGTGTGTGTGTGTGTATGGGGGAGGGTTAGTAAAATTCCAGTAATTTTGAATTTTGCCAGGTGAAATTTGTGCACTTTTTCATACTGCATATTTTTATTACTCTTGGGTTATTTTTGGTTTTGTTTGAGGTCATGTAGATTACTAAATCTTTCACCACTGCTTCTGCTGGTTACTATTTGTTTGTTTGTTTGTTAGTTTAGGAGCACCAGTCATCAATTTGTTTGGGTCCATTCTCTCTTCTCACCATCTCTAATACCTCTTGTTGGTATTACTTATGTGTCCATTTCCTCTGTATTTTGGAGGAGTTTCTCATATTTTTTTATATTTGCACTTGTTCAGTTAGATGGAGACGTCCTCAGGAAAGTTCTTTTCTCTTTATGTTAAGACACTGGTGGACTCTTCAACAACTTTTATCGATCTGTCCCTGTTTGACCTTGAATATTGTTTTGTCTCTTATTTGTATTGCTACTATTGCCTTATCTTTCTTATTATATGTCTATTATAGGATTTTCTCTTCATTTTCAGTCTTTACCACTATTTTATCTTATATGTCCTCATAAATAGAATATAGCTGGGTTTTGCTTGTTTTATTTTATTTTTTATTTTTTTTTTTGAGAGAGAGAGAGTGGGCATGGGGGAGGGGCAGAGGGAGAGGGAGAGAAAGAATTTTAAGCAGACTCTATGCCCAGCACGGAACCTGATGTGGGGCTTGATCTCAGGACCCTGAGATCATGGCCTGAGCCAAAATCAAGAGTTGGATGCTTAACTGGCTGAGCCACCCAGGTGCCCCAGGTTTTGCTTGTTTTAAATACCAATCTAAGAATCTATCTTTTAAATAGTCAAATTAGTGTATGCATATTCATAGTAATCACTGATATGTTTGGATGTATTTTTGCCATCCTATTTTTTCCTACTTTACATGATTTCTTATTCTTTAGCTTCTTTCCTGCCATTCACTGGTTTGGTCAAGTTTTATTTTTGTCCTGTTTATGTTTCTTTACTTTTTGTACCATTTTACATGAATGCCCTTAAGTATTAGTGATGATTATTTTATTTTATCTAATGAAATATTTCACTGCGGAAAGATGGTATACAAAAATATCATTAAAAAATACCTAGGCTCCTCCAACCAAGTTCAGAAACAAACCATTACAAATATGCTTCAAGGTCCCTACATAGTTTTCCCTTATCGTAGCCCTCTTCTAGCCAGAGATAACCTCTTTGCTGATATTGATGTTTATCATCCTATTATTTTCTTTATACTTTAACAGCATATGCATTTATTTAAAATGTTACTTTATTTTGCTGCTGTAAACTTTGGTATTTTATGGTTAGTTTTCCAGCTTTTTTTCTAAATAAAGAATGTAGAGAAATTTATTGCCATTTCAAAGTATAACTCAGGTGAATCAGAACAAAAAAAATCATTAAGTTGACATTAAAATATATTATTTGACCAGACTTGTCTTTAGGAGATTTCTCTTTTGATAGGCAATTCGGCCCCTAATATAGTGTAATTTGGTATAAACATATTGTGGATATATATTTTTAAAGATTTTATTTATTTATTTGACAGAGAGAGACACAGCAAGAGAGGGAACACAAGCAAGGGGAATGGGAGAAGCAGGCTTCTGGCCGAGCACGGAGCCTGATGTGGGGCTCGATCCCAGGAACCTGGGATCATGACCTGAGTCGAAGGCAGATGCTTAATGACTAAGCCACCCAGGCACCCCCATATTGTGAATATTTTTAAAGTCCTATAAAAACCTGTTTTATGATGGTCCATCATAAATAAACAATAATATATATTAATATAAATTAATTGGTGGATGCATTTTTGAGTTTGTACAGTGTTCTAGAAAGACCCTACTTTCTCCACTATATTGTATATCAAATTGGATATTCCTCTTGTGTTGCATTTGTCAAAATGAGCTCAGTAGGATCTGTTTCTTTTATATATGTCAAGTTGTATCCATTCAAACTATGGCATTCCCACACAAAACCCACATGAGAATATGTTAGGAAAATTCAAAATATTTTACAGCCACATTAGCAAGTGTTTCAGCAAAACATACTCTCCAGCTTTATTTTTGGACTCAAAATTAAGGTTTTTTGGTTTGCACCGTGTCGATATATAGTATTGGACATGTGGTTGGTGAGCCTCCCTGACGAGATCCCTTTTACTACCTCCTTCCTTCCAGTTGTGTCCCAGGCTTTCTGTCCACACCCCATCGGACTGGGGCCAATTGGTCCTTTGTCTGTGCTAGACTCTTCCCCTTGCTTCCTGTCACACAGCCAGGTAGACCAACCCCATACGCTGAGTTTCCAGTTCTTCTCACTGCTTCTATACTTGAATGGGGCAGTATACTACAAGGTTAAGTGACACACACTCCACTCTGAGGCCCAGTTTCGCCTCATGGCCTATCTGCAGAAATCTCAGATGCTGGGTGGACCCACTTGCTGAGCAGCCTTCAGTGTCTCTTCTTGGTTCATCGGGACAAGTTAACCAGCAGGGTAAAATGGACTTTGTTACTCATCTTTACTTGCCTTTTTTCTCATGCATGCTGCCTTAGATTTCCATCTCCTCAAATTATCAGTTCTTTGACCCATGTCTCAGGTTCTGTTTATTAGAGACTCTGTCAAAGAATAATAAAGCCCTGTTTGTTTCCCCTTTGATGTATCAGTTTACATTTCTACCTATAAGACCACAGCTTAGGATGCCACGATGAAACACTCAAATTGAATAGAATTTGTGCTCCTCCATCAACTTAGATCATCTTCATGACATCTAAGATGATCTTTATATTCTATTAATAGAAAACTGAGTTCATGGCACCCTCTTCTTTTTTCTTCCTGCCTCAACCTAGGCCTGCTTCCTCTCAGGTATGCTGTCTATCTCAGTGAATAATCCCATGAACCTGGGGACCATTTGTTCCCACTCCTTACCCAAATTCATTTTATTCACCAGGTTTTTCACTTCTACTCCTAAATATTTCCCAAATCCGCTTCTCTCTTCACTCTCCCACTTTCATGGCTTAAACATGGCAGCCACCATTTCTTACTCAGACCATTTCAGTCCTCTCCCAGTCAGGCTCTCTTCTTTCAGTCTCTGCAGTCTCTAGTCTATCCTTGAACCTGCTGCCATCATATTTTAAAGTGATACCAACTAACACTTGCTAAAAATCTCTTCAGTAACCCCCCATTGCCAAAATTATAACATATAATGCAAACTCCTAGCATGCCATACAATGACCTTTGTGCTCAGATAGTTCCTATCCAGCTATTTGAGTTTTCTAAATATGCCAAGTTTTTTCACACTTGAGAGGTTGTTTTTTTTTTTTTTCTTAACATGTCATTTCTCCCATCTGATATATCCTTCTCCACAGTCTCTGATAAATTCCTAGTAATCTCTAAAAGACAGCCCAGTGGTCATATCATTTCTTCTCTTAGGCCTTTCCTGATGTCCACATCACTCCTTCTTGAGTGATGATGCAATTCTCTCCATGTTTGTCTTACACGCTTCTTGTAGGAATGGTCTCAAGGCAAAGGCAGATGAGCAAGAGAAGAAGTAGAAACATGTAGGTACTTTTTCAAGCCTCTGCTTGGGTCAAGTTTGCTAACATCCTATTGGCCAAAGCAAGTAACAGGGAAGAGTCCAGAATCAAGGATGGAAGCAGAACGACCTGCCAGAGTAAGAAGGAACTGCAAAATTCTATGGAAAGAGGCAAGGGTAAAGGAAGGGTGAACAGTTAGGGCCATTAGCACAACTGATCTACCACACACTGTGAATATTTATTCCTGAAAACCTGGATCTCCATAGAACCTTTTTCTTGAAGCATACTCAGAGGTTATGTACAGTGATGAAATTAACCAAATCGCTGCTTGACAATGCACTGTACAGGAGTAAAAGACATAATGGGTGACTGAAAACCATGAGCTTTTGGAAGGGATGCTCAGTTTAAATATTACAAGCACATCTTGCCAGTTAATGTCATGGCTTTAGTGGTTTTACTTGTCACTACTTTTAAGAGGTGTGATTTTAGAGAGCTGGATGTTGAGTGAGATTGACAGGAAGAATTCAGGAAAAAATAATATGAAGATGGATATTATAAAATAAATACAACACAGTAATTGTTGCCACAAACTGAAAAGTAAATGTGTTATGCTCTTTTTGTGATTCTGTTGAATTAATAGATCCTGAGTTCCAGACAGATCAAAATGCACCTTAGGGACTCTGTTTTTCTTTTTCAAATATGAAAGAATGAGAGAGAGAAAACATCTTTAAAAAGCTGTATTAGGTTATCCATGAGAACTTCAGTGAATATGTAATGAATATGTATTGACATTAGACCAATAACTGAGTGACAGCCAAAATTGTTTACCCAGTCTCTTTGCTTGTGGTCTATTTAAGCAGATGGTTCTGCATGCTTTAGAAAGAAACTTTTCTTGAACCTAAGCTTGAATAAAGAAATATACCAAATGAACCCCATGGGGATTGAAAAGCTGAGTCTTGGACATGAAAGGACTTAGCACTGAATGAGAATTTTAACTAATCATAAATTATTGTGGCTATAACAAAGGATTGGATTGAATGAATCCATGATTTTACCTTTTTTTTCTTAGATGGTATTATATTACCATTATTACCTCCACTCTTTATTCCTCTTAGTGGTTGTCATATATACATAGATATTTGTGAGGGATGGCCTAACTCTTGATGGATGGAGGGGCCCATTATATAAACAGAGCCATCTGGGGCTAAAGAGAAGTCAAACTGGATAGCCCAGTAAGTGACCAGAGGGTAACACTATAGCTGACGTCTAGGCAATCAGCGTAAGGACAATTCACTGGAAAAATTTAATAGTCTATTCTCTTGGGTGATAACTAAATATTATATTAATGATACTAACAGTATTAATGGTAATAGCATTAAGTACTATTTCTTGACCTCTGGCTATATGTTAGGTACCTGGTAAGTGTATTTTATGTGTTATCTCTTATGGAGGTCAGTCTTATTGCCCCCCATTCTGGAAAAGGAAACTAAAACTCAGAAAAGGTAATATTCATGGTCACACAGTTAGTTATGGGGACAACTCACTTGTAAACTCAGGTTAGTAGGACTTCAGGTTTCCTGCTTTTTTTATGACTAAGGTTGTCACTTCGTAGAAGGACTTGATTACTAGATAGGTTACCAAGAAAATCAGCCCCTCTCCCCCCACAAAAATAAGTGATTACCAGAATTTGGATACAGGGTTCTTCTCGGGATCACTTGTCAGTAATGAGGCTCAGAGTAGGACAAGTAAAGAATATCTTCATGCTGAGTCCCGTAGTGTTGGATAAGACTGGAGGCATTCAAGTATTAAAGTTTCTTTTGCTTATTTTAAAAACGGGTAATAAGATCAGAAGCCCACCCATACTGGTTATTCTGTTTCTTCCCTTAAATCCATTTTCCCCCATTTTCTGCTCTGTTCTAGGTGCTCGGAGGCTGATGTCCACAGAGGGCATTAGTCAGCTTGTTCTGTGGATTCTGGTGGGATTCGATCAGTGCGAAGCACCAGTCGGAGACTAAAGTGTGAGACAGAGACTAGGGTAAGTGTTCCTGCCCTCCCCCATCCTGGCGGCTACTGCCTGCTTTCACACCTACAGTTCTCAAAGGCAGCGCCTCTTTCCTGCCAGAGGCCCCGGCTCCCACAGGGTTCTAGCCAGCACTGCTCTGCTTATTGCTTCTCAAGCCTGCTGTTGGTAGCTAATTGGGTCCTGCCATCCATACTGGATGCTTTACACTTGCCACATCTCTGCATTTTATTCCTTTGTTGAATTATTTTCAGTGAAATCTTTCCCAGTGTGCCATCTACTTCCTGCCTGGAACTTTAATACAAAAGGGACCCTATGCCACGGGTTATACCTACTGCCTTGGGGTAATTTTTAAGCTACTCTCTATAAGCTTTATTGAGGTATAATTGCTAAACAACTGCACATATTTAATGTGTATAATTTGATGTTCGATGAGTTGGGACATACATAAACACCTGTGATACCGTCACCACAATCGAGGTAATAGATGTATATCTAACACTTCCCAAAGTTTCCTTGTGTCTCTTTGTTTTTTATTTTATGTGTTTAGGGTAAGAACACTTCACATCTACCCTCTTAACAAATTCTGAGGTGCACAGTACCATATTGCTAACTATAAGCACTATGTTGTACCTAGAACAACATGGATCTCTAGAACATACTCATCTAGTATTAACAGAAACTTTATACTCATTGAACAATAACTCCCCGTGGCGATTTTTCGTACTCCTCTTTTACTCTCAAAAGTATCCTGGGTTGGAGGATAATTTATATGGTCATCCTGTTGATATACCATTTAAGTGTTAATTTTATATTCTTATTTTTCTTAATCCAAAAACCGTGGAGGAATTGGGAACTGAATTCACAAAGGCAGGATAGCAAAATACATAATGCTTCAGAGTCAGAAAGAGGAGGATTTTCCTCCCACTTGTTACTCATGAGCTCCGTACACTTGGGTCATTTAGTTAATTTCTCTGAACGTGTGATATTATCTGTAAAAGGAGAAGAAGCAAACCCACAGTGAAGGATTGTTTTAAACAACAGAGAATATGTAAAGTGTCCTGCACATAGTAGGTGCTTAGTAATATTTTCTCAAAATGATTATGACTGATATACACATATTTATCTTTGAACTCTTACAACAATCCTTGATACAGAGCAGGTATTCAAAAATGCTGAATGGAATTATTTAATGGATGATTTTCAAATGTGAATCACTTATAAACCGAAACTGGATTCTTAGCTATCTTCAGTTTTGAAATAATTTTTCATAATGATCCTCTTTAACACTGTAGTTTTCCTTACACTTATTTTTTTTAAGATTTTATTTTTCAGTAATCTCCACATCCAACATGGGGCTCGAACTCATGACTCTGAGATCAAGAGTCACATGCTCTACCTACTGAGCCAGCTAGGCACCCCTCTAATTTTCCTTAAATGAGTTTCTAAAAAGTATAGAATTATTACTTGAATTTCAATTGCAATTATGAATGTAGCCTGTTAGCTTGCTTGGTGTTAATATGGGCAGTCAAGTCTAGCCCACTAGTTGATCTGTTCTGAGCAATAAGTAAAGGGGACTGGATAAAAATCTCAGTACCTACTTTCAGGCTATTGATTGTAGGCTGAAGCAGAGTGAAGAGGGCTTCTTCTTACTCTTAGACCAAAATACTGAGGAACTAAGGTGGAATGGTACTTGCATATGACCCTTAATAACTGTAATGTGGGCTCATAAAAATTCCAACTGGTCCAGGCATGGCCTATCGGAACAGGGCTGAAGGCTACTTGGCTTTTCCCGGGGCCACTTTACCATTGTTACGGAGGATCTCTACATCCCTTTGTGAATACTCTCTGAACCGTGGGGCCATGTTATGGCTGGTGTAGTACCTTGACAACTTTAGCTTTTCATCAAAGTTCTATCTAAAGCCACCTCAAGAAACGCAAATGAAATTATTTATGTCCAAAGATGATGTATACAAACTGTGTCTAGTACATGATATATAGGTAAAATTTCTTTGTTGCATAAACATGAATTTCCTTTCTCTCTTTCTTACTCTGAACAGGATAGCTACTGTAAGGGATATAATATGGGTCTGATAGGATGGTGTTCTATCCTATCACACATAACAACTAGTAGAGAAGAAATCAATGCTGTTAACTCTATCAGGCACTCATATGTCAACATTTATTTACATCTGATTCACAGGCATTAGGCAACACATTGGGGACATAAAGACAAATAAACCATAATCTACTATTTTCAAGAAGTTCAACCTCTCTTGTAATTTTTGTCTGTTTCCTCACCCATTGTAATCAATTACTCTCCATAGAGTCCCCTTGGACTTTGTTCAGACGTAAGGTATAATTTTTATAATTAAGAATACACAAACCAATCTTCATCATTGTTATAAAGTGCACTACCCATGTTATATTATTTACACATCGCTCAGTGACCTGTCAAGGGGTCTTGCTAAATATTTAATGTTAAAATGTCCCTATCGAAGAGCGATCTTGTGGCTTATGGTGAGTTATAAGCCTTGTTTTATAACAGGCACAAATGATCCCTTAAGGATCACAAAACTCAGTGTAAAATACAAAACTATAAAAGTCTCAGAACACAGGAGAAAATCTAGATTACCTTGGATATGGTGGCGATTTCTCAGATACAACACCAAAGGCATGATCCATCAAAGAAATAATTGATAAGTTGGACTTCATTAAAATTTAAAACTTGTGCTTTGAGAAAATGTCAAGAGAATGAAAAGACAAGCCACAGAATGGGAGAAAATATTTGCAAAAGACATGTCGGATAAAGGACTGTTAACCAAAATATACAAAAAACTCTTGTATGTGCAAGAAATTCTCCACTGGAGATCTGGAACATATGTCAACATAGAGACCAGAGTAAACAAAAAGTTTGGGTTTGGAGTAAGAGTTCTTATTTCCTTTCTTTATTCTTTGCCAAGTATAATTTGTACACAATTTTTTTTTTTTTAAGAAAGCATAGCATCAGATGCCTAATTACCTTCTACAGTAGTCACTGGCTCATCTGTAATCACTAGATATGTGTAGAGATGGCTTAAAAATAAAATCTTTAAAAAAAAAAAATATATATATATATAATCACTAGATACACTGAAAGCTGAATATTGCTACTAGAGAGTTGATGGCTATAAACTTTGAAAGAAAGGACAAAAACAGGTAACTGAGCTTTTTATAAAAAGAAGGAGTAATTCTCTAGTTTCTACTGTTTCCTTTTGAAGTTCTAGAAATCAAGAACCCTATTCAGAGAATATAGGTAAGAATGTTTTAGTTCAAATCTACTGGGCTCTGAACACTTAATTTCAAAGTTAGATATATGCAATATAAACCATTAAAAAGTCTACATTTCATACTACCTGGGGAAAAAAGTGACAGAATGGCCAGCTATGAAGTTGGTTTAGTTTGCCTTTAGCATGACACCTTCTTTCTGAGCTTAACCCCCACTTCAATCTTTTGCTCTTCTCTCCCTCACAATCCTTGCCCCACCCAGTGCTTTCAAGCTTTATCCAGTTGTTCTCATGAAGGAAGGAATGGTATGATAAATGGATTCATACTAAGAGAGAAATTGGCATCACCACGTTTACTGAGTAAGAATCTGCATTTTCATAGGGTCCCCATGTGTTCTGTATACATTGTAATAAGATAACCAGGAGATTCATATGCACGTTCAACTTTGAGAACACTGGCAGGAATGTGGCTATTTTCCAGTGTGATCCCCGGGGGAGCAACATCAGCATCAGCATGGAATCTCTTCGAAATGTAAATTTTCAGGCCCCAATCCGGACCTTCCACATCAGGAGCTCTGGCATTGGGGCCCAGCCATCAGCATTTTAAGAAGCCCTCCAGGGGATTCTGCTGCTTAAAGAAAAAATGTGAAGACCACTGTTGCAGAGCATCTACATATAAGGAATTGCTCATTTCAGAATTGTAGAGCTCAATGCAACATGAAACGTGGAAAGGGCGAGTAGTTTTATCTCATAGAACCTCCTGGCCTTCCTTCAATTTACCTAATCTTGAAATTTGAGACTTTTGCAAAAATGCCCTAGGTATGCTTTTCAGGTTAGCCTATTAACTTGTCTCATACTTTCTGAGAGTGAATCCCTTGATACCACTTGGTTTAATTCAAGAATTCTCCATTCCTTGAGCCATACCAGCCTGTGAAATTTCATACTAGCAGGACATCGGGCTGTACCCATCTTAATTAGCTGCCGATGACATGGAGATCACGGACTTACTGGAATTACTTCAGCAACTTAAAAACCTCTGCAAAATTGAACTCTCTATCTTTTCTTTTTCTCCCTTAGCTCATTGCCCAGATGCCCCTTGTTTAAATTTCTTAGCATTGCTTTTTAATCTAAACTGGTGTCTGTGCGTTTCTGTGTTTGTAAGTCGATTAACTAATGTTTCAGATCAGAGGCCGTTGCTAGTAAATATTACTGCAAGGAGCCATTCTTCACTGGTTTTAATGTGCTTTTCAACTGAAGGAGTGGTGATTAATGCTGCTTAAACTCCAAAGTAAACAAGAAGTATATGAAAGTATGAATGATTGCCCTTAATAGTGATCACACTGTAGAATAGGGCACTTTCCTACAGTGAAAGTAGTTACAATACTTTTATTATTTTAAGATAGCCTCTAGTGTTCTTCCAAGACTAGACAATGGATTAGTGGAATGGCTAGGCAAAAATATTCTGTACTATTCAAATAACTTGTCTGCTGTTATTTAAAGCCTTTTTCCTGATGTTAAGCAAAGCAAAATTGCTCTCTGCGGAAAGCCTTTTCCAGTGGTATGGCTCTTAGTTCATTTCACCATTATGGCATTGAATGAGTTGCTTTTACTTTCAATAATGCTTACTTTGTTACAAACTATGAAATACTTGTTCTACCTTACATGGAGGTGTAAAGAAGTTAGTCTTCACGCCCAAGATAATTGAAGTGATCCCTCCTTTGGCATATTCATGAAAGTGTTAAGCAGATTCAGTGTCACTAGCCCACAACAAGCGTCTATTAGTTATGACATACTTGATGTCTTTAACAGGGGAGCACATTAGTGTAAGTGCTACAGACTTAGAGCTTTATATGTGCCCTGGAGATGTGTTGAGACTTTCCTGTAAATTGTTCAAACTAAGTGAGAATCATAGATAACAAAACCATCTCTCAGGGAACTTCTCTGTGTCACATTAAAAATTCTTTTTGGCGCTTTCTCAGAGTCCAACAAAAATACATTCGTACTGAGGTTGGAATTAATAGATAGAAAGAGATAAGCGCTATTAATTAATATCCTTTCACAACATTCAAGTGAAGAGAATCATTAAGCCAGCCAAGATTTTACCTTTTAAGAAACTTGTGCAGAGTGGGAATATTGACGGGGTGGAGGAGTTTACTGGAAATGAAAGGAGGGGCGCCATTCCCTTCTAACGGAGCTGGGAAATGAAATCAGTCTACCTGTCAGGCACGTGGTAATGATTGTCATCAACTGAGAAACATTCACTTTGTATAGAAATGAAGTATACACATAACTCTAATGAATGATTAGCTTAGTCACTATTTTAAAAGTTTGATTTTTTGGTATCAAATTGGCAAATATAAATTTTAACTTCATACATACATGCTTCTGCCTCCATCATCTGTCAATCAAACTGTGCTGGATTCCAGTCTTATTTCATTGACAGAGTGAAGTCTTGTGTTTTAAAAAGTAGTAAAGATAATGAGATTGGCACTTATGCTTTCCTTTTATATATTCTAACTTTTTACTTAAGTGTGGTTTACATACGGTAAAGGCGCGAGTGATAAGTGTATATAATTTAATTTTTACTACCTGAATGCGATCATGGAATGAGCACTTAGATCAAAAAACAGTACCTTGCTACCCTAGAAGCCTCTTTTTGCCCCCTTGGGGTTTCTGCTCACCTCCTGCTCAAGAGTAATCACTACTTGTCTTCTAATAGCTAATAGTTTTACTTTTATAGAAGATTAATAGAAGATCAAAGCAGATAATCAACTAACCTTTCCTTGAACACCTTACTCCTTTCCACCAGTGGCAATATCTTTGTTTTGGAGTCTGGCATGGCTACTAAAAGGTATCTCACGTAAATATCTAGATTTCTTCTATTCTAGTGGTTCTCAAAGTGTGATCCAGGGACCCTGGGGACATACCTGAGAAACTTTCGGGGGGGGGGGCAGCCTCAAGGTCAAAACTATTATCATAATAGGGATGCCTGGGTGGCTCAGTCAGATGGGCGTCTGCCTTTGGCTTGGGTCATGATCCCAGGGTCCTGGGATCGAGTCCTGCATCGGGCTCCCTGCTCTGTGGGGAGCCTGCTTCTCCCTCTGCCTCTCTCTCTCTCTGTCTCTCATGAATAAATAAATAAAATCTTAAAAAAAAAAAACTATTATCATAATAATACTAAAACACTGTTCACCTTTTTCACTCACTCTATCATAAATGTATACTAGAGTTTTCCAGAGGCCTCAAGATGTGATGTCACAGCAGACTGAGTGCAGAAACAAATAGAGGAGAATCCATTTACATTCTATTAAGCCAGGTATTAAAGAGATTTACAACAATGTAAAATGGTGCCACTCTTTCCCCTTTTTTTTTTGTTTTGGAAAATCATGTTTTCTGTAGTATGTTATTTAGCAGTGAGTTTATTGTTACTTCAAAATGAATTAATTAATAAGTAAATACGTGTTTTAAACATTAGTGTTAATTTCTATTACCTAAATATCAATAGATATATCCAACATTTACAAAGGTTCTTGGGAGTCCTCAATAATTTATGAGTTTAAGAGTCCTGAGACCAACATGACTGAGAACCACTGTCCTAGTTATCCCAAAGTTTACTTCCATTCCTCTGAACTGGCTTCCATTCAGATCCTAAATAACTTAATTTTCAAGTTCACTTATCATTTTCAGTCTTTGTTTACTTGAACTTCAGAAATTTGGGGGATTACCTTCTCTTCTGTTTTTTTTTTTTTCCTTTATACCTCCCATATCCTTTATTTCCATAAAATCACTCTTATATTTTATCCCTTCTCAGGTTTACATATAGGCTCAACTTTAATTTCTTACCTGTGGTAGTCAAACTTTTACGAACTACATCATGATCCATTATCAGGTGCGAAATTTGATTTCACTTTACATAAAAGCTAATAAATTATTAAGCTAGCCTTGCGACTCTTTTATGGATGCTCACAGAAGACGTAAGACTCCTGAATCAAAGACAAAGGACTTTATTATTCATAGCACAACAGGCCCTATGAGCATCAGGGTGTTTGTTTTGGTTCCCTTTTTCCCCAGAGTCCCATGGGGCCCGGAATGTTCCACATGTAGTGGGTTTGCATTGCAGCTGAAGAATACTGGGCTTGGTATATCTTCCTTTTTATAGCAAGCAGTATATAAGCCTACCCATTTCTCAGGATTGCTCCTGCTAACCCAACCCTAACAAATGGCTTGAGTAAAGAGCCATTGTGGCCTTGCATTCTTGGCACACCCAGCAAGAACATGCAGAAACACTCAGGTTCATGGGTTGTTTCTCTCAATACCCATTTGAGAAACTTATTAATCTGGGAACACTATTTACAAAATGGCAGACAATCCCCCTCACACATACAAATGTTAAAAACTTCAAGGGGTTTCAACATCCTTCAAAGTACATTCATGGACTTCTGCCTTAAATACTCATGTTTGTCAGGGTACTGCTATGACCATCTTCTTATCTCAATTTACATACACTCTGTGTGTGATCAGTTACCACCCTTATAAGGGCTTAGACCTTTGTTACCTGCTTTAGATACTTTTACCCAATTTCATGGTAGATGTCTTTACTTGATTATCAAATGGGCACTTCAAATTCAACACAAACAGGGGCGCCTGGGTGGCTCAGTTGGTTAAGCATCTGACTCTTGATTTTGGCTCAGGTCATGATCTCAGGGTCGTGAAATCCAGCCCCAAGTCGGGCTCCACGATCAGCTCGGAGTCTGCTTGAGATTCTCTCTCTCTCCCTCTCCCTCTGCCCCTCCCTTTCACATGCGCTCTCTAAAATAAATAAATAATTCTTTCTTAAAAATTTAATTTTATTTATTTATTTGACAGAGAGAGAGACAGCGAAAGAGGGAGCACAAGCAGGGGGAGTGGGAGAGGGAGAAGCAGGGAGCCCGATGTGGGGCTCGATCCCAGGACCCTGGGATCATGACCTGAGCTGAAAGCAGACATTTAATGACTAAGCCACCCAGGCGCCCCAATAAATAATCCTTAAAAGAAAATTCAACACAAACAACATTAATCAAGTCATTATTTCCCCCTCCTAAAGCGGGGGGGTGGGGGTGGGGAGGAGAGGGAGGAGCATTTTTCTGCATTGTTTAAAATCTTGATAAAAATCACCTGTCATTCCATCACCCCAAAGCTGAAATATAATGCCATTTTTTTCTTTTCTCTCTGTTCTCCAATGTGTCTGGTATTTTTCTCTAAGATATTATTTGGATCTGTTCTCTCCTCTCATTCTCTCCTCTATAGCCTATGTTCAAGAGCTCAGCATCCCCTGCTATCATCTATAGAAACAGTCCTGGAATAATTCTGTATTCTCTATGTATTATTCTCTGTATGTTTAGTTTCATTCCCATCCCCTACATCCTCCCCACCAATCCCAAATGACAGGGAGGGAAAGGGGATAGATTTTGGTATCAGACCACTCTGACTCTGGGTGTACTATGTGGGGCAATGTATTGTTTCTAATACCACTCCTTATTTGTAACATCAGGGCAATGCCTTCTCCATTTTGAAGTAAATTGTTAGGATTACATAGTATGATATATGTATATTACAAGTACAATTTAGGGTTGATTCTTAGGAATACTACTCCTTTTCTGGTCTTTCTCTAAAAACAATTCCAAGGCTTTCAGTCCCCGTAAAAATAAATTTGTACTCTTACCATCAAATACAACCCATTTCTTGACCTGCCAGGCACCCAGTTTCATTTTCCCACAGCTTTTGACAGTTTTTCCACATTGATATATATCTTAAGTGAAATACCGATCCTTACTGCAGGAGTATAGTATTAAAATTTGCTTCTACTAGAAAAAAATTGCTTCTAGTACTGCATTGTAAAACATACAGGAAACACATCTTTTAATACTAAATTAATAATAACAAATACATACGGACTTAGTATTTTTACTGAAATGACCAGTAAGTAATTGATAATTGAAGTTCTGCCTCGAACATCACACAGGCCACAAAGAAATATGTGTAGAGATTGTTAACCTTAACCAAATAAAAACTGCCTGTTATTTTACCAGCAAAAGATGGGTTTGTTCAGGAATAAAAGAGAATTTCAATGTGGAACCGACAAGCTGTGGCAAAACCATAGGCAAGTCTGGGGAACAAGGGAGAGGTACAGTTTTTAAAGAGAAAGGGCGTAAGTTGGGAGGACTGTTATGAACTAAATGTCCATTGGAGTAAACTGGGAGTTTGAAGTATGGTGGCTTTTCATTAACTGAGGTTTTGGGGGGTTGGGTAAGCGTCTCTGCCTTGGGCTGGAATACTAAAGTAGTATCCAAGTACAAGGTCAGTCTCTTTCTTTTGGGTCTGCAATTGACGATGAGTGGTAGGGTGTGAGAATCCCCCCCTGTTAAAGCCTCCTGACTCCATTTTAGTGAGGTTTCTTACTACCAATTTTCACAAGATTGTAGGCAAGAAAAAATAATTTTCCCTCTACCCTTCTAGATGCTTAGTTGAGACGACCCCTGCCCCCAGTAATAAAAAAGACAGATGAACATGAAAAAAAACAAACAGAAGTTTAATAACATGTATACTTCTTCCTGTATATGTGAGGGACACCTCCTGTAGACATGTGGGACACCCAGGAAAAACTGAGTAACTCTTTAAAATGGCCCAAGCCATCACCTTAAATATCATCTTCAGCTAAAGACAAAACATGTTTGATGGCGGTGGGGAGGGGACAGCCAGTTTTCAGGAAAGGTACAGTATACAAGGGTAAGGTTGTTACAGAGATTTAAGTCCATGCTTTATCAACTGATAAGAGTTTCTAGATATTTAGTCATTCTCCTCTTTCTGGTACAGGGAGTAAGATATCTGTACAAATGGAGATTTCTCTTATAAATGTAAATATCTCTTAAAGAAGGGTAACTCCTACTTGGTTTTCAGAGCTTCTCCTATGTCTGCTGTTTTTTAAAAATCATCAGCCTTTATGCCAAAGAGGCATATTTTGGGGTGGCATATTCTACTCCCCTTCATGATCTTTCATTTATATAAGAAATATAGTGATGGGGTCCAAATTAGAAGAAAAGAGTAAAAAACCCAAAAAACAAAAAACAAAACACCCAATTTTCAAACTAACAACCGATTACGTCCTTGCTGTAGAAGATTACAGGAGAAGAGAAAGTTGGAACCTGAAATAGTTCCTGCATTAGTGAAGAGTACTGGAGTAGATGACCCCAGCTTCTCTTTGGCCCATTACTGCTCTATACAGGACTGCCTGTATTCTCTATGAGTATTTATTATTTTAACCATCCTTTAATAAAAGCTTTCAGCTTTACACAATGCAATTATCCAATTATTTCTCATATGGCAAAGGATTGTTTTAAGGAAGCAAATAGAAGAGTACTGTTTTGTTTTAAAAGAATAATTTTTATATGATACATAGAGACAAATACCTACATATATGTAAGAGTAACCTGTTTCAAAATATACTTTGGGTTTGTGATCATCAAAAGTTAATATCCACTTAGTGTGTTAACAGTTTTTATGCATTTTATTGTCACAACCGGAAGCAAAAATAGCATTTCTTCTGTCCAGTAAGGTCCATAGTCAACAAACATTTACTAATGTGTATCTCAGGGGATCTTTTGAAAGAATAATGTTAAGGCTGACTAATGATTGTGTTGGGTTGTTGTCTTTACTTTTTCATGGTGCTCCATCTGACACAGTTCTGTAAGAGGATTATTAGAATCCTGCTTCAGTAAAGATATTAAGGTAACGAAAGGGGAACTTCTAGGCCCTTGAGATTTCCTTTAAATCTTAGAGGACCAGCTCTAATTCCTAATTCTGATGAATAATTTTCTCTCTGCCTTTAGTGCCCTTTAAGGCACTGCTTCTGTGGACCCAGAGTACTTTCTCCTCCTACTTTTCTATTCCGTGCACATAATTGAGCCAAGTGATTCTTAGGTCATATCATTTTGGGAGCCATAAAATAAGGCATTACAGAACCTGCCCAAAGGACTAATGAACTTAAATGCAGCTAGAAATAAACGCAAAATCATGTGTAGTTAATGGACAGTATATTCACAGTGGTAAATTTATTTCTTTGATTGGTTTTACAAATAGCTGTATCTCTATCAGCAGTAAGAGTGAGTACGATATCAATTACCAGTGACAATTTATCAGATCTTGATAATTTAGTTCTAGGTTGTTTGATAGGGGATGACTGGGAGCTTCCCCCTTCATCACTAGTTATTACGCTGTTACTGTAATATTGATTCGGAGAGAGATTATGTATTACCAGTATATCAACCTTCAAACTGGTAGAGTTAATGAAGCTTTTATTTTTTTTAAACCTTTTTTTAAAAGATTTTATTTATTTATTTGAGAGAGAGAGAGAGACAGAGAGAGCATAATCTGAGGGAGAGGCAGAAGCAGACTCCCCACTGAGCAGGGAGCCTGATGCGGGGCTCGATCCCAGGGCCCTGGGATCATGACCTGAGCCGAAGGCAGACGCTTAAGCGACTGAGCCACCCAGTGCCCATTAGTGAAGCTTTTAATGAGTGTTTCAAGTCAGAGGCATCAGAAATGCTGCACATGGTTGTGCATTTTGCTCTGCATACAGTCACCTGGCTATGGGGGTGAGTTGGGGTACAAATTCAGCCCATGCTTGCCTAGCTAAGCCCTGCACCCTTGAGTGGAATTGAGGCTTACAGAAGATGGGGTACTTTTTTCCTAACAAAAAAAGTACTGTTTGTACCCAAGCCATAGGGAACTGCCCAGAGGGAGGCTTTAAAAATTTCTAAAAGGGTGCAGAGTAGAGTGGAGGTGGCTCTAAGAGTAGCTTCTCCTCACAATCATACTCGCATGTGAATTGTTATGCCTTTAATATAAAATCAAGGTTTCATAAAATCTGCTTTTTTTGCATTTTAAGTCTTAATGTAGTAAAAAGGATGCTGGGTATCAGAAACCAGTTTTCATTAATGCCGTTATCAGAATTACATTGAATTTTCTAACATTCCAAATGAATAGGTGACTAATTTTATTCACAGAACACACATTTTTATGATTAAAAATGACATTACAGGGGTGCCTGGGTGGCTCAGTTGGTTAAGCATCCGACTCTTGATTTTGGCTCAGGTCATGATCTCAGGGTCATGAGATCGAGCCCCATGTCCAGCTCCTTGCTCAGCATGGAGTCTGCTTGTCCTTATGCCTCTCTCTCTGCTCCTCCCCCCACTCATGCATTCTTTCTCTTTCTCTCTCTCTAATAAATAAAATCCTTAACAAAAAAGTGACATTACACGTGCATACATCAGAGCTCTTAATTTTGTTATTCTGAGAGCGTAAATGTGTGTGTTTAAGAGAGAGAGAGACAGAGAACTATTACCCATGTATCACTGGAAAATAATTGTGCCCATGGGCAAATTTTTGCTTGGGCTTTGTGATTATTTTTCTCTCAGTATGCACTCCCTCTCTCACTCTCTTGCTCTTTCCATTTCTTAGTATGTTTATCCTTGGATATTGATAATAATAATAGAAATTTAAAATGTAGCTACCCTGATAATCAGGGTTAATGGAAGGGAACAACGTTTCAGATGATCTGATATGACAGTAGATTTGCCTAAATTTTTAAATATATAATTCTATTGAAATTAGATGGAATTTATGGCATATATGGGAGTTTACATACATATAATGAAACCACCTTCCTTTATATCCTATACAAAAATAAAATCCATATCAATTAATATAGTAACTGTCTTAAAATATCTATAAAGTTATTAAAATAGCATATACCTTAAGAAATATCATCTTAAGTGAAACATTAGAACCCATAAAGTAAAATTAATCTTAGTAAATTTTATTATATAAAGATTACCATGGTCAAAGTGTTTTTAAAAAGCACTCTAAAGTTAATATTCAAGTATAAGACTGAGAGAAAATATTGAAGTGCATATGACATATAAAGAGTTAACTTCTAGAATATAGGACAAATCACACAAATCAACAAGAAACACAGATCCTAATAGAAAAATGTGCAAAGGATATGACCTGACAGTTGACAGAAGGAAAAATGCAGATGGCCAATAAACTCTTAAATCTTTTTTTATTTATTCATTCATTTATTTATTTATTTTTAAGTAAGCTCTGTGCCCAACCTGGGGCTTAAACTCATGACCCTGAGATAAAGAGTCATGTGCTCTACTGACTGAGCCAGACAGGCACCCCCAGATGGCCAATAAACTTTTAAAAGAATGCATTATTGTAGTGGTAATCAGAGATATTTGAGTTTTAAAAACTAAGGGGCATCATTTTTTATCTATCTCCTAGGCAAGACTAAAAACAGTTGTTAACAATCCACTATGAGAGAGGACATAGGAAAATGAATATTCTAATTCATATTAGTGTATTATTTGGTAGAAAAATTTGATTGTGCCAGTCATAATTTAAAATGTAACTATCTTTTTATCCCTTAATTCCATTTCTAAGTCTCTGATCCAGAAGAAATAATGAATATTCCCAGAAATATTCAAGTACAAGAATATTTGTCACCTTTTTCTAACATAGCAAATATCATATGCTATAATCTGTCCAAAGTGTGTAGCCCATGCTTGCTCACCTACCTCTTGCAAGGAACTTACAAGTTGGTATGGATATTATCCCCAATTTATGTTTGAAAAACATCTTTCAAGGATAGTAAGGAGACACAATGACTAAATACAGCATGGGATCCTGAATTGGACCCTGGAACAGAAAAGGCATTAATGGAAAAACTGGCAAAAAAATGAATAAAGTCGGGGCACCTGGGTGGATCAGTCATTAAGCATCTGCCTTCGGCTCAGGTCATGGTCCCAGGATCCTGGGATCGAGCCCCACATCGGGCTCCCTGCTCGGCGGGAGGCCTGCTTCTCCCTCTCCCACTCCCCCTGCTTGTGTTCCCTCTTTCTCTGAGTCTCTCTCAGTCAAATAAATAAATAAAATCTTTAAAAAAAATGAATAAAGTCTAGAGTGAATAATATTGTACCACTGTAAATTTCTTAGTTTTAATAAATGTACCATAGTTATGTAAGATAAGATTAGAGGAAGCTGGGTGAAGGGTATATAGGAACTGTCTGTACTGTCTTTTCAACTTTTCTGTAAATCCACATTCTTTTTTTTAATTTCTTTTTTTTTTTTTAAGATTATTTGAGAGAGAGAGAGAGAGTGCACACACAAGTGGGGGGGGCAGAGGGAGAGAGAGAATCTCAAGCAGACTCTCTGCTGAGCAGGACCCTGAGTTCATGACTTGAGCAGAAATCAAGAGTTAGACATTCAATCAGCTGAGCCAGCCAGGCGCCCCTACATTCATTTGTTTAATAACAAGTTTTTAAAGATATTCTCAATATCCCACAGTTAGCAAGTGGCAGAGCTTGTTGGGACAGAGGGAGAGAAAAGCCATGAAGAGTAAAGACACTTTACTATAGGCAGGCAAATGGACCCATATAGAGACAGAATTTGAGAATACCAATTCTGTTATTTGCATTTGACCAACCTATCTGACTGCAGTCTGCAAACACTACATGATAATTTTCTCCTTCAGGTAAAAGAAGCTGTGAAGGCAATAAAACCAAATGAGGCAATACTTATACTCAGGTAAATCAGTAGGCTAGACAGACATGTAAACAACTATGACATAAAGAAATGTTCCTTGAAGTTCATAGACACTACTGTGGAGATGTTACCAGGAACATCATAACAAGGGTTTATGAGATTCTGAGTTTTGAACATGTGTCTTGACTAGAAAATCAAAATTCAAAACAGTAATGCTAGAATTTAACATTTTAAAGTGTTCTCTCTCTGTATAGATGTACCCCTATTTCCCTGCCTATCTTTGTCTCTGTCTATAAAGAACTCTTCTGATAATTTTTCCAAAGTCAAGAATTCACTTTGTTTACTAGGTGTTGGAAATAATCTTCTTAAAGTTTCTTCTATGGAGCACATACTTCAGTCTACTTGTAATATGCAGTGCCAGAGTCTGTGGCTTTAACAACTGCTATCTTTATGTAATAATTCAAAATTCAACACTGAAATCCCCATCAACACGAAATTGATTAAATAGACTTTATTACACGTAGAATATGAAATATTATATGCCAGTTAAAATGGGAATATCGCTAAGGTATTTTGTGAGTGGGGAAAAAATGGCACTTGGAGAATGGTGTATATTGTGAGCCAATGAGCCTGTGATAAGCAGAATTTCTAATATACTTGCAAAGCTATTCTCTAATCTGCAGATCCTGTGAAGATGATGAAATTGTACTTCTGCAGTTGTGTTGTGTTATATGGCACAGTTACGCTTGAGTAAGATAAAGAGATGATCTAGATGCATCTGCTAATCACTTGAGAACTTTGGCTGGCTGATGGCAGATGTGAAAGATATCTGAATCATGAGAAGGACTTAAAGTACCACTGCTGATTTGCAGTTGAAGTGACTATATGAGATGGAATGCAGGCAGCCTTGAAGAGCTGAGAATGGTCCACAGTCTACAGCCAGCAGGTAAACAGGGATCTCAGTCCTACAATCACAAGGAACTAAATTCTGCTAATGACAGAAATGAGCTTGGAAGAAGACTCTAAGCTCCAGGTGAGAACGCAGCCAGCCAAAACCTTGACTTTGGACTTGGGAAGCCCTAAGTAGAGAATCTATGCATGCAGAAATGTGAGCTAATACATGGGTATTGTTTTAAGCCACTAAGTTTGTAGTAATTTATTATGGCAGCAATATAAAACTAATACAGAGCCAATCCAGGTATAATGCACACAAAGCTGCTTTTTTACACATAAGGCTGATACAGGTGGTTACTCTGAACTGGAGAAGTATTGAGGAGGAGGAGAGGAGGGTTTTTTTTTTCTTTATTTATTTGTATATTATTTTGTTGTACAATGGGGATGAATTCTTTTTTTTTTTTTTTTTTTAAGATTTTACTTATTTGATAGAGCACACACAAGTAGGCAGAGTGGCAGGCAGAGGGAGAGGGAGAAGCAGGCTCCCCTATGAGCAGAGAACTCGACATGGGGCTCGATCCCAGGACCCTGGGATCATGACCTGAGTCGAAGGCAAGATGCTTAACTGACTGAGCCACCCAGGCACCCCAGGGGATGAATTCTTATATCAGCTTAATATTTAACAAAGCAATTTTAAAGTATAAAGCTATTTATGAAGATCTGATTATAAAGAAGCTTGGAATCTTCCCATTCCGATTTTCCATATATTTGATGAATGCTTATATTGGGCCAGGTGGGGTTAGGCACTGGGTATAGAGTAGTCAGTGAGAGATATCTCCAGCCTGGTGGAGGTCAGAGTCTGGGGGAGGAGATAAGATAAAGCCAAGTCTGTGAAGTTCTTTTTGTTAAAGGGTGATGCGCAAGGTGCGAGGCATATGGCAAGGTCCCTTCAGAGACAGAACAAGAGAAGTTGACCAGAGCAGGATTCAAGAAGTGCATCAAAAGGAGCGTTACAGAGTTTGAATTTTATTCTGAGCCCAAATGGGAAGCTTTTGAAACATTAAAATAGGCAGTGGCATAATGTTACTCCTAGTATAGAGATACTCCTGTGGTCACCTCATGGAGAATACACTGCAGGAGGGAATGGGAGATGGGTATTTGCTTCCTAAGAAAGTCCTATGTTGCCCATGTATTTATACGCTCTCCTCTGTGTATTAATTATATTTTACATTTTATTTTTATTTTATTTTATTTTTTTAAAGATTTTATTTATTTATTTGAGAGAGAGAGAGAATGAGAGACAGAGAGCATGAGAAGGAGGAGGGTCAGAGGGAGAAGCAGACTCCCTGCCAAGCAGGGAGCCCGATGCGGGACTCGATCCCGGGACTCCAGGATCATGACCTGAGCCGAAGGCAGTCGCTTAACCAACTAAGCCACCCAGGCGCCCATATTTTACATTTTAAAAAATACAATGAAATATTCCAAAATAAGATAGCAGAAGTAGGGCTGAGGAGACAAATGTCAAGGATATTTTGGAGGCAGTATCAACAGTCCTTACTGAACTTGATGTGGGAGTGAGAAAGCAGGAGTGAGCCAGCAAGAAAACCACCAAAGTTTCTGTGCCATGCATTAATGAGAGGAGACCAGAGGAAAGGCAGTTTCGCAGGGAGAACGTGATGATACCATTCTGGGCTTGCGTGGGTGTGAGGCATTCCGAGATATCCAAAGGCACGTGCTGGGTAGACAGCTCAGTTCTGGAGTTCAGGGCAGTGATTTGGATTTTGTATCTTTCCTCCATTGCTTTATTGAGGTGTAATTGGTATATAAAAACCGCACCTAATTAAAACATACAATTTTGTGAGTCTGGACATGTGTATACATTCGTGTTACCTTCACCACAGTCAAGGTAATATCTTGTATCTAAAATATCTACTATCTTTATATCTTATGAAGGTTTTTAACACCACAGAGCAGAAAATATGACTAATAGTGGCTTGTAAAACACGGGTTTATTTTTCTTATATAAAAATAATTTGAAGCAGGCAGTTTTAGGCGTTTTTTTTTTTTTGCTCAAAAATGCCATAAAAATCTTGCCACTTTTTAGATTTCTGTTCTTCTATAACCTAGAGTGTTCTGGGTTTTTGTTTGATTGTTTTTGTTTTTGTTTAATGTCTCCTCTTAACGGTATTTTGCTGCCCCAGATCCAGGCATCATGTCTGAGTTCAAAGGATGAGAAGAGAAGGGATGAACCCAACGAGTTCTCCTCTCCTTTGATCAGAAAGTTCCCTGGCAGACAGCCCTCATAGTTTGTTGTCTGAAAGTGGGAGATGGCAAGAAATAAAGGAAATTGATAGTAGTACCCGTGTTAGTGAAACAATACAATCAGGCCCCCAAATGTAGATGGTAATTCAGTCTATGGCACTAGGTCCAGGGCAAGTGTGTAGAGTTAAAAAAAAATATTTGCAAAAGAGACATTTGATAAAGGACTGTTATCCAAAACGTCCAAAGAACTTGCAAAACTCAGGAAAAAGAAAACATACAACACGATTAATAAATGGACCATAGACGGGTGCCTGGCTGGCTCAGTCGGTAGAGCGTGCGACTCTTAATCTCAGGGTCTTGAGTTCAAATCCCATGTTGGGCGTGGAGCCTACATAAAAATAAAAAAAAAAATAGGCCATAGATTTGAACAGACACCTCACCAAAGAAGATATACAGATGGCAAATAAGCATATGAAAAGATGCTTTACATCATGAATGCCAATTAAAATAATGAGATACCACCACACACCTATTAGAATGGCCAGAGTCCTGAACACTAACAGCACCAAATGCTGGTGAAGATTTGGAGCAAGAGGAACTCGCATGGCTGGTGGGAATGCAAAATGGTACAGCCACTTTGGAAGACACTCTGGCAATTTCTTACGAAACTAAACATATTCTTTCCATACAGTCGAGCACTTGCACTCCTTGGTATTACCCTAAGGAGTTGAAAACTTATGTCCACAGAAAAACTTGCCAATGCATATTTATAGCAGCTTTATTCATAATTGCCAAAACTTGGAAACGCTCATAATGTCCTTCAGCAGGTGAATGGATAAACTGTGGTACATCCTGACAATGGAATATTATTCTGTGCTAAAAAGAAACGAGCTATCAAGCCATGAAAAGATATGGAAGAGGCTTAAATGCATATTACTAAGTGAAAGAAGCTAATCTAAAAAGGCTACATACTGTATGATTTCAACTGTATAACAGTCTGGCAAAAGCAAAACTCTGGAGACAGGAAAAAGATCAGTGGTTGCCAGAGGTGGGGGCAGAAAGGATGAATGGGCAGAGCCCAGTAAATTTTTAGGGCATTGAAAATACTCTATACAATACTATTTATGATAGATACATGCCATTATACATTTGACTAAACCCATAGAATGTATAACACTAAGAGTTCCTTAATGTGAGATCCTGGCTTTGGGTGATTATGATGTGTCAACGTCAGTACATCATTTGTAACAAATGTACCACCCTGGTGAAGATGTTGATAACAGAAGATGCTATGTATGTGTGGGGCCAGAGGGTATATGAGAAATATCTGTATCTTCCTCTCACTTTTGATATGAACCTAATACTTTTACTATATCAAGTCTTTTGAAAGATTCAAATCATAATAACTTATTTGGGAAAAATGAAGTCACTAAAAGGGAATTCATTAGTTCATTCATGGGGATAACAATGCGCACATTTGTTCCAGGCACTGTACTAATCATTGAAGAGCCAGCCTGCATTATAATGCAAGGTGACAGGAACCCAAACAAATGCCTAGATGTGTCCTGCAGTGCTCATAACAGACATGACCAACTAATTCCAGACTTCTTTCCCACTCATGTCAAGCATGACTTCAGAATCATTATGAACACAACCCAACAGGTAACCACTGGCCATTGATCAGAATTTGGCATGCAGGATATAAACTTTTTATCATCCCTTATCTAGTACATTGTATATATGCTAGAATTGAACCTTAATATAAGTGTGAAGAATAATAACAGAATTTTCTTAAAATAAGTCAGAGCTCTACTTTAAATTTAGAAATATGTTTTAATTGAAGCACAGTAATCACGTGTTACTGTATTCTCGTACTCCTTAGTCTCCTGATTTATAGGTTTATGCTAAATGTGTACATATTTTTCTTTCCTTTACATCCATCTCATATATTTACGAAAATGCAGACTGCAAAGTTATCAACATGATTAATGCAGAGTTTAAAAATTTCCCAGAATATATGCTCTCTCTTTTATATATTCGAATAGATAAAAATCTAGGAATATATTAAGCTTTGAAAATTACTGGAAAATATTTCTCAAATGCGACTGTCTTTACTATCTATGAAATATACTGATGGCTGGCACATTTGGTTCTGCATCTAGTAACTAATGTGTGAGTTAGTTTTTTTGCACTGGTCTGAGGGATTTAATCCCCAACCTTCCACTAAACCTAGCAAGCCAAAAAGAACAAGTTTTGTCATGCTACACAGTTGATTTTGCATAGGAATGGTCTTAAAATAAGGACATCTGGTAAACATTTTAAAAGATGATAATGAAATGTGACCATCTACAAATAATAGCTACCATTTTTGAGCACAGAATCTATGAGAAGCAACTTATATTCATTATCACACGTAATTGTCACAATAAATTATCTTGTTTAATTATCACAGTTGTCACAAAGCAGTCTTGAAAGGTGTCAGTGTACCTGTTTAAGGATGAAAAACAACTGAAGTTCAGATTCAAGGTCAACACAATTAGTATGTTGTAGAGCTAGGAAGTGAATTCAAATATAGCCTCATAGAAAAGTGAGTAATCAATACACTTGATTGATTTTCAGATGTTATAGACAAATGCATAGCTGTGTGTTCCTACATGTCTCTTGAGAATCTACAGAATGTAAGCTGGGCATAATGCCTCTGCAGCACAGCCTACATTCCCTAGACCCCCTTTCCACTAACTAGGCTCAAGACACGGCAGGAAACCACTCATGTCATCTTCTTAGAGGCAAAGCTGCTGGTCCTAGATGTTCTCTTTCCTCTGTCTGTAAGCTAGAATTTGGTTGTGGCAGTGGCCAAACTCTACCATGCAGAGGAGGAAACCAGCCCAGCAGGTGGTGGAACAAGATGGAAGGAACCTGGTCCCAGCTTGTGGCAATTCCATCCTCCCAGCCTGGAAAACTCACTACTGGACACATGTCTACATGTGACAGAGAAATCATTTCCCATCCTATTTAATTCAGTGTAAACTACTGTCATGCTGTTAGAAAATTTAGCCTTAACAAACACAATTTAGTTATCTGATTTTCTTTACTGTCACTCCACCCGCACCCTCTACTTTGACCTTAACCCTGACCTCAACCCTACACCCTTTCTTTCAGCTCTTAATTTCAAAAAACCTAAGAAACAAGCTAATTAACAGATAGAATGGGAGACAAAAATCACATCATAATAGCATGGGACTACAGGACACAGGTGTGTATTCTATATGTTTATACAGTATTTGACTCTTCTTGTTCTTGCTCGTTCATGCTTTCATTCAGGTTTACTTCATTAGTATTTCTCAACAGAATTTCATTAGCACCTGCTATAGACTAAATGTCTGTGTTCTCCCCAAATTCATATGTTAAAATTCTGTCCCACAAGGTGATGGTATTAAGAGATGAGGCCTTTGAGAAGTGATCATCAGGCTGTAAGGGCAGAGCCTCATGAATGGGATTAGTGCTCATATCAAAGAGGCCCCAGAGAGAACCCTAGGCTCTTTTGCCATGTGAAGTTATAGCAAAAAGACAGCCTTCCAGGAAGTGGGCTCTCATGACACACCAAATCTGCCGGTGCCTGATCTTGGACTTCCCAGCCTCCACAGCTATGAGAAATAAATTTCTGTTATTTATAAGCCACCCAGTTTGTGGTGTTTTGTTACAGCAGCCTGAACAGACTAAGACAGTAGCTACACATTCCAGGCATGCCATATCGTGGGGGGAGAGGAAGATAAGTAGAATCCTCTGTTATTCGCAACCCAGTGGGATATCAGACGTGTAAGGAAATGAATACCATCTCACTGTATTCAGTAGTAAAGAATCCAAATCTTATGGGAGAATAAAGAAAAAGTCACTTATTTATGCTAGGGATTTCAGGAGGGTTTCCCAGACTGTGTTTGTTCAGGCTGCCCTAACAAAATACCATAGACTGGGTGGCATAAACTGCAGATATTTATTTCTCACGGTTCTGGAGGCTGGGAGTCCAAAATCAAGGTGATGGCAGCTTTGGTTCCCTAGTGAGGGCCCTTTCCCTGGCTTGCAGATGGCTGGCTTCTTGCTGTGTCCTCACTTGGCAGAGAGAGAAACAGAGAGGGGCGGCAAAAGCATGAGCAAGCTTTGGTCTCTCTTCCTCTTTTTATAAGGATGCTAACCCTATCATGGGAGCTCCACCCTCATGACCTCATCTAAACCTAAGTACCTCCCCTGGGCCCTACCTCCAAATACCATTGGTTAGCATTTCAATGTATAAATTTTGAGGTACACAAACATTCAGTCCGAACACAGATGATGTAAAAAGTGCACTGAATATTGGATGTTCACTGACTTCTAGTCTTCGAGTCCAGTTTGTTTTTAAGGCATGCAAGGTACAGGAAAACTGAAGACCTCAGTGCTTTCTCTTCATTCTGCAGATACTGTCGTATTTGGTTTACTTACTGCCTCTGACTGTGTAGAAAAACTATCCCTTCGCATTTATAAAGCTGGAAATAACTTACTCCAAATACCGTCTTTTATTGGAAAGGGCTTTGTGTTAGTTTTGTGTTTGTTTGTTTTTTTTGTTTCGAAATAATTATAGGATCCTAGGAAGTTGCAAAAATAGTACAGAGAGATCGCCTGTACCTTACGTCCAGCTGCCTCCAACAATAAAACCATGGAGAATTATAGTACAGTATCAAAACCAGGACTACAGAGATTACTCAGATGTCACCACTTTTTACAAGCACTTTGTGTGTGTGTATGTGTGTGTGTGTATGTGTGTAGTTCTGTGAATCTTACCACACATGTAGGTTCATGTAACTACAGCCACAATCAATATACCAAACTGTTCCATTGTGAGAAAGGAACGCCCACGTGCTTCCCTTCTATAGTAGCATACTTCCCAGCCCTGAACCGTGATAACAACTAATATGCTTTCCATCTCTGTAATTTTGTTATTTTAAGAATGCTGTGTAAATGGAGTACTACAATATAAAACCCCCCTCTTTTTTTTGAACGGCAAGGATACAGTACAATGCATGTGACCAATCTCAAGCAGATACTTGAGGGCTAATTGTGGAGGCTTTCCCTGGATCTTCCCTTGTAATATCTGCTCTTGCTACCTCTCCTCTGTTTATGTCTGGGAACAGAAGCCAGACTGTAGCTGGCCACCTAGTCCTGATTAAGAGGCATGTAGGACCACATTCCTAACCAGAAATATTCTGAAAGGGCTTGACAGGGCTCAGTCACCTAGTTTATATGTGAAGGGACACTTTTTCCATAGTGTATTTAGAGGGATGATGCAACGTGCTCACTAGAAGGTTGGGGCAGCAGTTGGGGTTATTTTTCCACAGAAGGCCAACAATATCCATTGACATCAGTGACCACTGTTGCATCTTTGGATGAAATAAGAGTGAGGGAAAGAAAGCCAACCAGCAACAGATACCAAGCATCAACAGCATGGTCCTTCACTGGCTGGACCATTGCAAGAGGTCAGAATAGAACACAGAGACTGGGTTGCCAGTGAGCATTGTTGTACCAGGGCACGCAGTGAGTTGGCAACAGGTGTTTGTCTTACCTTTGGTGCACAAAACAAGCCGGCTTCTTTGCTACTAATAGTCTGCATGCTCCTCAGGGCCAAGGCACAGGTGTGCTCTTGCTGTGGAAAGGAAAAAGACAAAGGGTGAGTTTTTTTGACTAACTCTAAACCCTCTTCACATCTTAGAACAGTAGCAGATGGGTTTTATTAAATGTAAAAGGTCAAATTGTACCATTACTAGAAAAAACGTAGACACATATGTATATAATTTGGGGTTGGAGAAAACTTTCAAAGCATCATAATAATATAAAAGAGTGACATTTTCAAAAAGTTTATATAAAATAATTTTGGCACAATCCTAATATATAAGTTGAAAGGCAAGTGACAAATAGAAAAACATTACATATTTTGTAGTATAACAGGTATATAGTAGAGTTGGCATATATTTTATATGTGTGTGTGTGTGTGTATATATATATATATGTATATATATATATATATACACACACACACAAAGGAAAGGGTTACTATATTTAGTATATATTTATATAATATTATATATATCTCATTTATTAATGCCTCTTGATAATTAAAGAAAAAAACTATAAATTCTCCAATAGAATAAAAATGACCTAAACAAGCATTTTTTTGAGGATAATTGACACACAATGTTCCATTAGTTTCAGGTGTACAACATAGTGACTCAACAAGTTTATATATTATGCTGTGCTCACCAAGAGTGTAGCTACCATCTGTCATCATACAACACTGTTTCAATACCATTAACTATATTCCCTGTGCTGTTCCCTGTATTCCCGTGACTTATTCAGTCCATAACTGGAAGTCTGTATCTCCCACTTCCCTTCACCCATTTTGTCCATCCCCCACCCCCCTCCCCTCTGGCAACTATCAGTCTGTTCTCTGTATTTATAGGTCTGATTCTGCTTTTTGTTTCCCTAAACAAACATTTTAGAAAACAAATATAAGTATCTATTGATTGCTACTTTGTGCTTGGTGTAGTGCTATGTAATGGGAAAAGAGCAGAATGTCAGAAATTTCACAATTTATTGGAAGCTTACAGGAAATTTATAGTTTAATAGGAATAATATTAATGGTCAATAAATACAAAAAATAAATACAGCCTTACACTTAGCCAAAGAAGTGCAATACAAACAACCATAAAATGTAATTTTCAGGTGATTAAATTGCCAATGATTAAAAAAGGAGAATAGTCAGTGTTGATTTGAATGTTGGGAAATAGGCATTCTGCAGTCTACTAACTTTTTGGATGTAACTATCAAATATATTAAAATTATTTATTATATGTATATGTGTGTGTATGTATATATATACATACACACACAAAGTTTATACAATTGCTTAAAAGTGTGAAAAATTTGAAAACGTAAATATTGCACAAAGGGGGATGGGGCAAGAACATTATGTTACACTTCTATAATGGAGTACTATGCACCATTACAAATCATGATGTAAAACTATGTTATCTATGTACAAGTTTTCAGACAAATGTGCATAGCATTTTTGTGTGTGTGTAAAACTAAATACACAAATGCCATGAAACCTGGTGTTTTTCTCTAGGTGGTGAGTTTTCATTAGAAAGAAATTACTTTTACTCCTACTCCGTATTTTCTTCTCTTTTTTTTAAACGTAGAATTAGCACTTACTACCTATAAAAACAAAGCAATGAAGAAAAAGAGGCAGATTAAAACATAGGCATTATAACACATTTAATGTCAGTACATTAGCATTTTCTTGAACTCTATTTTGTGTTTTTAAGGCTGTTCAGGAATAGTAGCTAGTTTGACCCTCAAAACAACTCTGTGAGTTAAGTGTTATTTCAGCTGAGCAAAAAGACCCTCTAGAACACACTCACAGTAGGAGCATCAAATCAAAGATTTATCACCAGTGAATTAAAAGAAAATTGTACACATTAATCAGTGTTGGAAGCACAAGATGAGCCAGACATTGTAGAGATACCCTCCCACTTTGTTCTCTTTTCCCCGGGAGATGCACTGGAGGCTTGTGTGCTCACTTCTTAAACCCAGTGGGGTAACTGTGAGCAGGTGGAAACTGCCAAAATCAGGTTCTGCACACAAAGCATACTAAACAGGCCACATGGGGAAAACTGTTTCTTCCATAATAAAAGTTGGACTAATATTATGTGGCCACATGATTTCTTCCACCTGCAGTTTGCTATATAATGCTTCCAGTGAGGCTCCTTGCAGACTGAAATATCTTCCTCCAAATTTCAGAACAATCCCTGCCATCTATAACAGGCATTGCCTGGGTGCATATGCACATACACATACAAACAAAATACATTTATTTTAATTTTTTAAGATTTTATTTATTTGACAGAGAGCACAAGTAGGCATAGCGACAGGCAAAGGGAGAGGGAGAAGCAGGCTCCCCACTGAGCAGGGAGCCTGATGTCGGGACTCGATCCCAGGACCCCGGGATCATGACCTGAGCCGAAGGCAGCCACTTAACCAACTGGGCCACCCAGGTGCCCCAAACAAAATACATTTTAAAAAGCAATGTTTTTACTTTTTAAAATTTTAATCTCCAGTGACAGCTAATAATATTATTTTATAAATGATAAAATCAAGACCATGTAAATGTGGTTGACTAGATTGACATACTGCTGGTGAGTTGCCCAGCCTGGGCTTAAAACCAAGTTTCTTGGGGCGCCTGGGTGGCTCAGTGGGTTAAGCGTCTGCCTTCGGCTCAGGTCATGATCTCAGGGTCCTGGGATCGAGCCCCGCATCGGGCTCCCTTCTCAGCGGGAAGTCTGCTTCTCCCTCTCCCACTCCCTCTGCTTGTGTTCCCTCTCGCTGTGTCTCTCTCTGTCAAATAAATAAATAAATAAATAAAATCTTTAAATAATAATAAAATAATAATAAAACAAGTTTGTTGGTTGCAAAGACCATACCCTCCCCATTAATGTCCTGCCACCTGAGGAGTCCCCAAAGTATTTTTGGCTCTGAAATTCTAAAACTTTGATTCCTTGTAAGAGGAGAGCTTTAAATTATGTAGCATGTTGCTTTCTTGGAGTGAGGAGTCAAGGCACGGTAAGAAGAAAGTGATTGGTCTGCCACGGTGTAACCACTAAAGATGCCATCAACCTTAAGAAGTTGTAGGATCAAGACCAGTGTCATTACATTATGGGAGCTATGTTTATCTGTTCACCATTGTATCTGCCTTAGCAATCGCATAAGTAAAAAACTTATTTTCCAGCTCCTTAAAACATGGTTAGCATGACTATATATATATATATATATATATATATATATATATATATATATATTCAAATGTGCTCAAATGTCTGTTGTTTTCACTTTTGACAAGTCTCATGTTGCTCCACCAATAGAAACTAACAAAATGACCTAAGTTTAGACTTCGCAAAAAGCACAGTATTCCTACTAGATAAACTTTAAGTTGCAAAGTTCTTTTTTCCATGGCAATTTTCTGTGTTATTCAGGCACTGGAACTTCTGAAAATTCCTTTTCAGTAGAGCACCATAGCAATTCTGTTGCCCCGAAATTCTTGATAAATTACTTAATATAGTACAGAGGTTTTTTTGAGGTAAAGCTTGGTTTCCGAATTCTTGCTATCCCTGTGTTTTCTACTGTGAAGCTCTGAGTGGATATAGAACACTTTGCTGGTGCTGTAGTGCTCTTCTGGGGAGCCAGGGACCTTCTGAAACTCGCAGGTTTCATCATAAAGAGGATTACAATAGATTTATTGTACATAGGAAGTGAGTTATGAAGTGTTTTCTGTTAGGCATCGTTTTAACAGAGAATCTTTCTTGAAAATTTGGTGTTGGCAGAAAAGAACACTCTCGCCTGAATGAACAAATTATTTTCTTGAGCAGAGATTTTCCCATAAACTCAGTCGTCCTTGAAGAGTTATCGATTTACTTCTTGGCTTATGAATCACTAGTAAGACTAAAGAAATCAAAAGGAAAATTAAAAACATATACTTCCAAGTGAGCAAAGAGTTGAATCTTTTTTTTTTATCCTCTTTGATGTGACCGTGGTTAGAGAAAGCTCAGGAGCAGCTAGGTAGCCGTTTTCCCAGTAGTTCTTGGCGCAATCAGACCCCCACCCAAAAAATAACCATTATCGATTAAAAGACCAAATATGGGCAATATATTATAGACACTGATGCCCGCAATATTTCTGGGATCTTCAACTTCTGTATTTAAATGTTAGTCATAATCAAATCAGGTAAGAGATATGTTTAGTCGCAAGGTCATGGTAAGTGTGCCGCCCAGAACGGTTTTCACCAACTTGAAGAACTGAAGAAGATGACACATTCTCACATCTCCTATCTAGAAAGCTTCAGTAATGGGTTTTATTTTTTTTATTTATTTATTTTTATTATGTTAATCACCATACATTACATCATTAGTTTTTGATGTAGTGTTCCATGATTCATTGTTTGCATATAACACCTAGTGCTCCATGCAGAACATGCCCTCTTTAATACCCATCACCAGGCTAACCCATCCCCCCACCCCCCTCCCCTCTAGAACCCTCAGTTTGTTTGTCAGAGTCCATAGTCTCTCATGGTTCATCTCCCCCTCCGATTTCCCCCCCTTCATTCTTCCCCTCCTGCTATCTTCTTCTTCTTCTTTTTTTTTTAACACATAATGTATTATTTGCTTCAGAGGTACAGATCTATGATTCAACAGTCTTGTACAATTCACAGTGCTCACCATAGCACATACCCTCCCCAATGTCTATCACTCAGCCACCCCATCCCTCCCAACCCACACCACTCCAGCAACCCTCAGTTTGTTTTCTGAGATTAAGAATTCCTCATATCAGTGAGGTCATATGATACATGTCTTTCTCTGAAAGAACAAGAACCATATGATCCTCTCAATAGATGCAGAAAAAGCATTTGACAAAGTACAGCATCCTTTCTTGATCAAAACTCTTCAGAGTATAGGCATAGAGGGTACATACCTCAATATCATAAAAGCCATCTATGAAAAACCCACAGCGAATATCATTCTCAATGGGGAAAAACTGAGAGCTTTCCCCCTAAGGTCAGGAACACAGCAGGGATGTCCACTATCACCACTGCTATTCAACATAGTATTAGAAGTCCTAGTCACAGCAATCAGACAACAAAAAGAAACAAAAGGCATTCAAATTGGCAAAGAAGAAGTCAAACTCTCACTGTTTGCAGATGATATGATACTTTATGTGGAAAACCCAAAAGACTCCACCCCAAAACTGCTAGAACTCATACAGGAATTCAGTAAAGTGGCAGGATATAAAATCAATGCACAGAAATCAGTGGCATTCCTATACACCAACAACAAGACAGAAGAAAGAGAAATTAAGGAGTCGATCCCATTTACAATTGCACCCAAAACCATAAGATACCTAGGAATAAATCTAACCAAACAGGCAAAGAATCTGTACTCAGAAAACTATAAAATACTCATGAAAGAAATTGAGGAAGACACAAAGAAATGGAAAAATGTTCCATGCTCATGGATTGGAAGAACAAATATTGTGAAGATGTCAATGCTACCTAGAGCAATCTACACATTCAATGCAATCCCCATCAAACTACCATCAACTTTTTTCAAAGAAATGGAACAAATAATCCTAAAATTTGTATGGAACCAGAAAAGACCTCGAATAGCCAGAGGAATGTTGAAAAAGAAAAGCAAAACTGGTGGCATCACAATGCCGGGCTTCCAGCTCTATTACAAAGCTGTCATCATCAAGACAGTATGGTACTGGCACAAAAACAGACATATAGACCAATGGAACAGAATAGAGAGCCCAGAAATGGATCCTCAACTCTATGGTCAACTAATCTTCGACAAAGCAGGAAAGAATGTCCAGTGGAAAAAAGACAGTCTCTTCAACAAATGGTGTTGGGAAAATTGGACAGCCACATGCAGAAGAATGAAACTGGACCATTTCCTTACACCACACACAAAAATAGACTCCAAATGGTTGAAAGACCTCAATGTGAGACAGGAGTCCATCAAAATCCTAAAAGAGAACACAGGCAGCAACCTCTTCGACCTCAGCTGCAGCAATTCTTCCTAGAAACATCACCAAAGGCAAGGGAAGCAAGGGCAAAAATGAACTATTGGGACCTCATCAAGATAAAAAGCTTTTGCACAGCAAAAGAAACAGTCAACAAAACCAAAAGACAACCGACAGAATGGGAGAAGATATTTGCAAATGACATATCAGATAAAGGGCTAGTATCCAAAATCTTTAAAGAACTTCTTAAACTCAACACCCAAAGAACAAATGATCCAATTAAGAAATGGGCAGAAGACATGAACAGACATTTTTCCAAAGAAGACATCCAAATGGCCAACAGACACATGAAAAAGTGTTCAACATCGCTCGGCATCAGGGAAATCCAAATCAAAACCTCAATGAGATATCACCTCACACCAGTCAGAATGGCTAAAATTAACAAGTCAGGAAACGACAGATGTTGGTGGGCATGCGGGGAAAGGGGAACCCTCCTACACTGTTGGTGGGAATGCAAGTTTGTGCAGCCACTCTGGAAAACAGTATGGAGGTTCTTCAAAAAGTTGAAAATAGAGCTACCATACGATCCAGCAATTGCACTACTGGGTATTTACCCCAAAGATACAAATGTAGGGATACGAAGGGGTACATGCACCCCGATGTTTATAGCAGCAATGTCCACAATAGCCAAACTATGGAAAGAGCCAAGATGTCCATCGACAGATGAATGGATAAAGAAGGTGTGGTATATATATACAATGGAATATTAGGCAGCCATCAAAAGGAATGAAATCTTGCCATTTGCAACGACGTGGATGGAACTGGAGGGTATTATGCTGAGCGAAATAAGTCAATCAGAGTAATGGATTTTATTTTTTAAACAGAACGGGAAACATACTGGTTGTTCTGTTTCTTGAATACCGCATGCCACTTCCAGCTTCAGGATGTTTCCGTACCTCCTTGTTCTTTGCCAGGAATGTTTTTACCCACCTCTTTCTTGTCCTCATTTCTTGACTTAAATGGTATTTAGAGAGGGAGGCTTCCTCTGATTCACTTTTGTCACACCCCCGCATTGTTCTCATAGTATTCATACTTGCCCTTATATTCTAATATTTGTATGTATTCTACTTATTTGTGTACTTGTTAAATTTTGTGGTTCCCTTTGGGATGTAAGGTCTTCTAAAGTTATTGCATCTCAAGTGTAGGCTGACTGACCATGAAGTCAGTGAAATGTAAGCTTCAGAGGTACTTATATTAGTAAATTTATATTATTTTCTTCAAGAGGGCTGCCAAATTTAATGAGTACTGGCCCCCCAAAATCTGCATTTGCCTTGACCACTGTAGCAGACACACTTTAAGAACTCAAAAATAATTTTAAAAGGATGATATTCAGGCTCCTCTGGGCCCATTATTGGATTTTAGGGTTCATTTAAAGAAGGGATCTACTGCATTGAAGCAACTTAACTTAAAAACTTTTCCTTAATTACATTATCTTGTTTCATTTTGTCTCATTCAACTAAAAATGTCCTGAATTTGGCTTTTTATTCATCTAGAAGACTTCAGTCCATTCATATCTATCACAATACTCGTAGTTTTGGGTTTTTGGTTTTTTTTTCCTCTTTTTTCTGTTACCCGGCTGTCCCTTATCAATGTTACTTTTGATTTCTGAACTACATCCTGCTTACGTCTTTTGCGTGGTTTGGAAGCTAGAAGAGCAGAGTCCCACCAAGATGGCAAAAGGACTAGGATAGGCAGGTCATCAATACCTGATCTAGGGAAAAATCTGAAATCGTTGAGTTAAAATACAGTGAGACCCTGAGCTGCAGGAAATACCATTTTTGCTCAGGTTGTTCCCTCGTCCCAAAATGACCTCACCTAGCTTCTCTGCTTGGCTGATTTTTCTGTTTTCTCACAATAGCAAAGGGTGTCCCAAGGGTTACATCTGCCCCCCTCTTCCCACTGCATGAGTTAGGTATTTCTAATACGTACTGCCCTAGCTCTCTGTAAAACACTTCCTCAGAACACTCTCCCCAACCATTCTTCCTTTTGTTTACTTACTTGTCCCCATGGAGAGATGGTCAGCAACCTGAGAGATGGAAGAGTATGTCCCATTTCTCTAGCTTCAGCACTATGCCGAATGTCTGGCAGCTTGGATGGCTCAGTATGTACTTGATGACTGCATGGCGAAGTACATGAACTAGGACTAGACTCCAGTGGAGGATGCAGTGGGCAGGGAAGGCTGCAGGGAATGTAAGGCTTGATCTGAAACCACCCAGTAAGTTGACATTGACTTAGTGGAGGGGCAGCACGGCGTGCAGAGGAAACAGTGGGAGAACAGGCACAGAGGTGGGAGTTAAGCACGTGGCAGGGGTATTTGGACCGCTGAGATTATGTTGGCCAGTAGGAGACTGTATAGCAGGGTTGATATTTCAGGTCTTAAATAGCAAATAGAACTGTTTGTTTTGGGTGCACTAGGCAAAAGGGGAGCTATTGCTGTTGGAATCCAAAGGCCAGAGGAGGTTGTAATTGTTTTCACTGAATTTGCTGAGTCTTGCTATTCTTGTTGTTTATTTATTTTTCCTGAGAATGTTAGGCTGTAATTTCTTTCTGGTCTTGTTCTGTATTACATAACTAATATGGCTCATTTGGACAGAATTGTTGGGAACATTAATTAAAATTATTATGTTATACAAGCATTTAAAGCCAGAGTAAAATTTTGGTAATTGGAAAAACTTGGAAGACATAAGCTTCAAACCATTCTTTATGCTTTAGCATCACATGAAGATACGAAGTGAGAAAACCAAGAATTGATGTGATTAATGTCCAATAATATCTATTTCAGTTTAGGGGCAACTATTATTTGCATGACAAAATGTGATGTTTTGCAGGAAAAAAAAGTCTCACTTTCAAAGAAATTTATTTTTTTCCCTTTAAGATACTAATGCAAACTTTAGTTGTCAACTAAAATATATGAGAGGAAAGGTTCTTTAAAACTCCTTTTAAATGCTTTCTAGCATTAGAGAGTGTATTTAGTGGGGGGAAGAAAAAGAAAGAGAAATCTTGTACTTAGCTGTCAGTCTTCTTAAAACCACGACTTAGAAACCTGAGGCTTCCAACTATATCTTCAGAATGAAGTTCTCAACTTGATACAACAGGAAAAGCTGATTGCATCTACTGAAAATAGTTGGATTTTTATTTAATCAAGTGTGCCTGCCTTCATCACAGAATTTCCCATTAAGTGAAATTAATATTAAAAACATTTTTCAAGAGGCACCTGGGTGGCTCAATCGTTAAGCATCTGCCTTCGGCTCAGGTCATGATCCCAGGGTCCTGGGACTGAGCTCCGCATCGGGCTGCCTGCTTGGCGGGAAGCCTGCTTCTCCCTGTCCCACTCCCCCTGCTTGTGTTCCCTCTCTTCCTGTGTCTCTCTCTGTCAAATAAATAGATAAAATCTTTAAAAAAATTTTTTTCAAGATGATTTTATTGTACCTTTTATGTCAAAGTTTGGGGCCATATTAAAATTATCAAGTACTCATCCCCAAGTGCTCTGTGGTAGAGGCCAGTATATGATCAGAGGACTATCAAGCAAGTAAACTTAGAAATTTGAAAAAGCCATGCATAGGCCTGAATTTCAGAAGTATCCTCCATGGAAAGTTTATTTTTTATACAAAGTATCTTAAATTGTTTTCTTCTCACAAGAGCAGAAACCATGACTCAGAGAGCAGAATACCAGACATATCATGACTCTGACATCTTGGGAAGGAAACAGCAATGTTGGATTTAGCCATAAGGCAGGCAAGATATTCTTCCTTAAGTATTTCATTCCTCTAACAATTAAGGATATTCATGGCTTGTTCTGATGGGAAGGTAAAGTCACATCAAAACTTCTACAGATAGGTTTTATCCCAAAGGAGACCTAAGCAACTATACTGGAACTCCCATGGAGTCTCAGAACACGTCTTTGCCCAAACATGCGTGTATTCGAGATAGTCAGCCAGGGCTTCGTACCTGCTGAAATCGCCAGCTTTGCTAAAACGTAATAGTCCCAGGTTTCCCTGTGTTTGAGTATCTGCTGCTACGAAACAAATCACTTAGTTGCTTAAAACAACAGCAATGTATTGTTTCTTAGAATTCTCTAGGTCATGAATCGGCGCAGGGCTTGGCTGGGCATTTCGTCTGCTCCAAGTTACACTGGCGGTAGTCACACTCAGCTGCATTTGGCTGGTGGCTGAGCTAGTCTGGGAGATACAAAGCTTAACTCCTATGTCTGGTGCCTCAGTGCTCTTCCACAAGGCCTCTCTCTCCTCACGTGATGGTTCATCCTCCAGTTGTATGGCCTAAGCTTCCTTTATATTATGGAGGCCAGCTTCCTGTCCAGAGAAAGCGAAAGATGCCTCTTCCGTGTTAAGCCTGGGACTCACACTGTGTCAAATCTGCTCTATCCTGTGGTCAGAGTAAATCACACAGCTGGCTCAGATTCAAGAGGAGAGGAAATTGACTCCATCTCTTCATGATGTGCATTCAAAAAGGGAAAGAATTGATGTGGTCACCTTTGGAGATGAAGCACTGTATCTCTATGTGGGTGACTTAGAGTCCCAGACTGGCCTTTGTCCTGTTCCCAGAGTAGCTCTGGGCTCATCTTCTGGCAATGTGTACAAGCAAATATAGGGTAATGTGGGAATTTATAGTTGAATCATGGTTCTACCTCTTCTCAATTAGATAATGCAATATAATAAAAGCCCACCTGAGCAATGTCTTCTATATCTGTGAAATTGGGATAATATTACCACCTGGGTAGTTATGAGAATTAGAGACTTATATAAAGAGATTGGCATATATCAGGTGGTTAAGAATGTCTGTTGTTTTCATCATTATTATTTTTATTATTAGATGAATGTTGGGGAATGGCTTCCTAGCATACTTCTTCCTAGAATCCTTTCTATTCAGAAGGCAAATTGAAAGACTAGAAGAAAATTGTGATGCTCTTCTGAGCCATTCCTGTGAGATGCTCTAGCCTTCTCATGTCAGGAGCCTCTTAAATGAAAGGAAATCTTAGAGAATTAAGGCTAAACCACCCATTCAGAATTTTAGGCTGATCGTGAAAGAGGTGAAGATTGCTGATTTTCACCCCAACATACAAATGGAATAAGATCCTCAGAGGAAAGGTATATGACAATATACCACAGTTGCTTTGGTTACATAATTCAAATGTATAATAGTAATATAATTATATGAAGTAGACTCTCCATGTTGAAATATTATATGTGATATAAATATATAACACATAAATGTATATATTTTTGTCTAATTTCTTATATATATTTGCATATACATATGCTAAAAGAGATTCATTCTGTTAATCTTCCCAAAGACGGTAATTTATTATTTTTGTTGCATGAAGAAAGAGCATTCTACACATGTAGCACATACTTCGGTCAGGACTAGCTTCATGGGCACACGACCTGTGCAGATGAACAGGGGCCCATGCTTAGAAGTCCTCATGTTTGTCAACATCTTGAAATCCTTAGTAATTTTTGAAGAAGGGGCCCTGCATTTTCATTTTTCACTGGGCCTGCCAAATTACTTAGCTGACCCTGACTTCAATATACTGTTAATTATGAAATCATCTAATTTTGATTAAAAACTTAAAAAAAATTTTTTTAATGTTTATTTGTATGTGCATATCAGTAAGTAGATACATGTATAAAATATTCATAGATAAAATGTCCATCATTCAGCAAATAACTACTGAGGGCAGACTTTTATGTATGTGAAGAATATACTACTTTATCATTTATCACTATATTATTTGATATATTTTTATCAGAAAGACAGAAAGATCAAGAAGTTTTACAATTCCTGAGACAGATGTTCCAAAGAATGTTACCTGAAAGCTCTTTATTAACTATTCAGAGGACACCAGTTACAGGTACATCCCTTCTCCCTAAGTGTCAACCCAGAGGTGTCTCATGTGGCCACTCAGTTTCCATGTGCTCACTCAGCCAAGAGCAGTGACTTTACTGCCACAAAAATCATTTTCATTGTGCAGAATAAAGTGACTCAACTGCCGAAAGCAATGTTCATGACAAAAAACAACAGTTATTTTTTTTCTTTTTACAAATAAAATTAAGTATGATAATGGCATGTTGAGCTTGAGGAACAATGGAGCGCGCTCTCTCTTTTTTCTGTATGTGGTTTTAGAATTCCTTTGGCTATGAATTGGTCATTCCTTGATGTAGAAACAGTCTGATATAAAACATCAGACAATTTCCAGAAACTCTGATATTTTGAAACTTAAAGAGATAAAAAATAAGCAAATGTTCAAATTAAGTAAGTCAATAAAAGCTGTGAGAGGGAGAGAGGTCTCCTGGCTTCTAATGGCTTTGAAAATATGAAGTAGTAAATCAAATTTCATTTTGTCCTCACAGAAGGCATCATGAGAGCTCAGTCTCCATCACAGAACTGGGATTACCAAATGTTTGCTTCTTAGTAATGATAGCCCTGGTAAGAAAATTGCCAATCTTCAGCTTATTCAAAAATCCCAAGTCTTTATTAAGCCCAATCAACAAATGTGCAGTTTGAAATTTGATTTTTGCATCTCCCTGACAAATCTCTAATTAAAAACACAATGATTTTAAGTATCACACTAAGGCAGTGGATTACAGTTTATGCCTTCTTACTTCTATATGTTAATATGAAATTCCGGTATGTAGAGAGTCTTCCCCACGTTTTATAAATGTTAATAAAGAATTTTGGAAAAACTAAGACTATAAGCAAAATCTCTGTATATATGTGAGAGCTTTGGTGACAAAGGCCTGTGGTATACACATACACTCAAGTTTTTGCATTATTTATGAACAAAAGAAGTCTTAACTGCTGCCCTTAAAACACTTTTAGCTACCTTACTATTTTCTTAGCGTAACAAGTAGAAAATAGTTTGTGTCTTGGGGAATCCATAATAAAGCCTCAAAGGCACACTGCATTTTGGTTAAGGTATGGATGGTAGATTAGATTACTGTTGAGCAAATATTCACTCCCAACCTCCCCCGCCCCCACCTAGGTGGGAAGGGTGTACATCCATGATCCGCTGATGTTGGGTTTGGCCATGTAACTTGCCTCTGCCAAATGGATGTTAGTGGGCATGACGTAACCTGAGACTCGAAATGTGCTTGTGTGATTCTGGGCTTGGGCTCATTCTGTTCCCACTGTATCACTGTCATGAGAAGACGGTACAGGTAGCCCCTGGTGCAAAGAGGATGAGAGATACATAGAGCGGACTTGGATCCTAGCTTCAGCTTGGAGCCACGCCCAGACAAAGTCAGCCAAGATCATAAAACCTCAGCCAACCTGCAGAAACATGAGCGAGAAGTAAATTCTTGCTGTATGCGCTGAATTTGAGTTTCTTCCTTTTTACACAACACAACTGTGACAACAGCAAACTGATTCAACCCAGTATTCAAAGAACTACACAGGCATTTTTTTTTTTTTTAAGATTTTATTTATTTATTTGACAGAGAGAGACAGCCAGAGAGAGAACACAAGCAGGATAAATGGGAGAGAGAGAAGCAGGCTTCCCGCTGAGCAGGGAGCCCGATGCGGGGCTCGATCCCAGGACCCTGGGATCATGACCTGAGCCGAAGGCAGACACCTAATGACTGAGCCACCCAGGCGCCCCTACATAGGCATTTTTAAGCTCTTCCAGGGCAAACTCTGGTTCGATACGTACCCAGGCAAGGTACATTAGATTCATTGCTAGAATTGTTAAACTGAGACACCAAACAATATGAGATTAATTGAAAATAATATTCTCTACAAAAACTGTTTATGCAAAATTGCTAAGCGTTTATATTAAAATACACGTACATTTCAGTTATCTTATACTTCAACAATATGTTCATCCTGACAATTCACCAAATATCTTTTAATGTCTATTATGCATTATCAGGCACCCGTGAGGATCATTTAGATTCCTAACCAGGGGTGCACAAGGAGTGGCCCAGAGTTTAATAAGCACAGGAAATAAGATCCATCTAGCAACTTTCTGACATGTTCTCCTCATCACCTTCATCCCATGTTGTCTCAGTTGCTGTCTAACCTCTTTCCTGCTGACTTGGCTATTTTCGCAAGTTTTACTACTATTACTGTTTGGTGCATTTCTCTACCTCTTTTTTTCGACTTTCTGTTTTTACAGCATTTTAAATAAAATGTCACCAAGAAGAAAATGCTCCTAGAAAACCTACCTTCCTAGTTTAGAGCAATTTGGTTCTTGGGAATAGGAGAGAAGAATGGTAAACTACTCAAATTTTTACCACGATGCTCTGTGAAATGTATGTTCTATCGACTTAAAGCAAATCACTTAGCTGTCCCGTGCCTCAGTTTCCTTTCTCATCTATCAAATGTGGAAAAGAATAATATATACCCATGCTCCTCAGCATTGGCATGATCACATGGTGTATCTGAAAACACTAAACTAATGTAAGTCATTTGTTTCTCTTTATTTAGAGGCAGTTTTCAGCCATATCAAGTTTTCTTCTTATAAAAAAAAAACAACCTGCCTTTCACTATTGCAGTAATATATCTCTTGTACAGCATCTACCACTAAATGAAAATGCATTTCCTTTTTATAAAAGCAAAGAAACAATTTCATACGGAAAAACTTTTTTTCTAAATCTTACTTCGAGCATCACTATTATGGATGTGCTTGTTTGTGAGTTTACTGCTACACAGTGGTCCAAATGGCCCAAAATAGATCTTGTCAATGAACAGTTTGCTATTATGATTGATATGTTCACACCACAGTTGTGTTTCATAAAATATGTATGTTGTTTTGTTTTATTTGGTTTCATTCTTTCTTATTTATCCATGATGTTTTTGTTTGAAGTTGATGTGTCTGATTCAGCTATAGCTTGGTCATTGCCATATGACCTTTCTTGGTGTTTGTCTTTGGGCTCCTTATCTAGTCATCAGTCCAAGAACCAGAAAAAGGAAACAAAACCTGGTTTCATTCAAATAGTAAATGGTTTGGCTCAGTATAAGTATAAAAGGGAACTGTTGGTTAAAACCACTATTGAGGGGTGCCTGGGTGGCTCAGTTGGTCAAGTGGCTGTCTTTAGCTCTGGTCATGATCCCAGAGTCCTGGGATCGAGTCCCTCATTGGGCTCCCTGCTCAGTGGGGAGTCTGCTTCTCCCTCTCCCTCTGCTCCTAACCCCCCCAACTTGTGCTCTCTTGCTCACTCTCGCAAATAAATAAAATCTTTTAAAAAACCATTATTGAAATGTTCAAATATAATTTCTATATTATATACTTCTCTCTCTCTGTTTTATTATCTATATATCCTATACCTCATTGCTATGGATATTTCAGAGCTTTCTTACTCTTTAAATTCCTCTACAGTTTTAAAAATGTCAAATCATGAAAACAGAGTTTAAAAAAAAAAACTATCCGGGTGCTAAGATAAAACTCATATTGAAAGACCTAGATTAAAACTAAAGTTTAATAAGAAATACTTGATTTAGAAGTCGTGTTCTTTTATGAATAATTTTCTTAAAATGACAAAAAATGTACACATGTCATAATAGTTACCACAACATTAAGTGTAGGTGCAGTAGAACCTGAAATTTAATAATTCTGGAGAGAGATTCTTCAATTTTGGAAAGGCATGACTCTAAGCAGTGAAGAAGTTAATTACTTCATAGCATGTTGATTCATTCTAAGAAAATAAATTTTTAAATGTCATACTCATCCTAAGGCTCAGCTCAGTGTCTTACATTATACATAATATGGTTGCGACAGAACCCATAAACCATGTACCACTGAAAATAGGAAAGGACCTCCCTTATGCAAATACCAAATATTACACATTAATCACAATATGCTTTTCCATCAATTTCACATTTACATATAACTGCAATGCACACAGCCATTTTCTTTTGAATGAATTTTAGGTGCATTTAAAAAACGCATTGTACTTATAGACACTGACATTTTTAAAAGCTGTTGAAGTTGAAATAAAATTAGAACAAACCAGTTAATATTTGTTTTAATAGGAACACAAATGACTCCGTGCAGGAAAAGCCAATAATGAGTTGTTCTACTTTGCCATCATAATGCACATTTAATGTGTTGTCCCCCACACAGCAACACGATGCCACCATTAACAGAACATCTGCTTTCTGCTGTTTTTCAAATGTGACAGTGAGTTTTTTCTGAAGCAACTACACTATAGAACTTAATTTCACCAAATTCTCTGGATGCCTTAACTAGAGGTACTGAGTATATAAGTTTAACTCTTTACAGAATGTATTTATTTATTCATTACTTTATTATGCTTGTAGTTTAACAATATTCTGAGTGGATTAATCTATTCATTGACACTGAATGAGAACTTACTATCTCTGCTAATTAAGAGTAAAAATATTTTGGGTATTCATAGGAATTGTAAGCTCTGGTACCAAAATGTTAACAATTTTTATGTATATTCAAGAGAATTATGGGTACTTAAATTATTTTCTGTATATTCTAAGTTTTCTGTAATGGGTAAGCTTCTCTACCCATTCTTGAAATGCTGGCTTGCCTTCATATTTATCTTACTCTGTACTCTTTTTCTTGCCAATCTCATTCATGTTCATTGCTTCCATTTTCAAATACCTGCTTATGACTTCAGATGTGCATCTTAACGTCAGACCTCTCTGAACGTTCAGCTTCATATATATTTCTGCTTGCCTGATACCTTCCCTTGAGTATTTATCAAAGGTGCTTCACATGCAACCTTTTTTTAAATTGAACTCACAACCATACCCCCAAGTTACATCCATTCTGATGCCCAATGTTGGTAAACTGTACACTTGCAGATTCCCCAATCTCAGCAGGTGATGCAAGTGTGCGTGCACGCACCCACGCCACGGATATAAGCAGGCATTTGGGACACTGTTTTCTCCTACACCGTCCATATGCAAACTAGCTTGTGAGTCGCGCAGATTCTGTTCATATGTGGCTTTCTCATCTATGCAGGTTTCTCCATCTCCAGCGTCATAATCCTGCAATACTGTGCAAGTATCCAGAATTCTTTTTCCTACATTTTTGTTTTGTTTTCTTTGTTTCTCTTAATCTGTTTTCTACATTGCAGCCACAGAGATCTTTAGAAAATACATACCTGATCAGGTCATGCCCCTGCTTCAATACCTTCAGTGGTTTTATTTTGCAAACTCCTTACTGCTCTTCCCATTGATTTTCGCACTCAAACCAAAGTGGTCTTCTTCCAGTCTGTTGAGTGCACCAAACTTATTCTTCTATTGGACCCTTGCACAGGCAGGTCCCTTAGTGAACAGTCTTCAAACCCTACCTCACCTTTGTTATTCTAACTCGCATCTATCCTTTTCCTAGGTTAAAATACTAATTCTTCAGGACAGCCTTCCCAAACTTACTGAATCAAATAGTATCTTACTATTTTATCTCCCTGTCCTTTACCTTCATAACCTTGAACAGATTGTAATAAATACGTGTGTGTGTCTACTGGATTTATACCTGTCTCTCCCACTAGATGATAAGCTCCATGAAGGCAGGGTCTGCTCATAGTTTGTTCACCATTTTATCCTCAGTTCCCAGCACAGCACATGGCCAAACTCTTTACCAGTAAATAACTACTGAATGGAGGATTGTGATATTTTGTATTCAGGAAAATATTAAAGTGGGGGATAAAATGTATGAAGTCTGGTTGGTATTCAAAGTGCACAGAATCAGATCATTTTCACTTGCTATGAGAATGCATGAATCTTACTTTGAGATTCCACTTCTGACTTGGGTAAAAAAGACAACTAACTGTCCATCAGATGAAAACAACATAGTTTCTCCTAAATAAGAGTGCTAAGCTAAGAGCGTATTTCCAAAGGGTCTTCTCAACTGAATGCTCAGGGTGATTCTATCATGAGCAATGTCCTTGCAATAAATATCACATTAATTTTTTTCCTTATAATGGCTTTAATGCTAGTTTATAGCTGAGACCACTCATTTTGATTATCAAAATTTTGAATAATATGAAAGAGAAAGTATTGACCATGGCTGATTACACTACACAATACCAAAGAAGGTTGCTTATCCACTGTCAAGGAGTCTTTGCCTCTTCCGAGCAGAAAAAGAACTCTTCCGACACCCCTCTCTGTCTCTTGTTCAGTCTAGGCCGTTGCTATTTTTATAACTTTGGTCAAGTTCCTGGCTATAGTAAATAGAAACTAAATACATAAATGAAAGCTTTTTAATCTCACGAGCCTCCCTCTCTTTGCCTATGTAATCCAGTGACTAAAAGCGACACCAGAGGCTGCATACGATGAGGCACAGAGCACAGGTGTAATGTTGGGGGTCCTCAGTAAATAGGTAGTTCTGATGATTCTCATTTTACAGTATTTGTTCTGCCTCCTTCCTTTTCCCCCTCCTATCCCCATGACTCCACAGCAGACAGGTATTTTAGAGAATGGGGTGGGAAAACCTGTGCGCCCCATCCCACAACTCAGTCACACCTTAGATGTAAAAAGCGGTCTGGGGAGCTAAGCTAATGACATTTTCAAGTCACAACCACTTCTTTCTTAGGACACATCTGACTTGTCTGTAGTGGTTGAGAATTGGCTTTTCCGTCCTGTCCCTTCTTACCTGCCCCATGAGTGCACATGCATGCACTGAGATGCTTAGTTTGACCATGCCACTAAGAGTGAGCGTATAAAGAAAACAAATGAACAACAAACCCAAACCCCTCTTAACCCATCAGAGTTTAAATGTTAGAAATACCCCAGTATCCCTTCATAACTTCCAATCAGTGTTTTCTTTGCAGGTAAAAATATACTCTCTTGATATATAACTTAAATGACTGCTAATGTCTAAAATATCCAAACTTTTCTCCTTGCTTGGCAGGCATCCTTTACTTCTTTCCCTTCATTTCGAAAAGAGATTCCCAACAATCCTTCTTTTAAAGATAAAATATACAGGCCCCTAGTCTTTAGGTTGACTAAACTTGTGTCTTTGTAGGCATCTTCCCCCCCGCCTTAAATCCTTGTACTTTTCCCGTTTTCAGCCAAGGAGAATCTTATCAACTACCTGGTCAGAACTTACATGATTATTATTATGTGTATGTTGTTATTATATTTGTTTGGCAGTTTACTCCCTTCCAAGTAAATTAATGGCATTTCATTTGAAACTTATATTACCTACACGTTTTCTGTAGAATCTAAAATTCTTTTCCGTTTGTAGTAAGCACCAGTAACAAACAGTAAATACTTGCGATAGGCTAGTCCACCAACCTCTCAGAATAGAATCTGAAGCCTAGACAGGCAAAGGTATGGTCAGGTTGAGAGGCATGCTGGCGGCGAGCCGTCACAGAAGCCCAGGTGTCCATGTTCCAGTTGAGTGGTCCATGCATCACTCCTCATTTTGTTATATGACCATTGCTACACCTTTGAAAATAGTAGGATGTAAGAGTAATTTATTGCTGCTTACACTTAAAGTTACTCTGATGGAAAGAAGAATGAATGAATTGTAAACCTTGTGGATTTCCATTTAGTACCATGAAGACACACAGGAGTGCTCATTCATTACTGCATACTCCACTCTTGGCATGGTGCTTAGCCGTATATGTATTTGTTAAATAAATGACAAGCGGAAAGAGAGTAGCTGCTGAGTTGATAAAACATGAAGACATTAACGATGAAACAGCAGACCCTTTAAAGTTCACCGTGTGAATGCACCCTTTCAGTTTGGGAATTAGAAGCCTCAATTTTGCGTCTTGTGGCACATATCCCATTTAAGCAGTTGCCTGATGGATGCTAACAACTGTTGAAGCACAGTTGTTTCAAAGAAGGTAAAAAAAAACAAAAACAAAAAACACCAAAACAAACCACAGCATTAGAGACTTAAAACCTTTTGTTCTAAATTTAGTACAGTATATGCAACTTGGGAGTTCCAGCTACAGTTATGGTCAGAAATTCTGTAATCATTTATTTTTTCTAGGTGTGATAGTCGGAATTTTAATATTACCCTCAGTAGTTCACAGCCACATATAATCACCTCCTGTTGAATGTGGGAGGGACCTGTGAATATGATGGGATATCACTCCCATGATTAATTTATGTTATATAGCACAGCTGACTTTAAGGAAGGGAGATTATCTTTAGTGGACTGGACCTAATTAGGTGAGCCCTCAAAAGGGGCAAGTTTCCTTCTTCCTGGAGAAAGGGATTCAGGTACTGGGGATTCTACATAAGGGAGATTCTCCACTGATGGCTCTGAAATTGGAGAGGGCTAAATGGCAAGGAATACAGTCAATTTCTAGGAGCCAAGAATGGCCCCTGCCTGACAGCTAGCAAAGAAATGGAGACCCCAGGCCTACAGTGACAGGTTAACTCGATTCTGCCAACAACCTGAATCTTGCAGGGAGATCCTTCCTAAGAGCCTCCTGATAAGAATGCAGCCCAGCCACAAGACACCTTGAGAGTGAGGACCCGAGCAGAGAACACAAATGAGTTGCATCTAAACTACTCACCAACAGAAATGTGAGATAATAGATGGGTGTTCTTTTAAGCCACTGAGTTTGACATAATTTGTTATGCAGCGATGAAAAACTAAGGTACTGGGTATCTCAAAGGATGGATCAAGACTGATTTTTAGGACTTTCTCAAAGTTTCAATCCAAGAAATATTTCTAAACAACTAGTAATTTGTAAAACTTACAGAGTGTTTTCTCATATATACTTTTATTTCATCATCCCACCAATTCAGTAAAAAGAATATCCTTATTCTCCACTGTAAATTTTTTTAACATAATCTCATATAGGGTAATTTTATTGCTCAAGATCACAAAGGCAGACAGTGGAATGATGCCTAGAATTTAAAACAAGGCCAGGTATACTTAAGTATTACTGCTCTTAGTGTGTGAGGACAGGATCAATATTAAACACTGAAGACTCACCAGGACTGGAGCTAGGGTGAGGCAAGTGAGGCACTGACTTTGAGCTCAAAATTTAAGGTCAGGGGTAGATCAAACAATCTCAGTAATCAAAATAAATTATGCTTTCATTCAATATTAAATAAAATAAAGTTAATGCCAAAAGTCCATGATGAGAAAATATCACACTTTTAAATAAAGACACCATCCCTGGGCTGAAAATAGGGTTAAACAAGTGAGGCACAGACTGTTGGGGTCATGCAAGTGCAGGGTCAGATCCCATCTCTTTAAAACTTTAAAATTTTTTTCCCACTCCCCTCACCTTAATCCTGATCCTGACTCAATAACATGTACCCTTGACACTTCCTTGTCTTCCAGTTACTAGGAGGTATTAACATACTCTCTTATTTCTGAAGTTTATTCAGAAACTTTCTTTTTATTTAATTTATTCATTTATTTCCTTGAGAGAGGGGGAGATCACGAGCAGGGAGGAAGGGTAGAGGAAGAAGCAAACTCCCTGCTGAACAGGGAGCCCAACGTGGGACTTGATCCCCAAAACCTGGGATCTGACCTGAGCTGAAGGCAGCTGCCCGACCAAGTGAACCACCCAGGCGCCTCTATTCAGAAACTTTCTACTCAGTTATTTTGGTTGCTTGGCAAGTGGGAAAGTTATGTGTTCAAAAATAGTTCTCCTTATCAAACTCAACACTCAAAAAACAAATAATCCAGTTAAGAAATGGACAGAAGACATGAAAAGACACTTTTCCAAAGAAGACATCCAGATGGCTAACAGACACATGAAAAGATGCTCAATATCACTCATCGTCAGGGAAATACAAATCAAAACTATGATGAGATACCACCTCATACCTGTCAGAATGGCTAAAATCAACAACACAAGAAACAACAGGTGTTGGCGAGGATGTGGAGAAATGGGAACCCTCTTGTGCTCTTGGTGGGAAGGCAAACTGGTACAGCCACTCTGGAAAACAGTATGGAGGTTCCTCAGAAAGTTAAAAAGAGAACTACCCTATGATCCAGCAATTGACTACTAGGTATTTGCCCAAAGGATACAAAAATACAGATTCAAAGGGGTACATGCACCCTGATGTTTATAGCAGCATAATCAACGATAGCCAAACTGTGGAAAGAGCCCAAATGTTCATCAACTGATGAATGGATAAAGTAGATGTGGAATATTACTCAGCCATCAAAAAGAATGAAATCTCGCCATTTGCAATGATGTGGATGGAGCTAGAGTGTATTATGCTAGAGTGAAATAAGTCAGTCAGAGGAAGACTAGTACCATATGATCTCACTCATATGTGGAATTTAAGAAAGAAAACAGGTGAACATATGGGAAAGGGGAAAAGAAAAAAAGGAGAGAGCAAAAGAAACCATAAGAGATGCTTAACGATAGAGAACAAACTAAGGGTTGATGGAGGGAGGCCAGTGGGGGATGGGCTAGATGGGTGATGGGTATTAAAGAGGGGCCTGTTGTGATGAGTGCTGGGTGTTGTATATAAGTGATGAATCACTGAATTCTACTCCAGAAACCAGTATAGCACTGTATGTTAACTAACTAAAACTTAAATTAAAAACCAAAAAAAAAAAAAAAAACCACCCAAAATAGAGTTTTCTTGATCTGCCAAATTGGCTCCTGGCTATGTTAATCTGAGCATGGTGTCACAGGTATTGTGCTCATTCAAAGAGACAGTGCATCCACTCCTCTGAATTAGCCTGGATCATTAACAGATATGTCCTGTGTCCCCTAAATATCGTTATCTTGGCTGGAATTGATGTCCAAGAGAATGAGGCATGGGGATGAGGAAGCCTTCAGAAATTCAGTCCTTCACTGGCAGTGTAGCCATTGAAATGGCTGAAATGGTATTGGAGGCAGCAGGTTTAAGAGTGGACAGTTTGTCTAAGTTGGACTGGAGCAGAAGGTAAAGGTGAAAAAGGTCTTCAGCCACTGAAAGGCTAAAATTGTTGTTAGGGGCCAAATCATTCTAGGTAACTTCTGCTTGAGAACGTGTTATTACATCACTCACAGAGGAGCAGGATGGGTGAAGGCACAGGGGAATACAGTTCTAACAGCTGAATGGTGACAACTGGTTTTATAACCTGACTCTGTATCCATAGTTTCAGTGTCTTTGCTCGACAACATTTTGTATTGCCAGGCTTATTAACCTAGAAACGTGTCTAAAAAGTGACCTACTCAAGAAGTAAATAGTCATTCAAAAATCTAAGTATTTAATTTACTAACAAGTAAAATGAGAAGTTGGAAAATCTTTTTTAATAAATTGAGAGTACATATTAGCATATTTATTCAAACAAGTCAGATATTTTTGCATTGGCTACATTAATGGATAGAGTCCTGAGTCTATTAGGACAGCCCTATATTGAATAAATTTGTGAACCCAGAGGAGGGAGTCCACAATTTTATCTTTTATGTACATGCATACAAGCTAAGATAGTAATAACATTAAAACTAGCTGCCATGTCCACATTAGAATTTATAAAGAAAAAAATAAAACTCAACTTGCATACTGACTGGTTAGCTATATAGAAAGAACATAGAAAATATATTCCTTCAAAGAAAACTAGCTTTGAATAAATTATAGTAAAATTTTCTATTTTCCAAAATTATAACTATCTGTAGGCACAAATAATGTCATGTGACAAAGACTAGGGCCTGAACATGGATTATTCCAGTGCTGCTCATTAATAATTATTATTAATGGATGAATTATTCATCCAGTTACTAACTGATTTAGTTCTCAAGCAAGATTTGTTATTTAAAATTACAAAAAATACAATTTTGAGCTAAAGAGTTTACTGATACTGATTAGACAAAAAAATCTAGCTTTCTTTATCTATATATCTAGCTCTCTAGGCAGTAAAATGGGGCAACTGTAAGGCTTGCCTCAAGAAAACAGAATGGAAGATAACAGATGGCTCTACCCATAGTTATATTTCAGCTAATAATCTCAGAAGAAATGACAGAACTCCAGAATTAGAATTCAGCAGCCCCTAATGGATTAATGGATGACACTGATGATCCTCAATGACCGCCAACATTACCACAAAGGAAACAACAGATGTTTTGTGCCTCCTAATGGAATTAATACAATGTCACTTCAGGAGTGATTTTGCCAACAAAGAGACAAATATATAAATAAACCTTAATCTGAACAAGCTTCCTATAACTATTGAAGATAAATGATACTGAGCATCAGGTATATTGAGTTACTTTATCCTTTGTAATGTTATATGTGATGGAGAATTTTCTATAATAAAATGAGTTTATTATAAATATGTCTTTAAGTTTGAAAACCCAAGTAAAACGGAAGTATTTGTAGCAAAATATAAATCACTGAATAGGTCCATGAAGAAATATAAAACTTTCATTGACCAATAGAACCTGAAACTCAATCCTGATATATTTTCAGGGCACATTTTGCCCTCAAACTGTACCAGGGTCAGCCAGGTTGAAAGGTCGTTAAACCAAATGATGAAGGAAAAGCTAATCAGCACTTTAAGTAAGCTCTTACAAGCTGTACAAGAAGATGGGAAATTACTCGACCACTTTAACAGGCTAACTGTCCTTGATACAAAAACCAGATGAGTATGCCCCAAGAAAAAAATATTTGAGTCAAGCTTACTCATATACATATTCTAAATAAATTCATAGCGTATCCAGTACAGCAGCGAATTAAATGAAGAAAGAGGCTGTGTCCAAGGAATGCAAAGATCATGTGACATTAGAAAAAACTGAATTGGTTAACAGAGAGAGAAAAGAAAGCATTTTATCATGTTCTGAGAGTAGAGAAAAAGATCTTTGATAAAAATTCAACACCAGTTCATGCCAGTAACTGTTAACAAACATATTAGAATAGAATTTCCATATTCTAAAATCAACAGCACACATATGTAAGTGTGAAATGTTAAAACATTCCCACTAAAGTCAAAACAGGACATGGAGGTGTGGTACCATTTCTACCTTTCAAACCTGGACTGGTTTGCATAGCCAGCATATAGCCATACATAGGAATACCAAAATAAAAGTTACGGATTATGAAAAGAGATAATAAGATCCCCTAATTAAAAACTCCGAAGAAACTGGCTGTCAAATATTCAAATGTATAAGGAACTTCAGGAAACTGATGTAGAACACTACAGCAAAATCAGAAGTCTAGCCACACAAAATAAATAAAAGAATATATCATGGAAAATATACCATTCAAAACAGTAGCAATATCCAAAATATACCTAAAAAAAGAACTAAGAAATATGTACATGATCTTTATGGAAGCAAATATTTAAAAAAGTTACTAATAGACTTAGGTAAAAGAAGTCTCAAATAGAGCAATACACCACGCTCATTTACAGTAAGCAGAATATTGTACAGATGTCAATTCTCCTAAAATTATTTACAGATTTCTGCCTTACCTGATGGATTTGGCTTCGGGTCAGCAGAAGAGACATAGCCCAGCACCAAGGCGTCAAGGTATGACCCTGAATAAGGACTGAGGTGAGAACCCACCCGAAAAGAAGGGGCAACAGAGAGGTCGTTCCCGCCCCCCCCCCCCCCCCCCCCCCCCCCCCCCCCCCCCCCCCCCCCCCCCGCGCCGGTCAGTTTTGGAAGGTCTCAGTCATGGCTGCTCGGCTCTGCTCCCGCTTTACTCCCTACTGGGGGTTCTGAGGGAAATGAAAGCCATGGTCTGATGTGAGCTAACTTCACCAGAGGAAGAAGTCCCAGGCCCTGCCTGACAGAAGTCAGGAAGGACCCCATTTGACTTCCACATAATTCCTCCGCCGCCATTACTGAGGGGAGTCCTCCAGAAACCCACGCGAGCTTTCATGCTGGGAAGCCCGGTGGGCGTGGCCGGAAGTGCTCACCTTGATTTCTGCTATACGCGCAGCGGAGCCTGAGTCCTCGCTGTGAGAGGTGTAGAGGTGTGGTCTCATGCCAGCAAAGGGAGGAGTGCCAGGACTGGAGAGGTGTCAAGGTGAGTAACTTGCTAGAACTGAAGAGATGCTCTCCTTTCAGAACTGAGGTGGCTCGAAGAGCCCCGTGCTATTCTGGCATGCCCCGCCCCCACTGCCCCGACCTCATCGCCGAAGCGTGGCTGTTAGGCTTAATGCCCCCTCACTTCCGCGTTGGGCCTTTGTGGGATGGGAGGTCTTTTTCTGAAGGGGCAGCCTCAAGTCAGTGGGGGGAGGTTTCAAAAGACCGATCGGGAGTCAGGTTTAGTATTCTGAGTTAGAACTGAGGTGACAAGCCCCCACAGAAGAGAGGAGGTGCATGAAGTCCTGTTCACCCCTGTTTTATGGGTTCCTAAAACAGTACCCTTAAGGGAATAAGCAGAGGCACCTTTTCTTGGAGCCCAAGTAGAATATCCTTATCGAGGCTATGCCCACCATCTCTTCTTCCATATTCTAGGGTGACCTCTTCATCAGCCTAACTGCTTGCACCTAACTCCTGCCTGCTATCCCCGACCAGAGTCACCATGCCTAGAGGTCAGAAGAGTAAGCTCCGTGCCCGTGAGAAACGCCGCCAGGCCCGTGGTGAGACCCAGGCTCTGAAGGATGCTGAGGCTACTGGAGCAGCGGCAGGAGAGTCCCCCTCCGCCGCCTGTCCTCTCTCTGGGGGTAGACGTGCTGCTGCGACTCCTAGCCATCCTCGGGGAACCGCATCTTCCACCAGTGCTGATGCAGCTCTTTCATGCAGCGATGATTCAGATGAAGGTGCCGGAAGCCAAGATGAGGGAAGCCCCAGATCATCTAATGGTGCTGAGGTCTCATTCAGAGACCCATTAAACAAGAAGGTAGTTTTGTTGGTGCATTTCCTGCTGCAGAAGTATCAAAAGAAAGAGCCAGTTAGGAAGGCAGACATGCTGAAGCTTGTCATCAAAAAGTACAAGAATCATTTCAATGAGATCCTCAAGAGAGCCTCTGAGCACATGGAGCTGGCCTTCGGGATTGATGTGAAGGAAGTGGATCCCATCCGGCACTGCTACGCCCTCGTCAGCAAACTCGACCTCACCGTCGATGGCACGATGCATGAAGAAAACGTACCCAAGACCGGCATCCTGATGATTGTGCTGGGTGTGATCTTCATGAAAGGCAACTGCGCCCCTGAGGAGCAAGTCTGGGAAGTCCTGAATATGATGGGCGTCTATGCTGACAGGAAGCACTTCATCTATGGGGAGCCCAGGAAGGTCATCACCCAAGATTTGGTGCAGCTAAAGTACCTGGAGTACCGCCAGGTGGCCAACAGTGATCCTCCACGCTACGAGTTCCTGTGGGGCCCGAGGGCCTATGCCGAGACCAGCAAGATGAGAGTCCTGGAGTTCTTAGCCAAGGTTCATGATACCGTCCCCAGTGCCTTCCCGTCGTGGTACGAAGAGGCTTTGAAAGATGAGGAAGAGCGAGCCCGAGCCCGAGCCACAGCCAGGGCTCGGACCGCTGCCATGGCCAGTGCACGCTCCAGGGCCTTGACCAGCAGCTTCTCCCACCCTAAGTGACGTGGGCGGCTGGTTGAACAGGTGCGTCACCGTTCTAACAGCGGCGGGCCAGGGCGGGGCTGGAGAAGTGTGTATCATCCCTGCCTTCCTCCTGTATGTCAGTAACGTGGAGTTTCACTTTTTTTTTTTTTTTTTAGGTTTTATATCAAATGTTGAAGCTTGAAGCAGATTGTTTTCTTTGTGGAAGGAAAAAGCAGTCAACATTCTCTAAGGAGTAGATGCCCAGGGTGTGTCTGGGAGGAACACAGTGAATATCGTCTTTGTGGTCCTGCTATATCTCGTAAACTTAAAGGTTTTGTTCCTTTTCTTTTTTCTTTCTCTCTTTTTTTCTTTCTCTCTTCCTTTCACTTTCTTTTTCTTTTTGTTATATTTCAAATGTTATTTCTTTAACAGAAAGTTTATATAATTTTTGAATCTAAATTTATTAATGATTTTGGTTTTTTCTTTCTGTTTAATAGATTTAAGATTAGGAGTTTTATTATTTAGTAAAACAAATTGGGAAACCTTTCATATTTACCAAAACAGAACAATAAAACATGGCGTTGTAACAGGCATTCCCTTGGAAATGTGAAAAAATTTAGCAGTAAAATTACTGGGATCAAAAAATGGAGGGGAGAGAAGTAAAAGAGGTTCTGTTCTTGGTTTCCCCTATACTTTTTAATCTGTTGTTCTGTAAGGATAGAAGATGCATACATGGATTTGTTTGGCTTATTAAAGAATGGAGGAGAAATAAAATGTTTAAATACTAGAATTCATGCTTGCTGGGTCATTTATTTTCCAGATACTAATTGAGCTTCTGCTCTGTAAAAGTTAGTGTTAGAAATGGAGAAGCTAGGATATAAAACACTCCTGGCCTTAGATTGTGCAGTCAGGAACAGTAATCATATAAAGAAGATGGAGAAGGACCCTCTAAGACCTAAAGGACCAGTAAGAAGGAGTAAAGAGGTAAGGAGGCAGGGAGAGGGTTGGGAGAAGTGGGACGGGGAGGGGGTCTGGCTGAGCAAGAAGGTATAAATTCCCTGAAGAAAGGCGGTTTGGGGTTTTTAGGCCACTATGAGCCCCTCGGTGGGATAGACTGTTAATTTAAGCTGCATGGCGGGCCACATGGGGCTGTGGGACTGGTGAGCCGAGGCCAGACAGACTGATGGTTTCTCAGTGTTGGAGGACGTGAAATGCACGCCTGCTTCTATGTTTCTTTGGTATCCTCGGTAAACCAGAGGAAAATCTCCTCCACAGGCAGAAATGGAAGGTATCCTGTGTCCTTGTTCACGGGCAGTTGGACAAAGAGCACAATCTCATTGTTTTAGGCATAGCATCTTCAGGGAATATCTAATAAGGGTGCTACTCCTTTGAGGTGGGATGTTGAGAAGTTACTGTGTTGGCTCTCCTTGCTCTGAATTGGGTGGAGAACCGGGTCCCAATGCATTTATAGGGCATTTTAATTAGATTATCGGGAGTGTAATTTTGCAAATTCTAAGGGAGGATTAGATTTTTGGTGGTGGTGAAATGAGTGAAAACAGGGGTGGTTTGGCTGGAAAGGCACCTGGGAGTGAAGGTCTTGGTCCTTGACACATTCTGGGACATCTGAGTTGCCTCTGGCTGGGGGAGACTCTTCTACACCCAAGTTAAGTAATTTATCCTGAACTGGGAAAACCTTCTTTTGTTTTACTTGCTAAGCAGCATTATGGGTTAATTTGGTATTATTTGTCCTAGAAAGCTGCATATTCTGTGATCTCTCCTGAAGTAAAAAATAAATTTCAAAAAATTAAAATAGTAAATCTCCCCAGAGGGGAGGATGGTATCGTCTGCAGGTTAAAAAAACAAAACAAAACAAAACAAAAAACCCTATGATAACTACCATTCATTGAAGACCTACTATTTTCCAATTACTCTGCCAAGGGCCTCATACCCATTACATTTATTCCCAATAGTCCCACAGGATGGGGCTTATCAGACATACTTCGCAGCTGAAGAACTTGTAATTTTTCAAGTTCACATGGCTGATAAGTAGCAGAGCTAGGACTCGATCCCTGGTTATATTTGACTGGGGCCCACACTTTTCCATTCCTCCAGCCTGAGTCTACCTTCTGTCTCTTCATTTTCTATTCTTCTCACTAGTCCAATGTGTGTCACAGGTCATTAAAAACCCAGACGCGCTAGCCACAGTGCTAGAAGTGGTCCTGGTGAAGGAAGGTGAAGGTGAGAAGAAAGCACGATTTGGGGACTGTCTGTGCGCTTTGTTGAGCGAGGCTCCTCTTGTCCCAGCACTTGCCTGCATTACAGCCCTTGTGTCCTGAGTGTTCCCCAGTGTGCCCTCCTGTCTGAAAAGGAACCTCATTTGCTGACCAGCTCTCCGCTGTGTCTGCTCGAGGCTGCACCCAGCTTCCTGTGATGCAGACAGTCCTGAATCACCTGCCCTCCCCTTAGAGCCTTCCACCTCCCTGCAAGTGGACCTCGGAGGTTCCATCCCTTGGTGAAACCATAGACCGTGAAGTTTAGATACTGGATTACCACCCCTCCCATCCCTACAACAGTCTCGAAGTGTATTCCAAATGAGCTGGTGGTTAGAGTCTTACTTACAGAATATACTGGTTCTTGGGGTGTAACTGAGGTTAGATAGAGGGTTCTGTAAACAGCACGCATATGGTCAGTAGGATTTTGCAGGAGTGTGGTGTTTGAGACTGGCCACTGAACACACACACCAGTGACTGAGCTTACATGGACGGTCAGTAATCAAAGGCTCCCTTGTAATTTGTTAAATGTGGAAATCACTGTGCAGCAAACATCTACTGAGGCTGAATTCCTCAGAACCGAGAGTTTTTCTAAGGGGAAAAAAATGGTTTCTTGACAGACATTCTATCTTGGAACAGCAAAGACTAAAATAATTTGCCCTTCTTCTGCCTCTTATCTCAGTACTTGCCCCGGAGGAAAATGCTGGTTTGTCTTTGGGCCTAATGGCATCTGTCAAAGTGTCCTGCACATTCAGTCATGCTAAGGATTGCCCAGTCTCACAAGTTTTGACCATGCTTCCATAGAAGGAGACCATTCTCATCCTATAGAGATTCTAGAATTCATTTAAAAGGTGAGTACAGAAAGGTGACACTGAAATAAGAACAGACACAGTGTTTGTCACCTCCAGGCCAAGATATTTGAGAGCCAGTATGCCTCCTCCAGGCTTTCTGTTTCATTCAGCAGCAAACCCGGAGATCCTTGTTGAGAAGTGGAGCCATTTGATGGGAGCAACCTGGAGCCCTGCGTCATCTGACAGAGGAGGCCCCCGCCAGCCCACATCAGACTATGTGTATGACAAACAAACTTTTGTTGTTTTAAGCCTTGGCAGGTTTGCTGTTGGATCAGCCATCAGTCACTTTATCTGATTAATGCACAGCTACTCCCTTCGTGGTGAGATGCATTTAAATATTTTAATAACAAAGGTAATAGTACATATGTTCTTCTAAAAGCTTCGAACAATACACATAAATTACAATCTCCCCTTTCCTCAAAATTCAGCCCCCTCCTCAGAGATAATCACAATGAACAATCTGATGTGTGTCATTTTTAAGCTGACCTGAGGCTTTTTCTTATGTAGATGAAGCCTGCATTATGTAGATGAAGCCTATATTTTAGAAGGTGAGTAAAATATATTGAATATATTTAATAATATATTAAAAATAATATATTGAATTTTTAAGATTTGTCATTAACAGTGTACATATTGTTCTGCCTCTTAACCTTGACTTAATAAAATGAACCCAAGATATTTCCATGACAGGACATATGGATCCATCACCCTCTATTAACTGATCCCTAGATTTCTTTTTTCTTTTAAAATAGCCTTATTGAGATATACAAAAGCCAGCTCATACTTTATAGTTTGATGAGTTTGGACATATGTATACATCTGTGGAATCATCGTCACGATCAAGGTAACAGACACATCCATCACCTCCAAAAGTTTCCTTGTGTCCCTTTGGTTGTTTTTCTAAAAACACGTCACATGAAATCCCTCAAGAAAATTGTGTGTAATAGATTACTGTTAACTGTAGGCCCAATGTTGTACAGCAGATCTCTAGAATTAATTCATCCTGCATACCTGAAACTTTCTATCAATGGAACAACTCCCCGTGTTCCAGCCCCTGGTAACCACAGTTCTATTTTCTGATTCTACAAGTAGGATGACTTTCGGTGCCCCATGTAAGTAGAACCACGCAGCAGTTGTCCTCCTGTCACTGGCTCATTTCACTTAGCATAGTGTCCTTCAGGCTTACCCATGCTGTCGCAAATGGCAGGATTTCCGCTTTTAAGGCAGAATAATAGTCTTACTGTGTTGACCCAAAATGAACAAATCTTTTTATCTTTTTAATTTTAAAGGGAAAGGAAAAGAGTTTTATTCAAGCCCAAGTTGGGACAGCTGCCCTGGATACACAATCTTCAAAAAGAAGAGAGCACTTCAGGGAAAGAACGTTTGGTGCAGGGTTAGATATGGTTTTTTTTACATAAAGAGTTAGAAATCATCACGACAAAGGACATTACAGAAAGTTATAGACTTTATCTTATGTTTTTAGTATGTGCAAGGCTTGTATGACTTTCATCTTATGGGAGCCAGGGAGGTTTTTTTTCTTTACCTTTATGTTTGGAGTGTTCCTTTCCTCATTGTTTTAGTGAAGCAGATGTACAGTGCGCTCAAGGCAGAAATAGAGCTCATGTTTCAAGGTTTTGCTGAGTCATTTTGACCTTGGTGAATGTTAAAGTAAAGCTTCTGAGGGAGCCTAGGAGCAGGGCCCACAAACAAGACAAGTTGAAAATTTCCTTTATCAACTGTGTGTGTGTGTGAATGTGTATATATTTACTAAAACATATGGGGCACCTGGGTGACTCAGTCGGTAAAGTGTCTGGCTCTTGGTTTTGACTCAGGTCATGATCCTTGGGGTTGTGGGATTGAGCCCTGCATGGGGCTCTGTGCTCAGCGCGGGTCTGCCTGAGATTCTCTCTTCCTTTGCCCCTTCCCCGACTTCCGAACATGCTCTCTCTAAAATAAATAAATCTTAAAGATATATAGAAATATATATATATATATATATATATATATATATATATCACATTTTCTTTATCCATTTCTCTTCAGTGGACATTTAGGTTCTTTCCATAACTTGGCAATTATTGTAAATAGTACTACAAGGAGGGTAAAAATGCAGGTATCTCTTTGAGATCCTGAATTCCATTCTTTTGAGTATTTATACCCAGGAATGAGATTGCTGGATCATATGGTAGTTCTATTTTTAATATTTTGAGGAACTTCCATGCTGTTTTCTGTAGTGGCTGCACCATTTTACATTCCTACTAACAGTGTGCAAGGGTTCAATTTCTCCACATTCTTGCCAATACTTTTTTTTATATAATAACCATCCTAACTGATATGGGGTGATATTTCATTATGGTTTTGATTTGCATTTCCCTCATAATTAATGATGTTGAGCATCTTTTCATAGACCTTTTGGCCTATTGAAGGAGACCTCGTCAGGAAGAAGATAGGAGCAATCAGGGCATTGCAAGTCTTGATTACACAGAGACGTTAAGCATGTATTGTTGGAAACTCCAATCATCTAGTTCCAAGCCCTCCCCCCAAAAGAAAGACCAGGTAAGGATCATCCTACTTATGTTTGTGCAATAATTAATTTAACCATTCTCCTCCTAATGGACATATAAATTGTTTCCCATTTGTTGCTATGATTAACAGGACTGAAATCAACATCTTTGAACATGAAATCTTGGGCAAATGTGCCTGCGCTCTCATAGGAAAGATGTAGCAAAGTGCAAGCCTGATTAAAGCGGGTGAGTGTGAAGATGGAATTTTTACAAGTATTGACCTTCTGTTCCAAAAATGCTATACCACTTCATAGTCTGTCCAGTTAATGTGTGTGAATGCCTTACATCCTCCTAGGCGTTTTATTCATCATACTTCGAAATCATGGTCAAACTTTGGGGTGAAAGATGGTCTCCATATTGTTTTACTTTTTATTTCCTTTTTTCCAAACAGGTTGAATATAAATTCAATGAATCCCTTACCCCTGTAGAGTGGGATTTCTGCATTAATGTCTTGAGTGCCTGGATTTTTCTCGGCATACTTTAATTATTTTGAAAGACATTCCTCCTTTACTTGTAAAAGCAAGGACTTGACAGAAGGATCAGTTGCTGAGCAGTGGAGCCAGGCAGGACACCCTGAGCTAGTGAAGTTTGGAGGTCAGAGCAATTGCCAGAGCCCATGAGCGAGAGACCACATGTAAAACCTCATCTAGAAGAGCCCAGGGCAGGTTGGTGGTCACCTTCTGGATCGAGGGTTGAGCATAAAGCGGACAAAGAACCGTAAGGAGAAGAGCTGGGAATGTGGGTAGAGGGTCCAGGAACTGTTAATAGGCTTGGCAAATCTCCAAATTGCCACCACCAGCTGAAGTTGTGAGGTGGTCTCAGTGGGCAGGTCTACTGGATGAAAGGACTAGAGGTGTGCCAGACACCCCACCCTGCCTCTGAAAGCTCCTTGCCCAAAGTCAGGCAGACCACAGATGGCTTTCCCGCATCAGGTGGCGATGCTGCATGCTGGATCCTGGCAGGGCTATAGCTCTTGGCTGCTGTGGGGCTCACTGCATCCCCACCAGTGTCGCAGGCAGGGCAGGTTTGCTAAGTGATGACAGCTGAGATGGGCCAAGAGTACCAGTGAGCAGTGGGAGGGGCCTACCACTGCAGGGAGGTGGAAATTGAGGGGGGGATATGCTTAGGCCAGTTGCCTCAGTGATTCTACAGATAAAGGGCGGAGTGTGGACATGTCTGGAAAAAATGATCTGGATGGTGTCTGCAACTCGGGCTGTCCTCCATGGTTCCCGAGCTCCTGGCACACCAGAGGCCAGGTGTCCTATGGCTGCATTTGGTGGCCTCTATTGCCACCAGCTATTTCCTAGGGTAAGAGGTTGACTCAGAATGCAGACATTTGTAGGGTGGCTGGAGAATCTGTGACGATGGGACTGTTTATTAAAATAACCACGGATGACAGGGATACATGGAGTCCAGAGCTGTATCTTTATGGTTATAATAAACTAGACTGGATGTACTTGAAAAAAAAAATCTGTACTAGCCATCTCCAGGTTATCACATGAACTGTAGCACAATGTAAATCACTACTCACTGTGTAGTGTGGGGAGGATTTGTGTTTCTAAAAAAGTTGCGTTTATTGCCTAAGTGGCAACTGAGTGAGAGTAATGTACAGTGAAGGGGACAGGAAATAAGGTTTATTTCCCTGTATTAGAAATTTAATAGAAGTTGTATAGTCTCCCTTTAGCAGGTTTTCCCCTTTTATTTGTGACTGCTGCTTTATCTTTTCCACCAATCATAACACAGATTACTCCTTGCCTCTCCTTCCACATTTGCATAAGTAGGTCTCATATCCCACTATCTTTGTATAGCTCTGCATTTTATTTGCAATCACTGCATCTATCAGAAGCGTATTATCATTTGGCTCCGTAAACTGCAGTTAGACCCCAGAAATTGTGTCCTAGGACAGAAAACTGGATAATTGTGCACAAACACTAATAATTGTGCAAGTTACAGCCTCCCTATTTAAAATCTTTCATTTTGAAATAATTGTATACTTACTTACATAGAAATTGTAAAAATAGTGCAGAGAGTTCCCGTGGCTCTTACAACCAGTTCAGCCAAACAAATCTGTTTACATTGTGATAGTTCATTTACCAGAACTCATAGATTGACATTGGTAGAATTGTATTTAACTGCAATCAAATCTGGATTTCACCAGACTCAAGTAGACAGGCAATCAGTGCTTTTTGTTATGTTTTGTTTTCTTTGGTATATAGGTAAAGACATTTTTATCCCATGTATAAATCTGTATGAATTCTACCAGAATACAGACACAGAAATTTCCCCAAACCCCAAAGAAACTCCCTATGTTCCTTCTCGTTTGGGGTTTTTTTTTCATCATAAGTGTACTCTTTAATCCCCATCCCCTATTTCACCCATTCCCCACTCAGCTCCCCTCTGGTAACCATCAGTTTCTTCTCTATAGTTCAGAGTCTGTTTCTTGGTTTGTCTTTTTTCCCCCCTTGCTCATTTGTTTCTAAATTCCCCATGAGTGAGATCATAAGGTATTTGTCTTTCCTTGATTTATTTCATTTAGCATTATACTCTAGCTCCATTCACGTCATTACAAATGGCAAGATTTCATTCCTTTTTGATGACTGAATATTATTCCATTGTATGTATGCATGTATATATATATACATACACCACATCTTCTTTATCCACTCAACAATCAGTGGACACTTGGGCTGCTTCCATAGTGTGGCTGTTGTAAATAATGCTGGCGTGAACATCGGAGTGCATATATCATATTTGAATTACTGTATTATTTGTATATTTTGGTAAATACCCAGTAGCGTGATTACTGGATCATAGGGTAGTTCTATTTTTAGTGTTCCTTCTTTATTACAATCACAGCAAATGTAATCCTTGGCAGCCACGGATCTATTCCCTATTAGTATAATTTTTCTTTTCTGAAAATGTTATACAAATGGCATTAAAAATAATTACATAGTTTTATGAAATGGGCTTTTTCAGTAGGCCTAATACACTTGGGATCCATCCAAGTTGTGAGGATAAATAGTATATCCCTTTTGATTGCTGAATAGTATTCCCAGTACAACAGTTTATCCATTTATCCACTGAAGGAGATTGGTGCTACCTCTGGTTTGGTTTGGGGCTATTACAAATAATACAGTTGTTATGTACATTTGTGTATGGTATTTTGTGTGAACATCTATTTTCATTTCTCTAGGGTAAATTTTCAGAAGGGGCTTGTTCCGTCATATGTTTAATTTTGTAAGAAACGAGCAAGTTGATTTCCAGAGATCCTGGACCATGTTACACTCTCACCATCAATGAATGTCAGATCTACTTGTTCAATACCCACATCAGCACTTGCTATTTTCAGTAATTTCTACTTTACCTATCCTAGTAGGTAAGTGGCAGTATGTTGTTGTGGCTTAAAATTACATTATACTAATGGATAATGACGTGAATATTTTGTCATCTCCTTATTTACTATCCATATGTCCTCTCTGGTGAACTGTGTGCTCAAGCCTTATGCTCATTTTCTAATTAGATGGTTTCTTGCTGTTAAATATAGAGAAGAGAACTCTTTTGGGGTGGTGGGGTGGGGAATGATATGCATGTGATAAAAGTGTCTTTAGCTATATGCCAAAGAAAACAAAACACAAATCTTAGCTCAGATAGGTGATTGGTAAGTATTTTCCCCCCAGCATGTGGTGGAGGTGAGCTGTGTGCCTTAAAGTTGGGGTGGTTGTGTAGCCTGCAATAAATGCATAGGACATCATCAGTGGAGGAAGAATTTTAAAATTCTGCCCCTGTATCTTCCCAGTGTGTCTTGGGACAGTTTCTACTGCTTCATTGTGTGACTCTCAGAGGGCGCCAGAGACCACGGCTATCCGTATCCATGGGTTCGCATAAGGACAGCACATCTGAAACCTCCTCAGAGGTAAGTACGGCCTTTATTATTATTTTAATATAGTGTATGGGTTAGAATTATTAGCAAACATCACAGTAAATCACACTTAGTAAGGCTAGTTTTTTTTTTTCCAGCAAACTTTTGTATATAGATATGCACGCATACTCACAGACACACGTAACTGGTAGATATTCATGCTGAGACTTTGTCATCAAGAAGGTGACTTTGTTGGTACAGTTCTTTTTGCTCAAATATAAAATGAACACTCATTACGAAGGCAGACATGCTGAAAAGAATACAAGGAGCTCTTCCTTGTGACCTTCTGGAATGCCTCTGAACACTTGGGAGCTAGTCTTTTGCCTTAACTTCAAAGAAGTGTACTCTACCGAGCATTTCTATGGCCTTATCAGCAAACTGGACATCACTAGCGATGGCAGCTTGAATGGTGGCAGCAATTGCCCGAGACTGGGCTCCAGATGACTCTCCTGGGTGTGACCTTCATGAAGGGCAACTGCTCCGCTGAGGAGATCTCAGAATTCCTGAATATTAATGGCGATGCAGGCCGGGAGGAAGCATTTCATCTGTGGGAGCCCAGGAAGCTCATGACCAGAGATTTGGTGCAGGAAAAGTACCCCGAGTACCACCAGGTGCCAGACAGAGAGAGAGCCTCCATGCTCTGAGATCCCGTGGGGCCTGAGAGCCCACGGGGAGACCAGAAAGAGTAAAGTCCTGGAGGTTTGAGAAAGGTCACTTACTTAGAATGTCCACAGTTCCTTCCCATACCAATCTGACAAGGCTTTCAGAAGTGAGGAAGAGAGAGCAAAAGGGACTTTTAGCAAGGGTTGGCTGGTTTCTTTAGTTTTTTGAGTTTGTGGTTGAAGACCACAGTCTCAGGATTCCCTTCGCCCACACAGACACCACTACACACTCCTTTCCCTTCTCCCGCCTTCCATTCCCATCCCTTCGGCGTGCATGCACACGCACGCACACACACACACACCACTACAGTATTCCTACCCTTACTTTACCCACGGTACACGCGCCCCTTTCTGCACACACAGCATGCACGCACTGCCCTTTCCCTTCTCGCCACAGACTTCCTCCCCTCCTTCCTTCCTCTACTTACACACATTACACTTTCCTTTTTATTCTCTTCCCATCTCGACACATACACAGTAGAATCTAGTAGAATCCCTTCCTATCTTCTCTTCCTTTTCCTCTTCACCCACACTACCCTGTTCCATCCTCTCTCACACATACACACACACACACACACCACAATCAATCCTTTCCCATTTGTCCCTTCCCTCTTCCACACTGTCCCTTGCCTCTCTTCCCATGTCCACACGGTACATTATCCCCTCCTTTACCTTCCTTTTTTCCTACACACACACACTATCCTCTCGCTCATCTATCTCCACACCCCCCCACACACACATCGCACCATTGCTTCCTTTCCCTTCCATTCTCCAAACACACATGATGCCACACTTTCCCTAGTTTTCCTGTCCCCATATACACATGACACTATGCCAGTCCTTCTCCACACACACACTACACTATTCCTTCCCTCTCGTGTTCTACCTCCTCCTTTTTTTCTCCATGCACACATGCTATACTCTTGCTTGCCTTCCCTTCCCTCTTCCACACGACACTACTCTACTTTCCTATTTTTCCCTTCCGTTCTTTACTCACCTGAACTACAGCATCCCTTCCTCCCTGCCCCCTCCAAACTGTTTGTTTATTCCTTTCTCTCCCCTTTCCTTCTGCACACACACACCACCCTATCCATTCTCTTCTCTACACACAAATTCTACACTATTTCCTCCCTTCTCCACACTGTCCCTTCCCTTCTTTTTCTGCTCACCCACAGTCCACTGTCCGTTCTCCCCCAACAAACTTTCCTTACCTCCCTCCCAATCACACAAACAGTATCTTCTCCCTTCCCTTCTCCACATCCAGATACTACATAATACCGTAGTTTCATGGTGTCCCTCCCCTCCCCACTACAGTGCCCCTTCCCTTCACCACACACACACACACACACACACACACACACACAGAATAGACTACCGTCTTTTCATCTCTCTTGCCATTCTTTTCATGGTCTGTCTTTTGTTGTGCAGAAGCTGTTCAGAAGCCCTTCATTCTGCTTTAGAAGGAATTGTTCTATAAATAGGTGTAGCTTTGGTATCTCCATGGAGGAGGTGAGTTCAGGGTCTTCATACAGCGCCTTCTTGGACCAGAACTATTTTATTGCTGTGTGTCAGGTTTAAGAGTAAGAGATACGTAATTTCAAAAGAAATTTGGCAACTCTTCCCTCTTATTTTATGATCTGGAACAGGCTATCACTGCACTGGGTAGGTGTTTCTTTGGAAAGTTGTTGGGCTTCAGAGATAGTTGACTTGTGGCTTTCCTAATACTTTCAGTCCGTCACTCTGTAAAATTAAAAGATGCATATGTGAATTTGCTTAACGTATCCAAGAATGCAGGGGAAATAATTAAAACTTAAATTAGGTAGCCCTGAGGTTGCTCGGGACTTTGTGTCTCAGGCCGGCTGGAAGCTATGAGGTGTCAGCGTCCTAGAAGACGATGGGAAGTTGCAAGTCCAGGTGAGAGCAGGTAAGTGTCCGTTTGGACACTTGGGAAAGCAGCTTTTCAGTGGAAAGGAAGTTGAGGCTTAGCTATGTGGTGGGTGAGGCAAGGCTGTGGGAGACCCTCAGATGCTGTGTCTGTCTCAGTGTTGAGAGACTAAAGTATAGGATGTAGGAGGGCTCTTCACAGTTACTCTTGAATCCTGGATAAACTAGAAATCAAGTTTCCACTGGGAGAGGCAAGGTAGGTGTTACAAGTACCTGCCTCTGTGCATTTGATCATGGTTAACTCCAAATACAAATGCTATCTTCCATAAAGGAAAAAAAAAAGGAAAGGTGAGGGGCACCTGGCTGGTTCAGTCGGTAGAGTATATGACTCTTGATCCTCGGGGTCATGAGTTAGAGCCCCATGTTGGGGGTAGAGATTACTTAAAAAAATAAAAAAGAAGGATGACTCAGAGGATGGATACAAGAACCCCGAGATGGAGGTGAGAGCCTGGGGAATTATGCTGAGGCTTTGAAATCTAATCAAGGAACTGACAATAGTTGCTCAGTGGTATTTCAGAAGTGCTACTATCCACTCTCTTGTACTTCCCATTTGCCTGTTTCTGAACAACAGTGTCTACAGATGTGATCCTATTCCTATCCTGCCATTGTACATGGGATGTGTGAGGACAGATGACCTAGCTCCTTGCTTCATAGGTCCACAAATAGAGATTTACTCTGCCCAACTGGTATGCTTAATAAACTTCCTCCCAAGAGCCTCGTCATCTGCAGCTAGACTTAGGGATTTAGATGATGAGGCTTGGATTTTGAGCTGATGCTGTAGTGGGATAAGATGTTTTGGGATCTGGGGAGAGGGTGAATGAATTTTACATAAAGTAGGAACATGAGACATTGGGGCCCAGAGGGTGGACTATGGCAGTCAGAGTCTCATGGCATTCCTATGATCCCCATCTCCTGGTAATGGTGCTTTTGTGTACTCCTTTCCTTAAGGTTAGGTAGGACCTGTGACTTGCTTCTAACCAAGACATTCTAGCAAAGGTGAGGAGATGTCACCCCCATTACATGACATTATATGTGTTGGGGAAATAATGAGAAGCAAACTATCGTGCTGACTCAAAAATTCGTCTCCACAAAAAAAAAAAAAAGGAAAATAAAAAACCAATCGAACTTAGTAAGGAGAGACATTCCTTCATAAGGGATAACTGCGAAGGTAGAAAGGGAACTATTATAGTAGGGAGAACCCATGCCCATAAGATCTGCATGGATGTCAAGCATGAGGTGGGCCAAAAGAGTTTTCCGTTTGGAGAGATGATACACAAAGCTGTGTATGTGTGGAAGCAGGATAAAGGATGGTGTGATTGGGCAGAAGATCAGAGAACGTTTTACCCTGAGGCCAGTCAATTCGCAAAAGGGGTTGCATGCTGGCTCAGCTGAGGGTGGGCCTACAGGAGGAAGGTAAGCTTAACCAAAGTTGGGCTAACCATTTATGAGGCCAAGAATGGGATTTCTGAGGATCTAAGAGCAGCTATGTGTCTTACCTAACTCATACGGAGGATGGATCTTTGAGGCAAGCTGTTTCCTGGAACACAGAAGCGGTGGACTGCCTAACCTTCACTGTTGTCCTGGATCACAGGGCTCAGGTAGTATTCGACATTATCATATAGGAAAGAACAAAGTTTTATTACTGAATAAGCATTAAACTGGACTACGATGTACATCCCAGGCAAGCAACTGAAGAAAAAGCAAAGTCAGAAAGAAACCTTACTCTTCTATGTCACCAAGCAGATACAACCCATTCTATACATTTCCTCAAGAGGAAAGATAACTAGTCCACAAGGAAGAGGACTTGATGGGTCCATTTGTCACACCTATTTCTTCCTAAATGCATGTGGTCACTGGGGTGGTCCTCTGTGATAGCCTTTATCCAAAGGAAAACATTCCTGGGATATAAAATTGGTAAGAAGCTTCTTCAGCTTTTCCAAGAGAAAGGTTTTCTATTTACACTTTTTCTAAAGTAAATGCTATTTAAAAAGGCGGGGGGGGAGGGGATGATACTCCCTCCCCGCCTTTTTGTGGCACCAGAAGAATAAAACTTTTTTATTTTTAACTTATTTATCCTTATAATACCATACCTTTGTTACTACAAAGTAGTAACAGTACAGTTTTACAAATTCTCTCCACTGCCACTTCTACCTTTCTCTGGGCAAATTGCAGCCATCTAAATAGCCAATAAGTCCATAGTAAATTATAAGGCAAGGGAATTACAAAAATAAAGTAGGATAAATTCAGTACATTATTTGCCTTGGGGGAAAAAACCTTTAAATATATCATACTAATAGCGGATGGTTAAAGCAGATTCTTGATTAACAACATGCAAAACTTCTCCATCATATATTAATTTTATAAATTGTCATGATGCTTTATTGCCTAAGTTAACTATCTGAGTACTATTTTGTAATTCCTTATAAAATATTACCCAACTCTAGAGCCCGGTAATCTAAATTTTTAACTAAGAGTTGTATTTCTCCTGAGTTTCCCTTAGTCATGTAAGTAAGATCTACATCATGGCTTAGGCCCTTCAGTAACTGCTCCATCTCCCCGAATAATTTTTCCCACGTGTGAACACAGACACCCATGGCCATTATCTAGTATCAAAATCTGATTAGGAGATGCCTGTCAAAGGGTAGAGTTTGAGTTTTTGGTGTTTACTTACTGTACATGACTATTTTTAAGCCTTGAGGATAAGCCTCTAGGAATAAATAGACAGCCTTCATTTATCTCTATATATTGGGGCTGGAGAGAACTTGCATCCCAAAGTGAATGGAGTGACACTTGGTCTGTCCTCTTAAGTAACAGATTTGTTCCAGGCCAGGGCCTGCTGGCTGGGCCATGAGGCCCCACCTCTCAGACCAGGTCCACCTGCTTGGGGGCCGGGTGGTCCACAGGGCACCCAAGGGGCAGGGAAAGATATTACCTCAGCTTGTATCCCAGCTCCCACACTGCTCACAGCCACTAAATGTCTGGTCAATAAACAGGCTGCCCCACCTGAAAAAAAAAAAAAAACAAAAAAAAAAAACAAATGCTGGTGGTCCCAATAGGAAGGGCTGGTTTTTCTCATATTGAAGTAAGAAAAAATATAAGTTATGTGGTCTTTTGGTTAACCTTCCCATACTGACATTTATCAGCTTAACACCTTTTTTTGTTTGCTTGTCCCAAGTGACTAGTTCAACTACTCTTGATCCTGTTGCCTTCATATGAGGGCATCATCTTTTATTCAAGCTCTCAATTATTCTGTAATCATTTTTCTTTATCATACTGCTTTCCTATCTACTGGGTGTGTGGATGACATGGGAATCTTGTAGGTCGAATCTTGGCTAAGACATAAAGTGGACCCAGGCTAGAGCATGACCTACACAAACCTGTGTCCTCAAACAGGGCAGGTAATTCATTAGCAGTTAACAAAGTTATGCCTCAGTCCCTCTGTGCAGGGAAGTCCACTAACGAAGGCAACAATGCAGCTGAAAGATCACTGCCTCCTTCATTCCAGGACTTGATTTAATGTGGGGAAAAATAGAAGCAGGGGAGCAGAGAGCGGGAATAGCTGAGAAAAGGGCCTTTAATTCCTCCTTTTTTTTTTTTTTTTTCAGTTTTTCCTTCTGGCTATTTAAGTCATATTTAACTTTCCTATATGAATGATATGAATCCCATGCATACCAATAACTCATTTGGTTGAGATGAGGCCCTTTTGAGAACCTGTGCGTATACATTAATTTATACAAATTAAAAGAAGTGTCCTCAGGCTACTGCAAGACTAGATTCTTATAGGAATACCATTCCTAATGTGACAGAGAGAGGACATGTTAAAGACAAAGAACTGTAGGTAACATTCCCAGCTTCCCATATTTTTCCATAATCAAAGCTGATGGTGATCCTAATGTGATTTTAGAGCCCATATTCTCATGCTTATTTTATAGAAAAATCTTGAATTCAGAGAGGTTGGTTTTTCCGACAAGTGTTCCAAAAGAGCAGAGAGCTAGAAGGGAGACTTTATGAGTTAAGGTCTCTTACCTGACTATTGGGTGTCCGCAGAACTTCTTATTCACACGATTCAGGAACTTCCAGAAGTCTTATCCTCATTGCCAAATTTGTTGGGGTAGTTAATTGAAAACAAAATCTCCTGCCCACTCAGAAATGCCTCTCCACAAAACATAGGAAGGAGAGAAAAAGGTTTTATTATTTAATAAGCATTGAACCAGAATGTGACACCCATCACATTGCTAAAGAGATTGCTAAGACAGAAAGATAGCTCACCCATTTATATAGCCAAATAGATACAACCCATTACATCCATGATCTTAAGCTAATAGTAACTATTCCTCAAGTAAGAGGACTTGACAGCATCATTTACTACACATAGTTCATCATAAAATCGCCTGATAATTTGGGGCAGGGGAGAGCATCTTTGTTAGCTAATTGCCTTTATCCAAATGGAAAAAAAGAAAAACAACTTCTCATTTCTTTATGACAGGAGACAGTTTTTTACAACTTGGAGACAGGCGCTGAAGTTAAACTTTCATGGAGACTGGAAGATAGGGGTGCTATTTTACTTAATGTTCACATTTCAAGGGCCTGACTCCCAGTTACTTGAGAAAAAACTGCTAGGCTGTAAACTGGCAAGAAGCATAATCAGCTCTTAAGAGTTACAAAGATCTCAGTGAAGCAGAGCAAGTATTTAAAAGTTTTCTAAAATAACTGCTCTAAAAGGAGTCGCATTTCTTGATTTGCATGAGGAAGACTTGAATTTTTTCTTATTTTTTTACTGAGGTATAATTGACATAGTATTTTATTAGTTTCAGGTGTACATGATTCAATATTTGTACTTTTTCCTTATTTTAAATTTTTATTTGCCCTTATGTATGTCAAAGGGGATATGGGACTCCCCTGACTCTCGGTATTATATTAACACTCCATTTTGTTAACAGAAATGCTCTTGCTATGCAGGTGGCCCTGAAGAAAAAGCCTGTCACGCTGTCAAGTGCCTGTGGAGGGGGCAGGTGTGGGATGGGTCACGTGTCAAGGAACTGCAGCCTGGCCTCTAACCAACAGCCAGCGGCAACAACCAGAACAACAAAACCACGAAAACTTCTGAGCACCATTGCCAACAATGTGAGTGAGCTCAGATTCATCTCTAGGTTAGCCTTCAGATGACCACACAGCTCACATGACACCTTGAATGCAGCTAGGTGAGACTCTAAAGCAGAGACCACAGTTGACTTTTACCTGGACATCTTACACCTAGAAACTGTGAGATAATAAATTTGTGTTTATCCTGCTAAATCGGTGCTGATTTGTTATGCAGCAGCAGTAGAAAATGAAGACAAGGGACGCCTGGGTGGCTCAGTCGGTTAAGTGTCTGCCTTCAGCTCGGGTCATGATCTCAGGGTCCTGGGATTGAGTCCCAGGCTCCCTGCTCAGTGGGGAGTCTGCTTCTCCCTCTGCCTGCCACTCCCCCTGCTTGTGCACGTGCACTCTCTTGCTCTCTCTCTGGCAAATAAAAAAGAAAAATCTTAAAAAAAAAAAAAATGAAGACAATAGTCAACCATATTTACCTGGATATTAACTCTTTCTTTCAGTCTTTCTTCATCCCTTGTATACCAAGGTTCTAAGCCTAAAGTAGTTACCTGGACAGGTAAAAATAGGTTCATGAAACATTTGAGTAAGTATGTAGGAACTGTTCACTCTGTCAAAGTTGAGGGTACCTGGAAGGAAGAACGTAAAGCCAAGGTAAAGGCAGGCCGTGTTCTGGGCTGACAGCTGTCCATGATCATGAGTATATCAATGAGATAACCAAGACAGCACCATCTTCCTCCATTTCCCCTCAACTTCAGACCCTATGGACTTATTTTTGGGTGACTCTTTCCACATTTAAGGACAGACTGTCAGAATTTAGTCTTTCTCACTAGAATTCCAGATACCATTTAGACTGTGGAGAGTCCCCATTTACACACCTCCAGGGCATAACCTGCCCTGACTGGTAGGTCACTTGCTAGAGGAGGAGGTGCTCACAATGCACTCAGTCAAAGCTGTCTGCCCACTGTGGAATCTTGGTCACTCCCTGCTTCCTGATCTCCCGCTGCTCAGAGTAGCCCTGATGACAACAAGGAGAAAGAGATCCTCCTTGCTCCCTAAGTACTCTAAACCCCAGTATGGGTCTCTACATGAGACCTGATAAGTGGTAGAATTTGCAGAACAATTCCACATGTGCAAAAAAAGGCTGGAGGCCCAAGAAGACCTGAATAGACATTTTGCCAAAGCAGACATCCAGATGGCCAACAGACACATGAAAAGATGCTCAACATCACTGATCATCAGGGAAACTCAAATCAAAGACACAACGAGGTAAAAAAAAGTATGGAATTCCTCAAAGCATTAAAAATAGAAATACCATAGGGTCCAATAATTCATTGGCTATTTACCCAAAGAAGACAAAAACACTAATTCAGAAAGATCTATGCACCTCTATGTTAATAGCATTATTTACAATAGCCAAGATATGGAAGCAACCTAAGTGTCCATCAATAGACAAATGGATAAGGAAAATATTTTACACACACACACACACACAGGAATATTACTCAGCCATAAAAAAGGATGAGATTGTGTCATTTGCGACAACACAGATGGACCTAGAGAGCATTATGCTAGTGAAATAAGTGAGACTGAGAAAGACAAATACCATAGGATTCCATTCATAAGGAGAGTCTAAAAAAACAAGACAACCAACCAAAAGCAACTTCCCAAATGAACAAACAAAAAGCAGAATCAGACCTATAAATACAGAGAACAAACTGATGGTTGCCAGAGGAGAGGGAGGTGGGGGATAGGCAAAATGAATGAAGGGGAGATACTGGATTCCAGTTGTGGAATCACTAAATCATGGGGAAAAAAAGGCACAGCATAAGAAATACAGTCAGTGACGCTGTAATGGTGATATAATAGGACAGATGGTAGCTACACTTGTGGCAAACATAGAATACGTAAACTTGTCAAATCAGTAAGTTGTACACCTGAATCTAATGTAACATTATGGGACAACTCTACTCAAATTAAAAAAAAAAGGTTAAAAGAAAAAAGGAACTGGAGGGGTGGGGGTAGAGAGTCCCAGGCTCCCAGTTTTCTCACCCCATAGCAGGAGTACTCATTCTGGTGGAGAGGGAGGTGGGACATTGCTCCCATCACATCTGCACAAGCTGGGACCGTCTCTAAGTTGCTCACATCTATCTTCTCGGTTCTCTTCAGTGTGTCTGTAATCAGTGCTATACCCCTGGTCACTACTGTCTATAACACTAGTGTCCCAGTTATGCTTTCTTACAGTCCAGAGATTGACAGGTCAGTCAGGGACTCATGCAGAGGTGGATGGGACGAACAGATCGCTGGCCCAGGGAGTTTTCTCCCAAGCTAGCACTAAGTACACAAGCGCTCCTTTCTGCAAGTGAAGGCCCATAATGGTATCGAGGCCAAATACGCAGGGGACAAGGGGGCTGAAAGAGCTGCCATTTCTTCTCTTCCTCTCCTGCTCACATCATCCCCAGTCCTGTTATGGAGGTGACTGATGTCCCCAAGTTCTTTCATCTCTTTCCCCCCAAATCTCCTACTTGACCCATGCTGGTGTCTTTCTAGTTGATAGACTAAACGTCTTTTTGCTCTTCTCGCCTGTGATGTAAGGTTGAAAATTGTTATAATATATGTAATGGAAGGTGTTTAATCCCTTCTAGAATTGAATTTTGTGTCTAGCATGAGGGAAGTGTTACAGTTGTGTTATTTTTCAGTTTGGATTTCCAGGTGCTCCACTGTCCTATCTTAGTAAAAAAAAAAAAAAAAAAAACCTGTTCTTTCTCTACTTCTCTACAATGACAGTTTTAATAATCAGAAGTTCATGTGTAAGTGGGTGTTGTGGGACACTCTCTTCAGTTCTATTGGTCTCTTTGTTCATATTGGCAAATAGAGCACACATTTTTAATTATGGTTTTTAAAAAATAATTCTTAACATCTAGTAGAATAAGTCCTATTTTTCTTTATCAAGAGCTCTTTGACTGTTCTTGGTAATTTGTAAATAAATTTAAAGTTTAGAATCAGCTTGTCAAATTTCACATACAAAAGCTATGTAGTTTCTTCTGGGGAGACTGGGTATTTATCTACACTGTAGATTACATTTGGGCAGAATTAACATGTTTACAATATTGAGTACTCCTTTCCATGAATAGGATAATCCTCTAGTTACTCAGTAGCTGTATATGTTTCATTTTTATTACGTCTTTTATATCTAAATACATATATTAAATGCCCGGTATTCATTATGGTACTTAGAAGTTATAGTTTCTTAATATCATGGTCAAACTGCTTGTTGCTGCAGAAATAAAGTGTATGTTTTTATACTGATCTCTTAAGAACTTACAAATACTCCTATTGATTTAATAGTTTATCTTTATTATTTGTGATTTTTGTAGGTATCCTTTACTTGTAACATACGTGCTTTTATCATGAATGAGTGATAAATTTCCTAAAACACTATGATTGATTTTTTCCTGTGAAATCCTTTCATTCCTAGGAAAAACTTAGATCTATCACATATGTGTGTGTATACACACACACACTACAAAATTCCAGGAGTATAATGGAGAGACTTATTCGACTTTAAAAAATTTTCAAGCACTACACAGAAAGGTCTACAGTATTACCTGTGGGAAACAGCCCAAGTGCTACTCGGATATGATAGCACTAAACAGATTTATCAGAAAAATATTTAAATCATCCCAATGATTCAAGAGTTACCGAAACAGCAGCGTATTACACCCAGATAATTAGAAGGCAGAAATAATGAAGACAAATGCAGAAATGATGAATTAGATGACAGCAGAGCCAACTAATGAAAGTCAGTTCTTTACAAATATTTCTGTAACACCTTCTGTAGGTCTTACCAGTTACAAGATAAAGAAGCAGAAACAAGTGATACTAAATAAAATTCTACAAAGTGTACATGTAGAAGAGATTTACAGGCTGTAATTAACACTATAAATACTTTCACCATTCTGTCGGTAACAAATGGTAGATAAAGAAAAGGGTCTACCTAGAGAATTATTTTAGCTAATAGAAACAAAGGAATGAAAGAATTACCATTCGGCAGCCTCTAATGGATTAATGGATGAGGGTGATGATCCTTAGTGATTGCTAACATCACCACAAAGGGGATCCCAAACATTATGTATCTGCTAATGTAAGTGCACAGTGGCCCCTCTGGAGTAGTGTTACCAATAAACAAACAAAGTGTGATCCGATTAAGCTTCTTCCTGTTACTGCTGAGTATTGTTGATGCTGAGTGCCAGGGACACGGGGTTCAATATTCTGTTCTCTGTACAGTGTTGTACATATTCGAGAATTTCAATGATAATGTGATTTTATTTTAAATAGCATACCTTTAAATTTAAAAATCCAAGAGAAATGGACTATTTTTCAGCAAAATAGAAATGATTAAATAGGTTTATACAGAAATAGAAAACTTATTTTAACCATAAAAACTAAAATTGTAGGTAAAACACAAGGTGCCCTCAAAATGTTCCCAGACCAGGCAAATTTGGTCTCCTTACACCAAATGGTGAAGGAGAAACGAATAAAACTTCTACATAAACTCTTTCGAACCATACAAAAAGAAGGGAAATGACTCACCCATTCTAATGCCTTAGCTCTCCTTGATACAAAGACCAAATAAAGATACCCTGAAAAAAGAGCACTTCACCTGGGCTCACTCCTACTCAGACAAATAACATAAACAACTTCATAGCATATGCAATACAGGGGCCAATAAAGACATAAGTTGCATCAGAGGAATGCAAAGATGGTATCATGTTAGAAAATATGAATCAGAATTCACTACACTAAGGGGAGGAAAAGCATCTGACAACATGTAGGGGTAAAGAAAAAGCTTTTGATAGACATTCCACACCATTTCATGGTAATAACTTTTAGTAAACTTCTAAGAATGGAATTTCCATATCGTAAACTCATCAGCAAATACACATAAATGTGAAATATTAGAAGCATTCCCAATAAAGTTTGGAAAAACACAGAATTACGGTCCCACAAACTTGGATGTGAATGTACAGCAGGGCACAGCCATGCACAAGAATAAGAAGAGAAGAGGTATGGATAATACAGAGAAACATAATAACAGGACTAATCTCATAACTAAAATATCTCAAGTAATAAGCAAACACAACATTCAAATATATAAGGAACGTCAAATTGCTAGTATATAGAAAGTCCCCGTAGTAAAATCAGATGCCTGGTCACACAAAATCAATACCGAATTAGAACACGTATGGATGATGTACCATTTACAACAGCAACAGTATCTAAAATGTACCTAAAATGAAACCTCACACAACTGCAGATCTTTATTGAGGCAACTAAAAAAATTTACTGACAGAGAAAGAAAATGTCCCAGATGGAGCTGTAAAATATATTTATTCAGGGGAAGAGAATATTGTAAAGATATAAACTGTTAAATTATTTAAAGTTTCAGAGCCTTACTTGTAGCTTCCAAGATGAACACTGATCACAGGCTGCTGTTTCCTGTGCCCAGAATCAACGCTTGGAAGAACTAAAGATAAAACAGTATCAACAACAACGATACTGCGAAACACCTGAGGGGCACTAAGTGTGCACTGAACTAGGACTTGTGTGCGGGCAGGCCCTGAAGTTGAGACAGGTCTGTAGAAGACAGCATTGGTGGTTGGAAAGGTTTTAGGTTTAGCCTTGATTTTTCCAGCATGCCATGGTATTCTATTTCTGCTACTTCACTGAAGGCAGCTCCTCAGGGCTCATGTGCCAGGACTACAGGGTAATATCAGGGTGGGACCAAAGTCTGGGTTGCTTGAGGTGGGTCTGAGTCAATGAGTCCAGATATGGTCCTAATAACTAGCTGAAATTTTTTTCGTTGGTGAGGACTGGGCTGTTATTTTTTATAGTCATCTTAATAGATTGTAAGGCATGAATGAAAACAGAAAGAACACATAAGATCTAGTCTCTTAGCAAATTTCAGGTAAATATATTATTATTAACTATAGTCAATGTGCTGTACAGGTTTCCAGAACTTACTCATACCTGAAAGACTGTACCCTTTCATCAGTATCTCCCCCTCTTCTGTCACCCCCCAGCCTCTGGTAACCACCATTTATATGTCAAAAACATAAATATTGAAATAGAATAGCACGTATCATAGTAGTTATGCATAGGACAGAAAACTTACCCAGAAACTTTCAGAAATGACAGTGATGTCAGCCAGGAGAGGCTATAGGGTAAGCAATCAGAATAAGAAGTACCCCGTTTCTCCATAGGGTTCTTGAGGACCATGGTGGGGCGGGGGGGGGAGGGGGTTGGAGAGGCTGCATTTACAAAAGGGAGGAACTCTAGGACTGTAAAGAACTCAGTGCAAGATCCCTACCCCAGAACACCGGACCCCAGAGGATTCTCATTTTCCTGCAGCCATCTCTGGAAGACCTTAGGCAGCAGTAGCCCAAAAAAGAATACCTTCAGGTCACATCGGGAGTCACAGGGAGCTGATGGCATTTATCTGAGGTGTTGACCTCAAATCAGCAGAGTGACTTTGCCCAGCACCCACACGGGATCAAAGAAAGACACTGAGAGACAATTGAGGGAGTTGAGTCCCCACCAAAGTGCACAGGTCCCCCCAAAAGCT